>NW_024522539.1:0-241737 GCF_017590135.1 Pyrgilauda ruficollis
GGACTGCACCACCTGGAGCTGCAATTGCACAGCTGCAATTGCACAAGCTCATCTCAGCACCTCCCGTCTGGCTTTCCCACACAAAGGGCTGGAATCCCACCCTCTGCAGCTCCCTGAGGGCACCTGCTGAGACCCTCCCCAGCCCCAGCAGGGCTGGCCCAAGGCCCTGGGCTTACCTTGGAGAGCTCGTAGAGGCACAGCACCTGCCTGCAGTAGCCCCTGCCATGGACACATCCCTCTGCCAGGGCCTTCAGTGCTGCCACCACGGCATCGTCCCCACTCCCCAGAGGGGTCCAGTCCTCCAGGCTGGCTGCTGGAATAAAAAAACATCAATTCCCGTCTCACAAAGGCAGACAACTCCCTTACACCTGGGCAAGGCCCCCAAAACCTGCAGCAATTCTGTAACTCTTCCTCAGACTTTGAAAACTGAGCTCTTGGCACCTGTGATTTTTAAAATATTACATTTCTTTCAGGGTGCCAACAAAGTAACAGAACACAAATATCCTCAATAATTTCTCAGATACAAAATTTCTAAGCAAAGATTAAGTAAGGGTTGTGCAGCCTTCCTGATGGGTTAGGATTCATTTATGCTCTTCTGTGTCTATTCAGCTTTACTCATCAGTATTAGTAAGGGATGTTCCAGCTGAAACTCGCTCACTTCACAGACATGCAGAGAACTTTACAGATAAACATTCTCAGCCTTAGCCTTGCTACTAAACAAGAAACACCAAACCACTCATAATGCACAAAGGAGTGAGAAAAATGTATTAATTAAAGCATTTCCTTGCTTCAGCTACAGAAAAAAATTAGTGGAGTGTTTTCTAAAAGCAGGAAGGGGGATAAAGGCCAGTGCTGCTTTGCTGGGCCAGAACTGAGAGCTAGGACACACGAAGGGCTCAGGATCGATGGACTGCACACAGACACAGCAAGGCAAGGCCACAAACTCCTTTGAGAAGAGCATTTCTGCCGCAGGGAGAGAAGGCAGGAGGAGCCGAGCCAGCGCAGAGCCAGGGGAGGGGGAGCAGAGCAGGGCTCAGGGGTCGCTCACCGCCGGGGGCTGCGCCGGCCTCGGTCAGCAGGGCCCGCACCTCGGGCTGCTGCAGCCCGGCCTCGCCCAGGGCCAGGGCTCTGCAGAGCAGCACCAGCGCCACGTCCCTGTGCCGCAGCTGGAAGTAGCGGCACACGCGGGCGGCCTCGAGCACGCTGCCCTCGTCCAGCAGCGCTCCGAGCAGCGCGCCCAGCGCCGCGCGCTCCGCGGCCGCCAGGGTTTATCACAATTATCTTTCCGACAAAGAAAACTCCAACTCGCACAGGATGGCCGGCACTGAAACACTGGATTTAGGGAAGTGCCCCAACATGCAACAAGTCACAGAACTGGTTTGGGTTGGAAGGGACCTTAAAGATCATCTCATTCCACCCCCTGATGGACAAACCCACCTATTTTTCTCCCCAAATAAAACTGATTGCATACTAATAAAAACAGGAAGAGAATGAGGACAGCTGTCCTGTACTCTGCAGCTCAGCACTTACAGCCTGTGTGTTGGGTGCACTTGCATTTAAAATAAAAAATCATCTAACAAAAAAATTAATGTTTCAGGAAGGCTGAGAAGTTGCATCCTGAGTCCTGGCAGCAGCAGGAAGAGGTGACTGTCACCAAGTGCACTGTACCTCGTGTGTGACCACGCTGTCCACGGGCAGCTCAGCCAGGGCTGCCACCTCCCGAGCCAGGCTGAACATTCCCTTCTCCTGCAGCTGCTCCAGAATGGAGCTGCACTCCGCCTGGAACGCCTCCAGGCTGCAGGAGGTGAGGATGGAGCGGCTGATGGAGATGGAGGAGTCCCTCAGGGCCTCACTGAGGGCACAGAGCCTCGTCAGGTGGGGACCTGCTCAAAGAGAACAACGCTCAGCACAGCTGGGGCCGGAGGTGGGGAGGCTGAGCTTCCCTCAGGAGCCAGCCCTGCCGGAGGGCCGGGATCCATGCTGTCCTCACCATCCAGCAGCAGGCTCTGTGCTGCAGCAAGGAGCTGCAGGAGCCTGCCCAGCTCGTAGTCGGTGTGGCACTGCTGCAGCATCAGCTCCAGGAGGAAGAGCGCCTGCGAGCGCAGCCACGGCAGCGGCACCGCGGGGGCTGCTCCCCCTGCAGCCCCCAGCTGTGGGAAACAAGGCCTTAAGGCTCAGGGCTCCCCGGCCTGAGCCTCTGGCAGGGAATGGGAGGTGCAGCTGCTGTGTCCCTCCTGAGGGGACACGGAGCTGCCAGCCCCGAGCTGGAGCTGGGACGTGGCACAGCAGGCGAGCACCAGACACTGCTGAGAGCCAGGGGGACGTGGGAGAGCTCAGCAGGGCCAGGCAGAATTAATTGTGACACAAACAGCCCTGACACTGCTGGGGAAGGGAACTGAGCTGCCTGAGCCCAATGTCCAGGAAGGAAAACCATTAATGACAGGGATTAATAATGTCAGTTAGCAGGGAACCAGAAACTGGGATGGAAAGGAAAGAATTGTTACAGCATCTGCACTGAGAGACAGAGTGTCTTCACACACTGCTCCTCTTGGCCCAGCTGCCCAATCCCAGCAACGGCACTTACAGAAAATTAATTTCCTTACATTTGTGAGGCTTTCCTGAAATTTGTCCAGCTTGGTTTTAGCTTCGTTGTACTTCTTACAGTTCATGCACAGCTCATACATCTCCAGGATGTGCAGCAAAGGGGAATCCTTTAACACACAAAACCAGATGATAATAAATTCCCAAACGTACTTCAATAAATCACACTTTAAAAAATCATCTATTATTTCATTCAATAAATGTAAAATTTGTCTCCCTCACTAGCAGAACAATGAAGTTTTAATTTATTAAAATTGCATGCAAGGTTAATGTAGGATCTAAAAATCTGTGATAATTGGAAGAACTTCCACTTTGACTGGGAATTTCAGTGGACAGCCAGGTTATCCTTGGCACAAAGGAAGGCAGAGGGGAATTTACAGGCCCAGAAGGTGAGACACATCAAACACACCCCTGAAACCACATCCCCTCACCTTTAAAAAGAGCTGGAAGCCATTCAGAAGTGTTTTACTCTTCTGCTTCCTCAAGAGGACTTTCCAGATGACAGCAAGGTCCTGCAGGTCCCACTGGGGACTCTCTGCCTGGCTGTGGGCAGTGGCCTCAGCCCTGGTGGCACCATCCACAGAAGTGACAATCCAAACACAGAGGCAGGAGACGAGGTTGGCATCCTGGAAACGCCCGAAGGAAGGGTTCACACCTCCCCCGGTGGAAGGGGCAGCACAGAAACACCACAGCAGCTGTAACCCCGCGGCAGAGGCGGGCACAGCCAGCCGTGCCAGGCACCCCCAGCACAGGGAAATGCAGACTCACGGGGCAGCAGGCTGCCAGCACGCTGAGGATGGGGCTGTGTGCCCGGAGCCCTTCGGCCAGCAGGTACCCCCAGGGGCTGGGCTGCTCCTGGCACTGCAGCAGGGTCTGGAACAGGCTCCCTGCACGGGCCCTGCCAGCAGCTCCTGCCTCGGCGCCCAGCAGCCTCCCCAGGGCCAGCAGCAGGTGATCCTGCACCGCGGCAGGGAAGTCCTGCAGCAGGGGAATGACCTGTTGGGAAAACCAGAGAGAGGGCAGGATGGAACGCCGAACACAAAGACAAAGCACTCCCCAAGTTCAGTGTTTAGAACAGCTTTGGAGACCTAGAGAGGAAAAAGGGTTCTGGAGGTGTGAATTATTCTAATGAAAGCTCATCCTTTTCCACAAAGCTCAAATGTCTCCTAGGGAGCCTCAGATCTGCTCTCTCTTGTAGTGCAGCAACAGAGCATTAAAAGGGTTTACCCGGGTACTTTTGTGGAGTTACAGATTCTTCAAAACAACAAGCAAATCCAAGTTAAAATCCTGGGCCTGCTAAGCACCATCCTACCTGGAATCTCCCACTTAGCTTCCTCATGTGACTTCTCCCAATTGCTTTTATTGGAGTGTTTTATTCATTTTTAAATCACATCCAAAATCAAAGGTGGAAAATTTGGATTCTCAAAAGTTTAAGTATCTTCACAAAAAAATCAATGTGAGTTTTGAAAGGAAAGATGAGTGGCTTTATTATAACTTGCACTGAACATCTGGCAACTCTCCAATTAAAAAAAAAGCAGTAACTACTTGAGTTTAAATTAATTCACAAGTGTGGCTGCAAGGGAAGGGCTACCACAGTGCCAGGGTATGGACATCCCAAGAGAACCAAGACCCAGGAACTGGTCAGGCCCCTGCTGTCTCCACACTGGGACATTCTCTTGCCCCAGGACCCAGTTTGGTGCACAGGAGCTCACCTGGGCTGGCTGGTGGCCGTGGAGCTGGGTCTGGATCAGGAACTGCAGCCACTCGTTGGATTTGGCACATTCCCTCAGGAAGGACGTGCTCAGCTCCAGGTCATGCAGCTTGCAGAACTGCATGACCAAGGCCCACTGCCTTCTGGAGTCACTGGATGTCCTGCACACAATTGAGAGAGCTGCAGGTGCACAGAGCTGCAACATCTGCAGCAGATGCTCAGGCCTGAAGTGAGCCTGGGACTGCCTGCAGGGCATGCCAGGGGTCACTGCAGCCAGGCCACTGTCCTGTGCTGCCCTCCTTGCTATCATCTGGCACACAGACAACAGAAGGCAGTGCTCAGCCCTCATTTCCCAGGTAACCCCTCAAACCAGGCTGCTCTCACCTCTTTATGCCTTGCTGCTCAATGGCATCCCAGAAGGCCTCTTCCAAGGAGGTCAGAAGTGCTGCTGCTGCTGCCTTTTCACCATCAGCCAGCTTTGTTAACTTCTCCACTGTTTAAAAGAACACATTCCTGAGGTGCTACTGGGATCAGAGCCAGAGCAGCACTTTCAGGGGTAGCTTCCTAGCTGGGAAAGCCCTGGAGTTAGAAATTCACCTTTCTCAAGTCATTTCTAGGATAAACTTCATTTCCCTACAGCTTTGAACACTTGATCTCCCTGCAGGTATGTGATAGGAAGGAGAAAGGAGATGTGCCAGTGGACTTTGTTTAACTCTCTGTAATATTATTACAACTGAACCTCACTAGTATCAGTCTCAGGCAGCTGCTGGACAGTGTCTGTTAGATCCTGATACAGGCTATATCAGTCCTTATTTAGCACTACAGGATCAAAATTAGTAAAGAAAGCACCTTTCAAAACTAGTAAAGAAACAGGAACAAAAGAAGAAAGTTCTTCCACTCTTTCAGCGCACTGCTGAGCCCCCAGCAGCCCCTCTGCATGCCCCCTCCCTGCCCAAGCACCCAGCGCAGCTCTCGGAGGCAGAGGAGCAGAGCCTTACCCAGGGAGTCCCGGCTGAGGCCGTGGGGAGAGGCGTCCCTGCTGCAGCTGTGGCTGCACAGGAGGCTGGCAGCCCCGAGGTCCACGCGCAGCCCCAGGCTGTCGTGGCCCAGCAGCTCCAGGAAGCACACGCAGGCTGCGGCCACCGAGGGGACACCCAGGCAGCTCAGGGCCAGCAGCTGGGCCTCCCGAGCTGCCTGCTGCACCCTGCAGGGAGCCACACACAGCTGTCACCCCCTGCACCAGGGCAGCTCAGCCTCCCTTCCCAGATAACCCCAAACTCGTTCCCTGCAAACAAGCACCTGCGGGGTTTGCTGAACCCTGAGCCATCAGCATCAAAGGTAACTATGAGCCAAAAGTCTCACACTTGTAAAAAATGTGGGAACATATGAGAATGGAGGCTCACACGTGATCAGCAGAGTTTGCAATTGAATACATTTATCAAAAGCTAAAGGCAGTGGAATTGGTTATAATTATTGTTAACAACACAGCCCCTCAGCAGCTGAGGGCAGACTGAGCCTTTGCAGAGTTCACAGCCCACTGCAGCACCAGGAACCTCAGTGTGACCTGCAGATGGTGCTAAGAGAAAAATGGACCCAAAGAGGTTTTCCACAGCAGTCACTGAAATAACCCTGCATCCCTGAGTGTCTGTAAAACCATGGCTTCACCCCACAGCTATGTATGCTTCCCTGTTAGCCCCAGTTTTACCTGCTTACACAAGAGAAACCGATCTATGTGGAAATGATGGAGAGAAACAAACAGTGACTAACACACAAACCAGACAGAAACAAAGTGATTTGCTCTAATTCCCACACTAAACAGCAAATTTCATGTATTCAAGTTAAGATGTGTCACTTGACTGTACCCTCCTGAACACCTGATTCTGAAGCTTCAGCCAAGACATTTAATTCCATCAACCTCCAGTGCATTTTTTGCCTTACTAGTTAAACTAAAGAACTATCACCACTAGGAAATGCCACAGAAAAGGGGCATCACACTCCTACAAAGTCACCTGGGAGCTCAAGTTCCTAAAAGAGGAGCCCACCCATGTTTGATCAGACTGGGGATCTTTCCCTCGCTTCCCTTGTGCGGATTTATCGAGGCAATTCCAAACACAGCTCGCCTCCTTCCAGCGATATCTGATTTCTAACCTTCAGGCCACCCCCAATTCCACTGCTGAGCACTCTGTGCTGCAGGGAGGATGGACTGCCTCCCTGCTGGGGACACTCACAGCTGCCTGGGGGCTCTGCTCCTGGCCAGCTGCTGCCCCACGAAGGTGCCGAAGGCGAAGGCGGGGCGGCCGTGCAGCAGGTAGAACGGGAAATCCAACCTCTCCTGCACGGCGTGCCTGCTCACCAGCTCGGGGCTGGAGAAGTGGGGCAGCTCGCTCCAGGCATCTGGGAACAACAGAGCAGCACTGTCAGGGACCCTGACCCACAGCTCTGGGAACAACAGAGCAGCACTGTCAGGGACCCTGACCCACAGCTCTGGGCACAACAGAGCAGCACTGTCAGGGACCCCAAACCCACAGCTCTGGGAACAACAGAGCAGCACTGTCAGGGACCCTGACCCACAGCTCTGGGAACAACAGAGCAGCACTGTCAGGGACCCCAAACCCACAGCTCTGGGAACAACAGAGCAGCACCACCAGAGCTCTGGGAACAACAGAGCAGCCCTGTCAGGGACCCCGAACCCACAGCTCTGGGCACAACAGAGCAGCACCACCACAGCTCTGGGAACAACAGAGCAGCACTGTCAGGGACCCCAGACCCACAGCTCTGGGCACAACAGAGCAGCACTGTCAGGGAGCCCGAACCCACAGCAGCAGCAGGGCTCGGCTGCAGAACCTCAGCGGAGAGCCAAACGCGCTCCTCGGGCTCTAAGTCACATCCAGAACCAACTGAAATCCCACTGCAAAAGCAGAGCTCTGCACCACCTCAGCTTGCTTGGAAAAGAAAACATTGGTTTTCTATGCTATATTTAAATAATTTCCTATATTTAAAAAAGGTTCTGCCTGTGAAGAGCTTAACGCGAAAATCTAGAACTCTAGTTCCAAACAGAATTTCGGTAAATTACACTATGTTTCTTGGGAAAGAAATGGCCTTTTGAGTAAATTTATCTGCCAAATAATTCCTCTGGAAAGTAACTTATTTTAGGTGCTCAGGCTAGGAAAGCATGTAGATCTTGGCAAGGGACATACCTGACACAGCAAGAGTGTTTGTCGACTGCCAGCCAAACAATTTCGTGGGATCAAAGGGCATTAATGACTGAAAGATCAGAAACAAAATAAATTGAGTCAGTTTAAGAATTTCACATCACGGTCCTGTAACTCTCAATTTCTAATTCTCTTACCATTGCAAACATTATAAAATTGAAATATTGCAATTGCTGCACTATTAAACACCTCACCCACTGAACACTGTGAGAACACCCCTCTCTGCCACTGCAGCACTGCAAACTCACAGGCTGCAGAGACCACTTGAAAAAGCAGCTCAGGATGAGGCTGTGAACTTCAGCTCCACGTCAAGGATCCCAAAGAAACAGCCCCTGGCCCCCACCCCCAGCTTTAGTGCAAACAAACTGCTCTGTCCTCGTGCCCTGCAAAAGCACTCTGTACCTGCAGAAGGTGGTAGAGAGAGATGTCAGGGGGCAAAATCCCATGAGCAGTGCAGGAGGGAAAGAGAGCAGCCTTGAGCTTGGGGTAAGGGGTCAAGGCCATCTTCAAGAGCTGTGGATCAACTTTCTGTAGAGGTTTTTCTGTGTCTTCATTCTGAAGGACCTACATTGCAAGCCAGCAAAATTAATTAGGAGGAAACTGCATTCCATAGCAACAAAACAATTTTGGGGCGTCCCAATCTACCCCAGGGGAATTTGACAACACAGAAAGTATCATCTTCTTCCCTGTAAAATGCTTTTAAGTTGTATCAGCCCCACATTCCCCAGCAGCTGCTGCTGCAGGTGACTGCTGTGGATCAAGACACTCTGGTCATCCCCTCTGCTCCAGCAGTTTCTATCAAAGGGACATTTCCTGTCACAGCCACGAGTGCAGACAGGGGAGCAGCAGGACAGGGGGTTCAGGCAGTACCTGGTCAATGCCCCCAGGCCCATAGACCGTGGTGGCCAGGGCCAGCAGGGTCCTGCCCTCCAGCAGGATGCTGCTCACACCCCCCTGGCTGCTGGGAATCAGCATCTGAGCGTTGGCCAGACTGGCCTGGAAAACCATCTTGGGATCTTAAAAGGAAAAAAAAGTGACATTTAGTTCCATGTAAAACCAGTATTAAACCATCAATCACACGTTACAGCTGTCCTCTGACTGTGAAAAATGCTGGATTTTCTACTTTTTGTTGTCCATACTGGTTTCCCTCACTTTGCCTACAAATACAGAGAAGATGAGGTAAGCTTTACCAAGCTCTGCCTACACAGATAGCCTGGGGTTGAGTCCCACACTTTAGCACTGCAGTGGTTCAATTCTTTATCCTACACTGATTGTGCTTTCCAAAAAAGCTTCACTTGGGGTTAGTTTTGTCTTTTGTTGATGTGTGACTCTGCAGAAGATGAAATGTTTTAAGAGTGCAAGGAGGTAGGGGCACAAACTCTACTGGCTTTCAGCAAAGCAAACACACAATCCAAGGGCAGAGAAATCCAAATGCACCACAGGGACTAGAGGCAGGTTTCATTTTCATGGGGTGTGTGCTTTCCTATGAATTCTCCTTCTGCTCAAGCTGCTGGGGATGTAACTAACTGGAGGTAAGGATGATTACACACAGAGTGATTCTCACTTCTGTGCAGTCCCCAGGTCTTTAAGCACAGTTCAAGCAGAATTACAATCCAGATTTCCAGACGAGGAAGTGATGGACAGGGGCTTTGCAGCAGAGCAGAGGTTTAACCCAGCTGTGCCAAGCCCTGGGCCAGGACAGGAACATCAGCCTCCTGTGGGGCAATTCCTACCTCGGGGATTGCTGGCAACCCCTCTGCACTGCACCAGGAACTCAAACCAGGGATGTGCTTCCTGCAGC
The DNA here is from genome assembly GCF_017590135.1 of Pyrgilauda ruficollis. Classification (NCBI taxonomy): domain Eukaryota; kingdom Metazoa; phylum Chordata; class Aves; order Passeriformes; family Passeridae; genus Pyrgilauda; species Pyrgilauda ruficollis. The sequence goes on from NW_024522539.1 coordinate 9,326, forward strand.
TCCTTGTCATCCAGGACAGGGCAGTTTGAAGGGGTTAAACTGGAAATAGATGAGCAACACAGTGAAGATACAGCACTGCTAACCAGTGCTGTAACACAGCATTAAAGACTGGAGCACCTCATGGGTGTTAAAGCCAAATACAAGTGCTTAGACAAACAACCAGAAAATGATGTACTGGCTTTTTTTTTCTGCCCACTTCTACATCTCTGGTAATTCCAGTGTTAGACTGGAGTTAGAGCTCACAAATTTTAATTGCCAAGTATCCATTAAGTGGGAAGTATTCATATAGCTCCAATACCTACTACTGGTACCACCTTCAAACCCCAACTAACCCTAGATTGGGGGGAAAGCAACACATCCGTGAACGTATCAGGACTCAACTCACACTTGTGCTCAAGAGAGTTTCTGGATTCTGTAAATTCTGAATTTCTGAAGAGCAACTTGTCTGGGCTCGTTTAGGATTGCATTGCCTAGAGCATTATACTAATTACAGCTGTAATTGTTTCCTTTCATGACTGACACACAAATTAATATTAAGACAGTCTGAATAAAGCTTCAAAATGCAGCTTAAAATCTCACACGCTGTCCCAGAGTCTCTGCTAAATGACACTGCCAGGGCTGAGGAAAACTCTCCCCACCAACTGTTCAAATTGTGTTTCCTTCCTTAAATCTGGGATCCCCCGTGGGGTTTGAGGGATGGGAAGCATTCCTACCTGTAGTAGTCCAGGTAAGTGTAGAGCAGGTACTGCAGGCTGTGCTCCAGGCAGTGGAGCACAAACTGAGCATGGAAGTCCAGGCCACTGGCAGTGCTGTATTTTGGAACAGGGTGAGGATTCTGCAGGACTCCCCCCAGGCAAGACAACCTCTGGAGCAGCAGCTCAAAATCTTCCAGCTCAGAAGGGACAAAAATCCCCTTTCTGTCAGAAAAAAGCACAGACACTGATCACAGAGCTCTCTGACAAGTCCTGATGGGTGTTTCCAGCTCACAATTAGAGCAGACCTTTCCCTCTCAGGGATTAATTCCTTACTGAGGCAAACACAGCGTGCCAGAATCCATCTGCCTGTCCCCCAACATCACTGTGGTTACTGCAGGGCACTGCCCAGAGCCAGGTGTGAGCAGGGAAATGCCCAGGATTTCCTCCCTTGCATTAAATGCACTGCCCAGAGCGAGGTGTGAGCAGGGAAATGCCCAGGATTTCCTCTCTTTCATTAAATGCACTGCCCAGAGCCAGGTGTGAGCAGGGAAATGCCCAGGATTTCCTCCCTTGCATTAAAGTGGGCATCAGGAATATAAACCCTGGGAAACATCCAAGGGCTGAGGGAGGAGTGCTCCTGCTCTCATGGCTCTTACTGTTGTCAGATAACTGAAAACTGGAGATAAATCACATTTACCAATGGATGTGTGCTGTTTCCAAAAAGAGCAATACAAAAATTAATATGTATCAAGGATTTTCTGTCTGATTTTGGTTTCCCACAGGAAGGAGACAGAGTGTGCAGCCTTGGGCCCCTACCTGGCCAGCTTGGTGAGGATGTCCTGTCTCATGTAGGGGCTGCACAGAGTGCTCCTGTCCACGATGTCAGGTCTCAGGGGGGGCCAGGCAGCTCTGTCACACGGAGCCTGGCTGGGCTCTGACTCCTCAATCCAGGAACAAATGCTCAACCAGTCATGCTGGGCTGTCAGGTGCATCCAGAGCACCTCAGCACTGCAGGTCCTGAGTTCTGCGTTTCAAAAAGGCAAATGGATGAAACCAGCACACACAAACACTCCTGAGGGAAATACTGGTTGTTTTCTTACACAGAACTAGGGAATGGTTTGGGCTGGGACCTTAAAGAGCCAGTGCCATGGCAGGGACACCTCCCACTGTCCCAGGTGCTCCCAGCCCTGTCCAGCCTGGCCTGGGCACTGCCAGGGATCCAGGGGCTGCTCTGGGCACCCTGTGCCAGGGCCTGCCCACCCTGCCAGGGAACAATTCCTCATTCCCAACACCCCATCCAGCCCTGCCCTCTGGCAGTGGGAGCCATTCCCTGCGTCCTGTCCATCCAGGTACCTATTTTTAATGAACAGCTGCCATGAGACCAAGGGCAGCTTTGGAGCCTGACTTTGGCAGAGCTGGAAGCAGTTCCCCAGGGCAGGGGGTGGGACAGGACGTGGCAGAGGGTGGCATTCACACGAGGGTGGCAGAGGGTGGCATTCACACGAGGGTGGCATTCACACAAGGGTGGCAGAGGGTGGCATTCACACAAGGGTGGCAGAGGGTGCCATTCACACGAGGGTGGCATTCACACGAGGGTGGCAGAGGGTGGCATTCACACGGGGCAAGTCCCTTCTAGCTAATTCTAAATCCCTCTCCACAGGAGGAGCCCAGACCCTCAGGAGGGAGCAGGGTGAGACCCACGCCACCCCTGTGAGTGACAGACACAAGGCCCCGTGTGGCTGTCCCCCACCCCTCCCGCAGAGCCGTGCCAGGGCACCCCCAGCCCCCCGAGGCACAGCACTTGCCTTGCCGTGGTGTCCAGGGCAGCAGCAGCATCTCCTGCAGCAGCTGGTCCCAGCAGAGAGCCCAGCTGAGGGTCACCGTGGGCCGGGGGGCGCGGGGGCTGCCCCGGCCCAGCTGGGAGCCCAGCACTGCCCGCGGCCCCGCCAGCTCCTGCTGCCTCCTCCAGCGGCTGCACCTGCAACGGGCCGGGCTCAGGGGGGCTCGGGGGGCTCAGCAGCCCCAGCACAGCACACAGCCCCTGGGGAAGGCTCAGCAAAGCCCCCAGCCCGGCGTGCCAGAGGGACTGACCTGAGCTCCAGGGTTGAGAAGTAAAGAAGTGCCTCGTTTTTCCAACAAACTACGAGTATGGTAACAGTCCTACCATTATTTAACTGTGAAATTGTTTCCTAGGTTATTTGCTTTGCTGTATTAAAGAGATCGTGGATCAAAAGCAGAGCAAACCTCTGAACAGGAATAAGTGAGTGGTGATTCCAGTATTATTATTAAAAACGCTTCCTTGGAAGCAGAGCTGTCACCCTCACAACAGTTTGCCATGACTCACACAGCAGTTTGTCACGAGACAACGGGGCAGCAACTGCCACAGTAATGAGAAAATTACTCAGTCCTCACACTGACTTCTGCAAACCAACACCAGTGTGAAATTAATGAAATTAGAGACTCTATTTGCTAGTGCAGTAAATCTCACAGAATGTAGAATCCAGCACATTTTAAAACCCATTAATGCTATTAATTAAAATTAATAACCCACATTACCTGGAAAGAGGCTGAGTCTCTTCCTTTTCCTGGAAGGATTCCGAGTAGAATCTTTCAACCTGATGCACAAAGTCTATAATTTTCTTCTCTTTTTCAGAAAAATAATTTTCTTCTTGTAAGACTTTCACCTTTAATTCAAAATTAAAATGTTACCTCCACCTGTTAAAATATTACTTCCAACTGCCCCCAGTTTTCATCTATCTTTTATCTATTCAAGTTGTAAATGATGCAGCAAGTGCAAACAATTAACCAACTATAGGAAAAAAATTCTGGAAGCAGAGGGCAATGCACTTAAATGACAAGAGGACTCCAGACTGTGTGAGAGAAGCAGATCAGAGCAATAAGTGACATTGGAACAGCTCTGCAGTTTAAGTGCAGATGCAAAGGGACAGGAATGCCCTCAGGTGCAGGTACAAGCCCTGGCTGTCCCTGCTCTGAAGGTCAGTGCAGTTGGGTTTTCTCAGACTAAGCTCTTTTCTGACCCAGAGATGGGGCAACTGAGAGGTGTTTAAAAGCTTTTTTTCCATTTTCAGTCTCATGAGAAGGGTGAGACAATACAGATGTTATAATTCACACCATGACAATCAGAAGCCAACTATTTCCTAATTACACTCTAAGTGTTTCTTAGCCTATCAGCTTTTACTACACTATACTGTAAATACCTTAAAACCAATCATCTAAAATTACCCCTCGTGGGTCCCACTGCAATGCACCTTTCATGATTCTATGTCTCTAAAACATCTAGTCTTATTTGTAAGGCCATCCTTTGAAACTTGTTTCTAGTTCCACTTCTCCCTCAGCAACGTCTGTGCTGTTCCATAACGTCTCCAAGTCAACATTTCTCACCTCAAAGCTCACATACAAACACACACTGTCAGCCAAGCTGTCTGTAAATCCATTTCCCAGGGTTTCCCTGAGCACAGGCCCAGCTGAGGCTGCAGGGTGGAGCCCAGCAGCCTCGCTGCACTCACCAGGAGCTCCCTGACGTGCCTGTCCTGCGTGTGGAAGCAGATCTTGTGCAGCTCCTGCCTCACGTCCAAGCCCTGCCACAAAGAGACACTCACTGTGAAAGGTGCCCACAGGACACACTGGAAAGGTCAAACCCAGAATGAGCACGGCTGCTTTCCTCCCAAAGCACCCAACCCTGACAAACAGGCTGTGCCAGTCCCTGCCCCAGCTCCTACAGGGATGTCCCTGCTGTCCCCAAACCCTCCCTGAGCAGCTCAGCCAGCAACCAGGCTCCCTCAGCTGCCCACTCCCACTGGAATCCCTCCTGTTTCTGGGCAATCAGCCCACCCCAGGGCCCGCAGCCCCCCGTGCCCTGCAGTCCCAGAGCTCTCACCATGTTCCTCAGCAGCTGCGAGGCCTCCCTGGGGCTGCCCCTCAGCAGGCAGTCATAGACCAGGCTCAAACCTGTCTGCATGAACTCCTGCAGGCTCTCAGCAGGATGCTGCTGCCTTCTGAAGAAGATCTGGGCCTCTGGGATTTTGTTGCTAAGGATGGCCTCAGCAATGACTTCCTAAAGACAAAAACATGGGACAAACGACATCATCCCTGTGCTGATTTTCTTCCCCAGTGCTTTCAGGTATTTCCACATAAATGATCTCCTCATATAAACTTGATCACAGTAGCAAAAACTGGCTTGCTGATTTTCACCTCTGGTGTCAGTTTTTCCCATTTTTGGCTCTCTTCTATCTCAGGCAGGTCCTCATCCAGCTCAGCTCCCGTGTGCCCTGGGGTCACCGCTGGGTGAGGGTATCTCCTCAGGAATTTCCTCAGTCTGATGATGTAATCAGTTAAAATATCTGCAGCCTTCTGCAGGAACTCGTCAGGTTCTGCCAAAAGCATCCAGGAGATCAGTTAAATGGGAATGAACAGACAGGATTTTAATGTTCAGCAATGCTGAATTAATAAATGTGCTGATTATGATTAATAAACAGACACCCCTCAGAGGGAAGAGCACACCAGCTCTGCCCCTGTGCAGGCAGTGAGAGCCCAGCACCTGTCAGGACACAGCCACAACCCCACAGAGCTCCCTGCCCTCACTGAGGGGTTTTCCTGCTCAGGGACCAGTCTGGAGAACTGAAATTTTGTATTATTCCCACCAATTCTTAGTCAGGTAAACCCAATCTAAAACACAGGGATGAACATCTTTCACTCACTTAATTCTAGTATTTTTTTCTGTTAATTCCAGGCAAATCTAAGCTTTTAATTAAAAGAATTAGCAGTTCTTACTTAAATGATGACACATCACTAGATATGAGCCAGCAGGAGTGATCTTACCCTCTGTGTGCACAAAGATTTCCTCCAGCTGCTTGGTGAGGAAAGTCAGGGTGAGGTTCAGGAGCTGCTCAGAGAAGGGCTTGCTGTGAGGCTCCATGTCATTGTCTTGGATTGCTGAGCAGAGCAAGTTTAGAGCTGGCCTGAGCTCCTCCAGATCTGCAAGGGTTCCAGAAACAGCTCACACATCTGCATCCTGCACTGAGCCACGGGGAGAGAGGGATGGAATAAACCCCTGGGCAGCTGAGGTTCTTCACTCACTTCTCAGGTAAGACTGGGAGGCAGCACCCCCAGGGTGCTCAGGCCCAGGGCAGGCTGCAGACAGACTGAAACCACTTTCTTTGCTTTTTAAAAACAAGTCCACTGTGTCCAGCTGGCGATTCTCCAACCCTGCCTGGACAAACAGAAACAGAACAATTAAGCATGGATTTCCACCCATACACCGTGGGATTCTTCCACCATCCTCAGTGACACACACAGAAAACCAGAGGGGATTTAACTCTGTGTGCAGCACCTGCAGGCTGGAGTGACAAGGTGAGCTGCACAGAGCCTGCCAGGCTCCTCTGCCAGGCTCCTCTGCCAGGCTCTGCTCCAGCCCTGCCCTGCATCTTCACACACAAAATGTTATTACAGCAATATGAAGTAAATACTGTGAGAATCAGGACTCTGAATAGGCTTACAGCAATTTTATAAGAACAGCACAATAAACACAGAAATCTAGTTCCAAGGATTTCATATTTTACATTTTGCAAGGGGACACAAACTGCTGCAGAAACTGGCAAAATTCTTTTGGGTCCAATTAAGAGGGAATTTTGAGCACTGCTTTGTTCTCTTTATTTTATGAATGTGCATTCACTTTGCTGCTGTACTTCTTCCTTTGGGTTACTCATCTGCTTGGGGTTTCACTGTTTATTCAATAACTAAACCACATCCTTTTGCCCCTAGGTTTGAGGCACACTTTTAATCGTGTCTAAACCCACACCGGCATTGCTAAACTGCATTCAATGTTTGAAAAAGAGGGTTTGTTGTTTGCAAGGCCTGAGGCAGCTCTCCTCACCTCGAGGGCATGGATGGGAATGGAGCACCTCTCCCACCCATTGAGGTGGCACAGGGAATCCACCACTGCAGCGCTGCCAAACATCATCAGCCTGGTCAGGAACTCCTCCTGAGTGACCCCAAACAGGACCAGGGACAGGCCACGCTCTGAACGACACAACCAAGCCATTATTAAAGACAGAGCAGCCACGGTTTGGGCAGCAGCATTTCTACCCACTGCTGCTTCCAGAGGAGAGGGGCAAAGCTGCAGCGGCTCCGTCTGGATTCCCCCAAGCAGGAATGCAACGAAGCTCCCCACCAGCAGCCAGGTAAAACACTGGAAACCCCTAAAGCAGCTGTCTCAGGACAGCTGACGAGCCCTCACCTGTCAGCAGCAGACACAGTGGCAGCTCTGCACTGCACTCCACGTAGGCACTGCTCCTGCCAAAGTGGGAACACGTCACGTCCTGGGACTCAAAATCCCAGAGCGCCAGAGACAGCCCCGTGCCCTGTGCCTGCAGCACAAACACAGCCTTAGCTCCAGTCACCAGTTTGCACTCCAGCTTCACCATCTCCTGGGCTGCTCCCACGGGGATTTGTGCCCACTGCTGTCCTGCAGCCCCGGGCTGGCCTTGGAGGGCTGGGGAAGCTGCCCACGTCACAGCCCGGGGGACAAAGGCCACCATCCTCTCTGGATCCTCACAGACTTCAGGATCGTGATCTTCAAGATGGGTCAAGAACTGATACCAAGGCAAATTCAAGTCGTTCACCAAACCTGGAGAGCCTGGTGTTCTCCTTCCCCTCACTCTGTCCCACAGTGAGGACAGGTGTGCCTTCCAGGACCTGCCGAGGGGACAGAGTCACCTGTAACACCCGGCATTACCCCATGAACAAGGCAGGCAAAGCTGTGTCAGTTAAATAAAATGCACTTAGAGCTCATAAAATCTATCCAGCATCCTGCATTTTAACCTTACCATGGCCTCTTTATTTGCATTTAAATACTCCCTGCAGCCAAGCTGAGAGACCGCAGCTGGATCAGCTGACAACATCCATGTTCAGCATTTTTAGTGAAAAGTTTTCTTTTCCTCACAGAAAATGCCAATTTTCTGTGAGGAAAAGATGGTAGAACAAATAGTTATAGACAGCTATATATAAATTATAGTTATAGATAGTTATATATAAATGTTCTACTATTTTTAATTGATAACAAGTAGTTATCAATTAAAAAACTGTAGAACAGAATTAACTCCAGAGCTGAACCTTTCTCATCTATACACCAAGCTATAACTGGCATGCTCCATTAGTACCAATGCTCTAAGACTCAGAGTAACCCCCAAGCAGCAATTCCTTTTGGAAGCTGTCCAGTGCCATACCTAAAGCTGTCTTGGTCCACCCCAAACCCAAAACATCTACAGCAGAATGGCTGATTTTACCTGCCACAGCTACAAGTGAAAAAGCAGATCAGCAGTTTATTATCAGTGCTCCAAAGGAGGCAAAGGCCAGCCCGTGCAGGAGGCTCTCCCTCCTGTACCTGTCTGTGCGGAAAGGTGCTGACAGGAGCTCCATGCTGTGCTCAGAACTGGCCAGCTCATCCTCGTCCAGTCCCTCTGGAGGCTTCACTGCAAGATTTTCAGGATCTCTCTTACAGAGCAAATGTTCAGGGAATTGTCTGTAAAGAAATAAATACGAAATTTCACCTTGCTCTGCTGATTTAAGATGGTTTTTCATGTTTAACTCCTCCAGGAGCTCCGGGTGCAGTTTTCTCTCAGGGTAACAGGTGAGACATCAAAACCTGATGCTCCTTCCTTTGAGGTGGACAACACCTCTTAATTACCACCTGGCCCTAATTCATCAAGCTAAATCAGCACAGCTGTACCAGTACAGTTTGATCATTCCACACCCCACAGTATTTCTAAAAGGTTCTACCACCCACCCCTGGCACTGAGAGCACCTCCTCTTCCTGGCAGAAATGTGAAAGGCAAGAAAAGGTTTACCTGCTCGTTAACAGGCAGATTTAAATGAAGAGCTGTTATACATACAGTTTCCTTTGTGACAGAGAATACATTAGAGCAAGCAATGCAAGGACAATCTTTAAACAGAGAGGGAATCTCTGCTCGAGCACAGAAGTCAGAGTGAGAAGCTGCCAGCACCCCGGTGAGGACAGGCCCAGAACTCAGGAGCTGGGAGGGTCAGGGCAGCCCAAAGGGCTCCCCTGGGAGCTGTACCTGAAGTAGGTGTTGAGCTGCACAGCCAGGGCACGCTGGCAGCTGCTGGTCACCACGGCCGTGCTGAGGTCAGGGGACACTGCCAGGGCAGCCAGGGGGGACACAGGGCCCTGGGCAGCTCCCAGGGCTACAGCCACCTTCCCCAGGGTGGCTCCATCACAGCAGTCAAATAGGTCTGCAAACAGCATCAAGGAAAAGCCCAGACAGAGCAGTTACACACCAGGGGAAGGTGCTGAATTTTGGCTCCAGGAGGAGGGAAAGGCAAGCTGACTTTACTGTGCTTTAATGTGCCAGAGGAGACGACCAGGGACAGGGTAAAGGCAGCAGCTGGTGGAGCTGACAGGCCTGAGCCCCTGCTCATCCCAGCACAAACCTGCCTCCCAGGCTCCCTGTGAGCCTGCAGATCATTTCAGTTTCAATTTAGCCATGAGGTGACAGTAGAAGTTCTACACAGACCCATGAATCAAACCCCTCCATGGAACCCATAAACCCAGATGTGCACTGGGAAACCCTGCACACACAGCTGTGGCACTTCTCTACAACAGCCAGGATTTGGCTGCACAACCTTCTCTGCAGGCACCACTTCAGTGTCTGTAAAGAAATTTCTGCTCGGCCCTGAGAGCAGAGAAAGGCAATTTGCTCTTGCAGATGATTTTCCCCGATCTCTCCTGCAAAGGATACAAATCCAGCCAGCACTGTCCAACAGGAACAGGATCCCCCTGCAGAACTGGGAGTCTGCAATTCTGCCCACAGCTCCTGGAGGCAGAGCCAGGGGGAAGCAGCCACAGGTCTCTGGGGGTGAGTCCTCCCCAGGAAAGGTCAGGTGCACAAGGACAGACTGGTTGAGCAGAAGTTTGAACTTGTTGTTTCCAAAAGACAGAATCTTCACAGAGGAAATTGAAGGCAGACCTGAAAATTTAAAGATATTTAAATTTCAGATTACAGCCAGCTGGGACTTTTGATTTGTAAAGGGATCCCAGCAGGAGCAGCAGAACCAGACCTGCAATATTTCACACGTGTAACACACTGAAATTTACTCACTTATGTTTTTGGCTTCAAGGAGCTTTTTAAGTGTCTCTGCCTCACAACTGTGCAGGGAACTCGGGTTGTGTTTTCCATCTTCTACGCTGAATTCATAGACAAACAGGTCATGGCTTTGAGCAAGAGCCAGGAGCTTTGTCTCGCTGGATTGTGAACCATCATCTTCTGAGCTGTCCCACACGAAGCTGAAGGTGAAACATTCAGGAAGGTTATGGCTTTATTCCCTGTGCCCACCCCACTCTGGATGTGCCCTGACTGGGGACACCACCTCCACTTCAGAGTGAAACCCCTGCTCCACCCGACCCCCAGCACTGAACTGCTTCATCCCCGGCAGGACAAGCCTGAGGAACTCCTCCTCCTCCTCCTCCTCTGCAGGACAAAGGGGCTCCATCCCCTGCATTTTCCACTCTGGCCACCCAGGACACCAGGGATGCTCTGCTTCAGGAGAACACCAGCACCAGGGAGAGCAGAACACGCTGCCCATTTCCAGACTTTTCCCTGCTTTTTGGGCCGAGAACCTCTCTGGGTGTGTCACACCTGCTCCGTGGCGCTGGGGAGGGGACAGACAGTGACCAGCTCAGCACGGGGCAGGGCAAACCAGAGAGCAGAGCCCTGTGACAGCACTGAAACACCCCGGGCCAGGCTGGACAGGGCTGGGAGCACCCCGGGACAGCGGCAGTGTCCCTGCCACGGCCGGGGTGGCACTGGGTGGCATTAAGGTCCCTGGAAGCCGAAGCAGCTGGGGACTGTGTGTGACACAGAATGTGCGGCTGGTGCTGCAATGCTCAGCGCTCAGGCGTGCTTTTGGCTTTTGGCTCAGCACGGCAGCTGCCAAAGCAGATGCTGAAGGCACCACGCGTTAAAGCCACCACGCGTTAAAGCCACCACGAGGTAAAGCCACCACGCGTTAAAGCCACCACGCGTTAAAGCCACCACGCGTTAAAGCCACCACGCCTTAAAGCCACCACGAGGTAAAGCCACCACGAGGTAAAGCCACCACGCGTTAAAGCCACCACGCGTTAAAGCCACCACGCCTTAAAGCCACCACGAGGTAAAGCCACCACGCGTTAAAGCCACCACGCGTTAAAGCCACCACGCGTTAAAGCCACCACGCCTTAAAGCCACCACGAGGTAAAGCCACCACGAGGTAAAGCCACCATGTGACCGCCGAGTGTCACCCGGGCGCAGCACTCAGGGCACGGGGGCGCGAAGCCAACAGCCCGACAGACAAACCCTTCCTGTCTGCTCTGGGCTCGGCTGCCGTGGGCACGCCCGCCCGGCCGGACGGACAGACAGACACAACCTGGCCGGACAGACAGACACAACCTGGCCGGACGGACAGACACCGCCCGGCCGGACAGACAGACAGACACCGCCCGGCCGGACGGACAGACACAACCTGGCCGGCCGGACAGACAGACAGACAGACACAACCTGGCCGGACGGACAGACACCGCCCGGCCGGACAGACAGACACAACCTGGCCGGACGGACAGACAGACGCGACCCGGCCGGACGGACAGACACCACCCGGCCCCGCCGCGGCTCCGGAGCGCTCCCGTTGCGGTCCGGCAGCCCCGCCCGGCCCGGCCCGGCCCGGCCCGCACTCACTCGGCCCAGGCTCCCGGCAGGACGCTGCCCCGGGCCCGCCCGGCCCCGCCCGGCCCCAGCGACTCCAGGCGGATGGCTCCGGCCGGCAGCACGGTGCCCAGGGCGTGCCGGGCTCGGCTCAGCCGCACCCGCGCCGCGTCCCGCGGCTGCCCCGAGCGGGGCACCAGGAGCACACGCAGCTCCGGCCGCGCCCCGGCCGCCGCCATCCTCCTGCCCGGCCTCAGCGCCCGCCCCGCGCCGCCGCCATCCCGGCGGGGCCGCCCCTCGTTCCGGTCAGCTGGGCGCCGCCGGGCCGCGACTACAACCCCCAGCACGCACCGCGCGCAGCAATGCGCGCCGGGAGATGTAGTCCCCCCGGCCCGCCGCTTGAGCAGCTTTCTTTAGGTAGCGTTCTCTGTGTGTTTTCTCTGATTTCTGTTGCAGATGGATCCCCCTGGTATTTCTGTGTCCCCGCTCTGGGGCAGCGGCTGTCCCGGGAGCCCCTCAGTGTCCCCATTCTCTGTCCCGGGGGTCCCTCTACGTCCCGGGACTGTCCCGGGGTCTCTCCGTGTCCCCAGTCGCTGTCTCGGGGTCTCTCCGTGTCCTCCCGTGTCCCCTCTCTGTGTCCCCGGGGTCTCTCCGTGTCCCCACCCGCTGTCCCGGGGGTCTCTCCGTGTCCCCTCTCCCTGTCCCAGCAGTCCCCCCGTGTCCCCTCCCCGGCCGCAGCTCCGCGGGGTCCCATCACGAAGGCGGAGAGGCCACGCCCCCACATGGGCGTTGTTCCCAGTATCTCCTCTCCCATTGGCCCTCCCCGGCCACGCCCCCGGTCGCCATTGGGCGGCGGCGGCCCCGCCCAGGCGGAAGCGCCGCGGCCCGCGGGCCGATGGCGGAGCGCGGCCATGGCGCTGGCGCTGGCGCTGCTGTGGCAGGCGCTGGGCCGGGTGTGGCGGAGCCCCGCCGGTAGCGCCCGCCATGCGCCCCCGAGCCGCGCCATGGAGCACGACAGGGCCATCGAGGTCTACGGTGACTGCCGGAGGGCGCGGGGGCCGTGCGGGGAGCCCCGGGCGTGGTCCCGGTTTGCCCTTGGGGGCTGAGGGGGAACGCGCGCGGCCCTGAGGGGCTCGGAGCGCTGAGGGGCCCGAGGGGCTGGGGCAGGGAGGAAGGGCCCCTTTGGCTCGTTGGGATCGCTTGTGGCTTCCAAGGAGAGCAGCACGAGCAGTGCCGGGAAGGGGTGCTGGTGAAAATGCCTTTTGTGAGAGCCGGGAGGATCCCTCACTGTGCTCGCTTGTGTCAGATATCATCCGGACTATCCGCGACCCGGAGAAGCCAAACACTTTGGAGGAACTGGAAGTGGTGACAGAAAACTGCGTGGAGGTGCAGGAGATAGGGGAGGATGAATATCTGGTCATCATCAGGTTTACACCAACAGTACCTCATTGCTCCTTGGCCACTCTGATCGGTGAGATCCGGTTAATTACATCACTAACAAAGAGCTCGGCTCCCGGGAGGCTGAACGTGCCAGCAGGCCCAGGGCACGTTCAGCCTTGCCTGGCTGTGTGGGTTTGATCAGGAATTGCAGCTTGAGAGCCCAACCACCAGTGCAACCAAACCAGAAACTGAGCAAAAAAAAAACCCAAATCCAGAGAAATGGGGACGCCCATGTGTTTGTCATGTTAGGGAATCTCTTCAAGAGAACTTCTAAAAACTCTGCTGGGAAGTGGTACAGAATTCTTTGTTTGCATTCTCCAAGTTACTTCATTGATGTTATTAATTGCCAATTTGTCAGCTCTTACATTAAGAAAAAAACAAAAAGAAAAAGAGCTTTCTGCTTGTCCCCTTTCCCTCTGGCAGGTGCTGCTCAGAGTACAAAGGGTTACACTGGTTGTTAAGCATGGATTCTCTGAAAATGCTCCTCAGACCTTCTGTTTTACAGGAAAATCTCTTTTGTGTTCTCTTTTAACAGGCCTTTGTTTAAGAATAAAACTTCAGAGATGTTTGCCTTTTAGACACAAGGTAAAGTGCCTGGTTTGAAGCCTGTTTTAAATTCCATGAATGAATGGCAGCCTCCCTAAATTCAACACAGAGATTCACAGACCTTTAGAGACTTGACCACAGTAATTTAAAGAGCACATTAATTACCTGGGGGTCGCTGCAGTTGGTTTTTGGGTGGTGGCTCCACGCTCCCAGCTGAGCTCTGCAAAGGGAGCTCAGTCCCCTCCTGTGTGTGTGGGGACGGGGTTTTCCTGCCAGGAGGGAAGTGTTCCCCTGCCCTGCTGCCCCTAATTACACTGCTGATCTCTCCTGCAGCTGGAAATCTACATTTCTGAGGGCACACATTCCACGGAGGAGGACAGTGAGTAGAGCCTGTGCATGCATGGCTTCAGCCTCTTGTGCTCTGTCCTCTGCTCCCCTGCCTTCCCAGAAACTAATCCCCTGAAACCTCAAATCAGAGCCTGGACACCCAGTGGCATCAGGGTGTTCCCAGGGCTGTGCTGGCTCTGTGACCACTGCTGCTTGCTGGTTTGGTTTTATAACCAAACCCCCCCAGTTCTGGCAGGTGTTGGTAACAAAACTGAGTAACTGACGTGAGGAGCTGCCTCAGCTGTTGGTCCCGCTGTCCTGAACTCCCCACTGCAAATCTGGACGTTTCTCAGGCAGGTTTTGCAGGAAAGCTGGCAGGTTGTGCCCAGCCAGAGCCAGGCCCTGTCCCAGCAGTGCCCTGGGCTGGCACTGCCTGCCAGAAATGGGACATTGTGCCTGCCAGAAATGGGATATTGTGGCTAAAGAGCTGCAAACTGAACCTGGGCCACTCATGTACCCTGAATTTCACTCTTGATTTTGGGACATGCCACTGGAACACCTCACACCCTTTTCCTGAGCTGGAAAAGTGAATTATTATCATTATTATAATTATTGCTTTGTTGTGACTGCGCTTGCAGCTGCCTCGCTCCCCATTTCCCAGTAATGCCCCTGGAAATGTCCTTTCCTGCTGAGCCCCCGGTGTCCCTGAGCCCTCCTGAGCCCTGTCCTGGGTGTTTTGCAGTCAACAAGCAGATCAATGACAAGGAGAGGGTGGCAGCAGCCATGGAGAACCCCAACCTGCGCGAGATCGTGGAGCAGTGCGTGACTGAGCCCGACTAGGGACCCCAGCCTGGGACAGCCCTGCTGCCAGCCCAGCAAACCACAATCACCAAGGCCTTGGGGTTAATACTTGAGTTGTTTTTACCTTCCATGTGTTTTTTTTTTAAAGAGAAATTGTTTATAAGATAGATTTTAAATTATGAGGAATCAGTCTCTAAAGAAAGCCCGGTGTGTAGTGCTGGAAGTTTGTAATTTTTGGTGTCCAGAGGAATATTTTGTGATTCAAAGCAACACATCTGCATTGCCTTCTGAGAGACGTTGTGATACAAATTCAGTTTTGCAAGTTGAATTTCTACATTGTTTCAATCACTGCACTGTAAAAATAAAACAGATTCTTGTACTGAAATGTTGCTTTCTGGGTCCTGAATTTGTTTTGGTTTTTATTTAAGGATCAAGTGTAGATTTCTATTACAGAAATTAATTTCATTCACCTTCTTCGGTGTTGATAAACATTAAAGCTGAAATTAAGTCAGAAAAAGAATTTGGAGCTGAGGGACTGGACTAGAACAAGGAGATTTTTACTGGGACACAATTCCTGCTAAATCCTCATGCTCTGTTAATGTCACACACTTCTGATTCTGGAAGCTTTGCTTTATAACCACCCTGAGGCTGAAGTTTCCCTGTGGATGAGAACTTGATCCTGCTTTTCCTGAGTTGCCTGCAGTGTGTGACAGCGTCCCCCAGCCCCTCCTGCTGGCTGCCACTGTCCTGCTCCTGTCACTGCTCCTCACCTGGAGCATCCCTAACGCTTCCAGCTGCCCACCTTTCCCACTGGGCCATTCCCCGGCTCCTTCCAGCAGCTCTGGATCTCAGCATGGATTCACCTTTCCCTGGGGATCAGGGGGTTCCTCCTGCTCCTCCTGCCAGGTGTCCAGGATCTGCAGCCGTGGCTGCTGAGGGGTTTGGGGAGCTGCTCCTCCCCGGAGCGCTCCCTGGTTTGTGGCTGTTCCACAGTGACAGATCCTCGGGGCATGGTGCAAACATCTCTGGGGATTTCAGGGATTTGTGGCCCTTTTAATCAACCCTATAAAGCTTCCCTGAATGGATTCAGCATTATAAAGAGGGAACGTTCCCCTTGGCAAACCAGTGAACTGCTCCGTGGCACTGCAAGGCCCCTCCTCTCAAGTGCCAAGCCAGCTGAAAAAATTAATTAAAGGGAAAGGAGAACAATCCCCTTTTTTCCACAGGTTCGTGCAGGTGTGAAAAAAACCCCACTTCTCAACTCCAGTTTCTCAGCTTCAATTAAACTTCAGTTGCATTTCAAACTCCTTTGTAGCCCCATGGCCAGATGTGTCTCACGTGCCAGCACAGGGGACACGTCCCGTGTCCCACCCCACGGCTGGGAAGGGCCCGGGCAGGTCACTCCTTCAGGAATGCACCAAATGCTCCAGGAGCCTCAGCTGCCATTATCTGCTGGCTTCTTTCCTGGAATTTGTTGGGGGTTTTTTACCCTCCAGCAGGGGGGTTGGTGTTTTCCTTTCAGAGTGCAGATATCTGTGCCAGCACGGAGGCTCTGTGCATCCTGGGGCCATGAGATAGCAGCTGCTCTCCCTGGGTGGGCTCCCGGGGCTCTGTGTGCCCCTCACAGCTCGGTGCCACCGCCCAAACCGCACTCCCAGCTGTGACAAAAGCTCAGGGGACAGGCAATGGGATGCTCTGGTGACAATGAGGTGACTCTCCTGGTTCCTGCAGTGCCCTGGGGTCCTTAGCCCTGAGGGCTTTGTGCTGGGGCATAAAAGGTTAAAAGTTCTTCTCCGGAGCAACAATTTGGGAAAATGGGCTCGATCCCAAGCCCAGGTCTCTGGAACAGGAATGTTCCCAGTTCCTCGGGCAGTGGAGCATGGCTGGAGCTCTGGGAGTGACTCCCGGTCTGCTGCACCCCCAGCCTTTCCAGTTTAACCGGGCTCGGGGTCTCCGTCCATCCCCGCCGCTGTGCCCCACGGAGCGGGCGGGCAGAGGCTTTGCTGCCATCGGCCTTTGGGGACACGGAGGTGACAGAGGAACAGCCAGCGAGCGGGACACGAGGAGGGGACGGGGACAGCTCCAGGGGGATCCCACCGGGCAGGATTTGGGGTGCTGGCGGAACTCGGGCTGTTCCCCCAAACCCGGGAGCAAAAAGTCCTAAAATCGTTCCTTCGGGTTATGAATCCTTTGCATTTACAGCGCAGAGGGACAACTGCAGAGGGCACCAGCGACCCACGGCACCGCTGTGCCGGGAGGAGCCTCCCGGCTCCGGGGCCAGCCCGGGGATCCTCCCGGCTCCGCGGCCAGCCCGGGGACCCTCCCGGCTCCGGGGCCAGCCCGGGGACCCTCCCGGCTCCGGGGCCAGCCCGGGGATCCCTCCCGGCTCCGGGGACCCCCGGCTGCCCCGTGCCCGTCACCAGCAGCAGCCCCCGGGGTTCGCTGCAGGAGCTGCGGACGAGCTGGAAGCGGAGGAGCGGACGGGGCAGGGGTTGAGCTGAGCTGAGCAGGCTCTGCCCTTTCGCTGCTGTTTCCCGGCGTGGATCACGGAATCTCTGAGGTGAAGGGGCCGGGCTCTGTGCAGGTACCCCGGCAGGAGGCTGCGCTCCGGGGGTCACCGCTCTGCAGGGGCTCAGAGCAGCAGAGAGCTCAGCACACCCCCAAAACCCGGAGCAGGGGAGCTCAGGCAGGGGGGAGCACCCCGAGCCCAGGCTGAGCTCCTGGCCTGGCTCAAACCTCAGCCCAGCAGAGACATTCCCAGCTCTGCTCCCCCCAGGCAGTGCCTTTTGCTCCCCCCTGCTGCCCCTTTGCCCCGACACGCCGAGCGATTTCCAGCAGCCCCTGGATTCCCGCTGGCGTTTCCAGGGCTGACATCCCGTTCCATCCCGGACCTCCCGGAGGAGGAGGAGGAGGAGGAGGGCCGGGGGCTGCTCCCCTGCCCCCAGGGCCGTGCAGAGGGCTCGAGTTTGCACACACTTCACTCGGGGTGTAGCTGTCACTCACCGCAGATGGCAGCGGAGCAGTCGCGCGTAGGGACAGAGCTGTTTCTATCGGGTGTTCCTAAACGTTTACACCCGGCTGAGCCTTCCCTCGGTCGGGCCGGGGCTGTGGGCTGGTGGCAGCCCTGCCCTCCCGCAGCACATGCCGAGCGGCTTTACTGCATTTCCCAGGCAGGCGGCTGCTCCGGCTGAGCGAACACACCGTGCCCGGGTGCCAGCTGGGGAGGGGGCAGCTCCTTTCCCTCCGGCCCTTTTCCGTGCTTTACTTCCCACCGGGAATGTCCCTGTGCCACGGGCAGACCCGGGATGAGCTGCTGCAGCACCCCGAGGTGGGTGGGTGGGTGGGTGAGGGCTGTTCCCTCCCGGAGCAGCTGGCAGCGATCAGCTGCCAATTAAAATCCAAACAAAAAGATAAACCAGTGACATTTTTCAAATCCTTCCCTTGCTGTCCTGGCTTTGCTGCCCCTCTGTGCCGTGCCTGTGAGGCCTTTCTGTGCAGCACAAGGAGGTTTTAAGAACAAGAGGAAATAAACCCATTTCTCATTATTGGACAGGCGGGAGCTGAGCTGCTCCTGCTCCCTCTGGCTTTGCTGCCTCCTCGCCTGCCCAGGCTGGGACCGTGCTCCTCCCCGTCCATGGTGAAGGACTGGTGACCCTAAAACCCTCCAGCTGAGGTCATCTGGGCTGGACAGAGGCGTTTGGTGAGTCTGAATCTGTGACCACAGGTGCTCTGCCAGGAGAGCCGGCGGCTCCCGGGGCTGTGGAAGCACTTGGAGCGTTCCCAAGGGTCTGAGACACAAACAAGCTCCTCCACCAGCAGCTGCTGCTGCTTCCCACCCAACGAGCTCCTCTTCCTTCCTGTCTCCAGCGTGGAAATGTCTGGAGGTGACCAAGGCAGGCACAAAGGTCTGACTTCTGATCTGAAGCCAAAAGGCTCTCTCAGAGAGTCTTCCAGCAGGTCATGGAATCACAGGGTGCTTTGGCTGGGTAGGACCTGAAAGCCCATCCAGTCCCAGCCCGTGGCAGGGGGAGGACCTGGATGGGCTTTCAGGTCCCTTCCCACCCAAACCATTCCACGATCCGATTTCAAACATCTTTTGATCCACGAGCCCTTTCCTCCCTTCGCCCCACTGCAGCAGCTGTGTCTGAATAACATCCTGCTTGAGTTGAGACAATGAAAGCGCCTTTAGGAGAAGAAAAAAGGCATTTCTATATCCCATCCAAGCCTGCCCTCTGTCAGTGGGAAGCCATTCCCCCTTCTCCTGTCACGCCAGGCCCTTGTGAAGAGCCTCTTTCCAGAGACACTCACTGGAGGTGTCTCACTGAATGAAAATATTGCAGATATTTCAGCCAGATGTGTTTTATTGTCACTGATAATGCAGTTTCTGTGCTGGTGGGAGGCCTGGCTTGTTATGTGGCTAGAAGTGGCCTGGTGTCCCACAGGAGGGATTATCCTGTGCCCCCAGCCAGCCACAGCTGGGACCCTGCACGAGGGGCTCACCAGATCCTGGGCCACAAAGAAATAGATGTGCAGAACTGATTTACCCCATCAGCCCGGCTCATGTTTTAATCAACAAATCCCAGTTGCAAAGGGCAGCTGTGAATGATTTTCAGATGCAAACTGATCGTTCCTTCCTGCTGCCAGTGCCCGAACCATCTCCAATTAGCCGAAAACGTTCGGAATTCCCCACGGGGAGGAGAAAATGTGAAACCCACCTGTTTCCTTCAGTAACTGTTTAATTTAACACACTTGGTGAGCTGTGGCCGTGAGACCCCCAACAGAAGGGTTGTCCCTTTGCAATCCTGGGAGGGTGACGGGGTGTGGGACAGATGGTGCTGGGGACAAGGAAACCAGGACTGGACACAGGTTCTTGGACCATAAAAACTTTACACCACCTTGGAACGGAATAAAGCACAAATGCTGAGGTCATGGCTTGTGTTTTGCATACAAATCACACACAGGAATTTGGGCTGAGTGCTGCCCAGGGAGCTGCACCTGGAGCTCTGCAGCCCGGGATGGGCTCCAGCCTGACTCTGCCCGTGCAGGGAGGATTGCCCTTCAAGGTCCCCCAGGTTTTGGGCACCCTCCACAGCCTGAAGAGTAATAGGGAAAGGAATTCCTACCTAAATGCTCCTGCCCTCCTCCAGAGACCGACGTGGCAGGAATCCCTCCCTGAGACAGGGAGGGATTTGTTCCCACACCGCTCTGGGAGCAGGCAGTAGGGGCTGTGCCTCAGAGTAAATTGGATATTCTAGTTAAAAATCAGCTAACCTTAACAGAGGAGAATCTAGATAAGCAGGAAAAAAAGGGTTCAGCCTGTAAGGCCGCAGAAAAAAAACACCTTAACCAAGCATTACACTGCTACACTTAGAGAAATCCAGGGACTGAGCACCTGGCTGCCCACGAGGGAGGGGATGTGCCACTCTCCTGCCCAAATGCATGCAAGGGAATGCCCTGGTGGACTCCAAACCACGGTGTCCCCAGTGATGCCCTCTGCTCCAGAGGGACACAAAAATGGCTTTGGCAGAGGAAGCCAGCAATGGGGAGACAGAGCCCTGCACAGCCCCAACTGCAGCTGAAACTTTATTCCTCTGCCCTGCCTCCACTTCTTAAATTAAATCTATTTAGCTTCAGTGCGTAAACATTTTAATGAAAATTACAGGAGTGGGTTGCCAGCTTCAAGTCCTTAAAGGCAAAAAAAAAAATCCCTACCCCAAAGGGTCGGCAGAGCTGGTGGAATGCTGGATGCTCACCTCAGAGATATAAAAATAACATAAAAATCAAGGTTCGTGCTGGCCAGCCAACACCTTCGAGAGGCTGCAAATGTCAAATGATAGCACCATACGCATTTCAGAGAGGTCTTCCCCGAATTATTGCTGCTTTCATTCCCCTTCCCTCTGCCTCCCTGGCGTGCCAGGGCAGGGTGCCCCGGCAGCATCCCCTGGGATGTCGGTGGGAGCAGCGGGACCCCCCGGCCCGGCCGTGCTGTGAGCACCGTGTGAGAGTAGCACGAGTTACCGAGCCCGGGCGGGTCCGGCAGCCTGGGGACAGCGCTGTCACCCGGGTCCGGCAGCCAGCCTGGGGACAGCGCTGCCACCCGCGGGTCCGGCAGCCAGCCTGGGGACAGGCTGTCACCTGCGGGCCAGGCGCTGGTGGCCGCGGGCGGGCAGCGGGCCGGGCTGGCGGCAGCTCCGGCAGCACTGGGCACGCACGGTGGGCAGCGGGCACCGGCCCAGCAGCCGCAGCGTCTGGCAGAAGGCGAAGGTCAGGCGGTCGCGCTCGCAGGGGACACCTGGAGGGGAAGCAGGAGCACAGGAGTGTCACAGACGTGTTTATGGAAAATCCTTTCGGCAGGATCTTTTCTCCTGAGAAGCTTCAGCCTCTCCATGTTTTGCTGCTTTGGAGAATTGTTTACCCCGCGTGTGAAATTGTTTTGAGTTGATGACCAATGACAGCCACCTGTGTCGAGGCTGTGAGCAGTCACAAGATTTTGTTATTCATTCCTTCCTTTCCTTTCTAGCTGGATCCTCTCTATTCTTTTTAGTATAGTTTTAGCGCGGCATATTAATATAATATAATATCATAATAAATCAGCCTTCTGAAACACGGAGTCAAGATTCTTGTCTCCTCCCTCATGCTGGGACCCTTGAACACAACCGCACAGGAGGGCGTCAGTGCCGGTGTCAGCACGGTCACCAGGTGTCCCATGTGGGAATGAGATGCTGGTTAAGGTCCCTTCCAGCCCAAACCCACCCAGGGTTCTGTGGAAGCTGGCTGGAGACACGGACAGGGCTGCCCTGGGCAGAGCCCTCCTGCACCTGGGCACCTGGGCACTGCCCATCCCCAGCAGAAAGCACCCCTGGGCTGCTGCCAGCAGCTCCAAAGCAGCTGCCCAGGGCACAGAGCTGAGGTGCAGGGGACAACCCCCCCACAGTGTCCCCCCCTGCCAGCCCCCAGCCCCCCCAGTGCCAGCGGAAGGGCCAGAATTCCTTTTGCTCTGAATTGTTTTGGTTATTTTGAGGACCTGCATCATCTGGTTTGCTTCCTGCAGCTGTCCTGCAGCCCTCAAAACAACTCCGGTGCTGCTCTGAGGATGGGCTTTGTTTAGGGAATGGCTGCTCCCATGGCAGCCCAGGCCCACCTGGGCTCAGCCCGGCAGCACAGACCCATCCCCAAACACACATGGTTTATATGAACACAGAGCTGCTTTGTTTGAATTTTTGATTTCCTCTCTCTATCTCGGAGCAAGGCACGACTCGCTGAGCCTGCAGCTTCTCACCCAGTGGTGTCAGACTCACTTAAATTACACCAACTCAAAACCGAGCCTAAGCTTAAAATCTAAGATTCTGTGATTCCAGTTTTACCTCCTGTACAAGGAATGAAAATAGGTGACAGCTTCTCTCTGGACAAGGGCAGAGCTGATGCACTCTGGGGCCAACCCCCCATTGCTTCTCCCTGGGACCAGGACCACGCAGAGCAGGGACAGAAATGGGGCAGGGAAATGGGATTTTCTCTTTCTCAGGACACTTCTCTGCAGGGACAACGCCGTGACCGAGCCAGGGGAGCTGTCACTGGCCACTGCCCTCGCCCTGTCCCCTCTGGAACGAGGGCTGTGCCGAGGGAATGCTGCTGCCCCGTTCCCAGGGGAGAGCCGGAGCGAGGGATGCGGCGGATGCAGAGCAGAGACTTCTCCCTGGTTTGGGATTTCAGCCACAGCCCCCTCCCCCAGCCCAGCAGCGAGGAGCTCACTACACTGCTCTAAAACTTATTTTCTCTTTCGGCTGAGGTGTTTCCTCCCTGCCTCCCCAGCTGCAGCTCTTTGTGCCCGGCCAGGGTGTCCCTGTGCCCCCAAAAAGCAATTTATGCCTGCACTGCTGGATCCACAGTGCTGACAGAGCGGGATGGAGGGATCCCAGCTTCACACCACACCTCAGCCTGCCTGCTGGGACAGCAGCAGTGGGTTTTCCCTGCTGGGTGAGCAGAGCAGATGAGGAATCCCTGCCCAGCCCAGGCCAGGAGTGCAGCACATCCCAGACCTGCTGTGGGAGCGCCAGAGCCACTGGAACAAGGGAAGTGCTTGAGGGTGCTGTGCTCCACGGGGCTGCCAGGATAATATCCCCTGGGAGCATCCCTGTGGCTGCACAAGGCAGCCCCTGAAGCCCAGCCCTGCTGCACTGGGACGCTGGAGCACAGGAAGACAGGCACTGCTGCAGGACAGGGGTGGCTCAGCAGGGCTCCTAAAGCACCTCAGGGCTGTCCCATGACAGTGGCAATCAGCCTGGATGCCCACGGAGGGCTGGGAATGTCCTGGGCCCTGCTGGGGGATGCCCAACCCCTCAGGACATCCAGCACTCGCAGCTTCCTAGAGAGTTATTTATGGATCACAACCAAGCTGCCTCCCGCCTTCCTTGGAAAGAGCTGGGAGCTGCTCTCCAGGCTTGGAGTGATGGTTCAGCCCCTTCCTGCTCCCTGCCCAGCGGGCCAGCACCCTGGGCCCATCAGGAAATTCCTGTCCCATGGCCAGCACCCCGAGCCCACCCTGCCAGGGGTCACAGCTCCCTGAACACCCCCCAGCCACACGGCACGGGAGCACTGTGCACAACTGCAGGGATGGGGAGCAGAGGCACCACCCTTGGCTGCAGGCTCTGCTGACCTTACAGGAGACCCCAGGGCTCCAAAGCCAAGTGACCTCATGGATCGTAACATATCCAGCTTGGAAGGGACCCACAGGGATGATCCAGCCCGAGTCCTGGCCCCGCACAGGACACCCCCACAATCCCACCCCATGCCTGAGAGCATTCCCAACGCTCCCTGAACTCAGGGAAGCCAGTGGGAGTCGTTGAGGGCTTCAGTTCCCATCACTTTCCCAGATCCTGCTGCAGTCTCAGGGTGGATGCATGCGGGGTCAGGATCAGGTCTGAAAATCTTGGCTGAGCTTGTGATTCCTCCCTGGAATTCAGTCTTGGGCAAGGGAAGCTGTAATAAGCACTTAATTTGTCAGCTCTTCAGAGAGGGACCTACAAACCCACCCAATTTTCATTGAATGCTTTTACTGCTATTTCTTTCTATTAACAATTTTTTATATAATCCTCGCACTTCATTTGGAAACACATTCCATAAGTCCGTGCCAAATTTTAGGCTAAAGAAATAGCTTAAAGCAGGGGTTTAAAAATCCAGGCTAAGTCAGCACATTAGAGACTGAAAACCCCCACTTTTTTTAGGGCTGTTTTTTTAGGTCGGTGTGGAAGTCGCTTTAAATTTCATTTAAGCTTCTGCCAGCCAGATCTAAGCTTTTACTTTTATTCCTGGGAAAAACAAACTTCCTGGAACACGTTTTGTAAAAACAAGGAAAGGTTGAGCTTGGAGCTGAGCTAGCAAATCCAGGGAATTAGGCTGCTGACCTCTGGCCCTCGGGATGCTCTCAGAGCTGAATTTAACAAGTAAATTATCCCAGAGTCCTGCTCTGGGGCTGAGGTGCCTCCTGTGGTGTCTGGTCAGCATGAGGGGATGGAGGGGATGGATGGGATGGAATGGAGGGGATGGAGGGGGTCATCCCCACTGACACAGCCACAGCTGGGAAAACTGGGAGAAACCCCCAAACCCCACAGTTTTCAGGTGTCAGCCCTGCTGCAGGCAACATCTTTCTCCTACATTTTATCAAAGCAGGGAGTCCTTTCTGGAGCATCCCTTTCCCACTGACTCCTGCTGTTAATTAGCAGTTAATTAATTGCTCTCCATGCCTCACTCAGCAGCACCTCCTGGCCCCACCACTTGGATAGGAACTTACACGCTCAAATGACAGAAAAAATTGGGATTTGCTGCAATTGTTTCCCACATGGATCCCTTGTGGATGAACTCTGCGACTTGCAGAACCAGAAACAATTTAATTTCCTTGCTCAGAGCGAGCAGGAGCACCACGTTTAATTGCCAATTAATGGAAATACAGCCAGCCCTGGATAAGGAGCCAGCAAACAGGAGAGTGGGACAGTGATGGTGTCTGGGACCGACCCCGTGTGAGCACAGCCTTCACTCCTTGGCCCCCAGGCACTGCTGCTCCCAGGACAGGGGCTGGGCTCCCCCCTGCTCCCAGAGGAACTGCACCACTGGATTCACACTTGTCCTTCAGCCAGCGGAGCCTGCACCTCATCCCTTTGGAATTTCAAGCTGAGACACCTGTGGAACAGCTGTGTTTGCTGCTGGAGCCAAGAACTGGCCCCATCACCTGCCTGGCACCTGCCTGGGGCAGATTTGGGGAGCTCAGAGACCTCCCTGGTATCAGATCTGGAGAAACAGGCACGAGAGAACTGATTCATTCCATGGCACGACCCTGATGAGCACCTGGGGCTGCCCTGCTCTGTCCTGGGCAGGGATGTGTCACCACCACCACCAGGATCTGCCGTGTCCAGCACGGCCACCACCCTGCAGTGGCCAGCTGAGTGACCAGCTCCATTCACCCCCCGATTCCTCCTCCAGTACACAGCAATTCCCACTTTTCTGGTTTAAATCTGTCTGATCTGCTGGATAAACTGCTGCAGGCTTCTCCAGGCCCCCACGCTGACCTGGTGAGGCTCAGCTCCTTTCCATGACACCATAAAAATTCCCAGATGAATGTCCCCAGCCCCTGGAGCATCCCAGGGAGGCACTGGGTGCCCACGGCTCTGAAGCTCCCAGGAGCCATCTAAGGACACCCTCACAGCTGGCTGCAGCTGTAAGGCAACAGCCACATTCAAAAATAACCTTGGTGGAATCTTCAATCAATTTACAAGCTGGCAGCAGCTCAGGACTCTGGTTCTAATTAATCCCGACCTCCTTTAATTGAGGAGCTGACTGCTGTGAGATGTTTGTGCTTCATCTCTTCCATCTCTGCTCCAAATCCATCTGATTATGGTTTGAACATTTAAACCCTGCTGGGGTTATTGGCACTTTTGTGTCCAGTGAGGACATGACCACTCACAGAGCCAGCCTGGTTCTGCTGGTACAGGAGCACCTCGTGCCCGAGGAGGGAGAGGCTCCTGTGCTCCTCACAAAAACATGGATCGCTCCAGCCTGAGCCCATCTTGTGCAGAAAAGATCCCCTAAAGCACAGGAAAGGGCTGGAGTTACATTTATGTCTTTCTGGGAGCCTTTGCCTGTGCATTTACACATCTGGGATTTCCTGCCATGTGAAAGTTTTGTTCCCCTTCATGCTTTGGCTGGAAACGTTTGTATTTCCAAGAGGCGTTTCCTGCCCTGGGCTGCAGCCAGAGCATTTATGTCATTTTTGATCCAGGATTTTACCATTTATTTGTGTGCTTCCTACACATCTCAGTGGTTATTCTGGTCCAGCCTTGGCTCCACAGCTCTCATCACCAAGCCTGGCACGGAAATTTTCCCCTGACCAAAACAAACGGAACCGCACGTCGTGTCTTGAGCAGGGCTGACTCATCATTTCCTAAATGCCCCACGGCCCTGCAAATGCTCCAAAAAAGGAGCAGATTCATGGCTGAAAACATCCTGATGGCCAACAGTGGCAGTGCCCAAATCCCAGTTAACCACAGCCAACGCTCTGCCTGCTCTGGAATTGGTGTTGGGAGGAGCACGCTGGGCACAGGATGAACACAAAGGGCTGGGAGGCTGGAATGGCTGTCCGGGCTGCAGAGGGGACCCCAGGGATGTGTGGAGCAGCCATGCATCCAGCTCCTCCACCCCAGGCACCAGCTACTGCTGCCCCCCTGCCCCATCTCTCAGCCCTCCCTTTGGCCAGCAAACCTCCTGGAGGTCCAACAATACCTTCTGGGCAGCCAAAGAGCTTTTCTTTTGCATAGACACATTAAAGAGATAAAGCTGGGAAGTGACTGACACCATTGACATCTAATCCCTCATTATACTGCTTTTCTGAAAGTGCTGTTAACCCTTGCAGTGCCCAGATTTCTGTCTCCCAGGGAACAGCCTGGTGCTTGGGATCTATCTCTGTGAGTGGAAGAGGGAGAAGAAGCCAAGTGAGTGCCTGTGGTGTGGCCAAGCACTGTGGCTGCAGCTGGGGCAGGTAAGTGACAAACAGGTCGACATGGGGCTGGCTCCCTGGAGCACCTGCTCAGACACACCTGAAGATGCTCCTTTATTCCATCTTCTGGTGCTGGGCCCAGCTTGTGTCACAAGTCTTGTGTTCTGGGATTTTACCAGCTTCCTGAGAGCTCCATCACTGGGTATTCCCCTGTGCCTTCCTTTTCCTGAATGCCCTGTTGCCTCTGGACGGGGTCCCTTGACCCCACGGGGTTCCTCGGGTGTCCCTCGGGTGTCCCTGTGCTGGGTGACACTGCTGACCCCAACAATCCCATCCCAGCTCACATCCGTGCCAGCAAAACCCTGCTTGGCCCCTTGAGGGACGGATGCTCTGGACATTTACAGACAGTTACAACATTCCCACTTACTCATCCATCAGCCAAGTCAGCCTCACACAAGCCACGTCTGAACCTCTCTCTCCATCTCCCCCAGAGCTCCCGCCCCGTTCTCCAGCCTGGCTCTGCCTGCCGCTCACCCGGCTCGGAGCTGTCGCACTCCTGGGGGTTGCACTTCTGGGTGCTCTCCGGCCACGGCTCGTGGTCACACAGGCTGCTGTCCTCCTCGGCCACCCCTGTCCTGGTGTCCATGCACTTCACCTGGCGCCGCTGGATGCCCCCTCCGCAGGGAGCCGAGCACTGCGGGGACGCGGGGCTCAGCCTGGGGACAGCCCCAGGGCCACGCCGGGCGCAGGGCGGGGGTCCCCGTGCCCTGCGGTCCCCGCGGAGGGGAGCAGCCCCGCTCACCTGTCCCCAGGAGCCCACCACCCAGGTGGTGCAGGGCTGGCTGTTGCAGGGCCGGGTGCTGTTGGGCCTCACGCTCTCCTCGCAGCGCCCCGGCTCGGGGCACGTCACCAGGCGGGCCTGCTCCCCGCCGCCACACGGCTCCGAGCACTGCGGGGCAAACAGGGCGCTGAGGGCTCGGCCCTGCACACAGCTGGGCCGCCAGGAGCCTCCAGGGACAGCTCAGAGCCTGCCAGGGCGAGAGGGGCTCCGGGAGAGACGGAGAGGAACCGGGGACAAGGGATGGAGGGACAGGGCACAGGGAACGGCTGCCACTGCCAGAGGGCAGGGATGGATGGGATACTGGGCAGGAATTGTTCCCTGGGAGGGTGGTGAGGAAGTGGTATGGAATTCCCAGCTGGGGCTGCCCCTGGATCCCTGGCAGTGTCCCAGGCCAGGGCTGGAGCACCTGGGGCAGCAGCGGGTGTCCCTGCCCCGGCAGGGGTGGGCTGAGCGGTGCCCAGGCCGGCCTACCTCTCTCCAGGAGGACGTGTACCAGTCCAGGCACGGGGCACTGTGGCACGGCAGCTGCGCCGGGGGCTGCGCCAGCCCGGCCTGGCAGTGGAAGGGCCGCAGCAGCCGCTGGTCCCTGGTGTCAATGCAGTGAACGTCCCGCACCTTCGTGCCCCCGCCGCAGCTCCTGGAGCACTGGGGAGGGACACGGAGCCATGGTGGGGAGGGACAGGAGGGACACACAGCCACGGTGGGGAGGGACACACAGCCATGGTGGGGAGGGACACGGAGCCACGGTGGGGAGGGACACACAGCCACGGTGGACAGGGACACAGAGCCACGGTGGGGCGGGACACAGAGCCATGGTGGGGAGGGACACACAGCCACGGTGGGGAGGGACAAAGCCACGGTGGGGAGGGACACACAGCCACGGTGGGGAGGGACACACAGCCACGATATGGGGAAGGACACAGCAGCAACTTGGGTTGGGGTTGAGTTGACACTTGACCTCCTTCCCCCCCTTGCTCTAGGCCAAGCCAGAGCACAGCCTGTGCCCCCATCTGTCACTAGCACCCCTCTGAAACCAGCTGGCTCCCAGCTGGAAAATGAACAGTCTTTATGCCTCCAAGAACTGATGATTCCAGGGAACAGCACCCACCCAGAGCAAGGAGGGCTGCTCCCCACCACCAACCCTACCGAGTTCACCCAACCCAACTGCAAACAGCCCCTGGCAGGGCACAGTGGCCAGAACGTGTGACAAATCATAGAACCACAGAATGGCTTGCAATGGACCTTAAAGACCACCTTGTTCCACCTTGTTCCAAGGCCTGCCATGGGATGACAGCTGCTAGACCAGGCTGTCCAGCCCCACCCAACCTGGCCTTTCACCAAATCACTTGGTTTAGCTTTTACAAATTCCTGACTTTATTACCAGCCCAGGAAAAACGAAAACACTGTGGGATGAGCAGTTTAAACCCTGTGGCAAGCACAAACCTTTACCTACGTGACACACAGGGCAAGAGCCCTCCCTGAGAGCAGTGTGACCCCACACCTCGCCCCGCGGGTTTTGGGGACCCTCCCTCCCCACGGAGCCCGTACCTTGCTCCAGTTGCCCACACGCCAGGCCGAGCAGGGTCTCAGGGAGCACCTCCGGGCAGGGACGGGCCTGTCGGCCGCGGGACAGCCGCCGTCACTGCCGCTGCTGCAGCGCACCGGCCGCCACACCGCGCCCAGGCCGCACGTGGCCGAGCACTGCAACACAGGGAACACTGCTGGGTACCCCAGAAACACACAGTTCTACAGCACAGGGAACGCTGCTGGGTACCCCAAAAACACCCAGCTCTGCAGCACAGGGAATGCTGCTGGGTACCCCATACTGGCCCCTGGGACTCACCACGTACCTCACTCTTTCATGGGACTCACCACGTACCTCACTCCAGTTCCCGACCTCCCAGCTGGGCTTGGCAGTGGCTGCTGCGGGGAGCAACGGTGGGAACAGAGCCTCCTCCTCCTCCTCCTCCTCCTCCTCTTCCTCCTCCTCCTCCAGCCCCTTCTCCCAGAGCGGGGGGGACAAAGGCGTGGGCTGGGACAGCCCCTGCCCCCCGTCACTGGAGGCAGGGGTCCCTGGGGGTGCCCACGGTGAGGGGTCCCTCGTTGGTGTCCCTGGGGGTGCCCACAGTGAGGGGTCCCTCGTTGGTGTCCCTGGGGGGGCCCACGGTGAGGGGTCCCTCGGTGCAGGGACACTGAGCGGGGTCCCATGGGAGGTCAGCTTGGTGTGGGGTGATGCTGGACCCAGGTGCTGGGACACCCCCTGTGTCCCCCATGCCAGGGGGGACCCTGCTGTGTGGGCAGGTGGGCCATGAGCTGGGGCTGTGGGCATGGCTGTGCCCAGGGCATCCTGCTGGCCGAGGCCACTGGAGGTGACCTGGGGGGCTGGCCCGGGCATGGCAGGGGACAAGGACACTGGAGGGGCTGTTGTGGCCACCGGGGGGGTTGAGGTGGGGGCTGTGGGGGTGTGGAGCTCTGGCTGGTGCCCTCCCTGTCCCATGGGAGCCCCACCAGCACCCGCAGGAGGGGGACTCACGGCAGCCTGGGGGCTGCCAGCCCTCCCTGCCACCCCCCAGCCCGGGGCCTGCAGGGTGGGCAAGGCAAGATGTGCCCTCTCCATGCCATGGGATTGCCCTCCTGCCCGCGGGTCCAGCATCTCCTCTGGCATCCCTGCCCGGCCGTGCTGCTCGGTGGGCTGTGGGGCTGCACCATGGATGTCACTGGTGGTGGCCAGAGCCACTTGCCCGGAGTCCCTGTGGCCTCTCCCTGCAGACCAGGCTGGGCCGTGCCCCTGTGTGCTCACACGGCCCTCGCTGTCCCATCCTGCTGGCCCGAGGGACACGTCCACCCCGGCAGTGCCCCAGCCCACACCAGCGGGGTGGGGACCCCCGGGAGCAGGGACACCCTGCCCAAGGCTGCTCCTGCTGGGCACAGCTCCGTGGGGCTCACCCCAGGGCGGCTGGCCGTGGTTTGCAGAGCGGTGGCTCACGGAGCTCTGGGTGGCTGGGGGGTGCTCAGAGTGGGGCACAGGCACCGTACCCTCCTCCTCCTCCTCCTCCTCAGCCAAAAAGCCAGGGGTGGTGTAGCTGGGAGTGGCTGATCCCACATCCTCGGGGACCACGCTCAGGAGGTGGTTGGTGGCTAAATCCCCGGGCTCTGTGTGCTGCCCATCCACAGGAGCAGGAGTGAGTTCCTCCTCGGGGGCTGGCTGCTCCTGGCTCTCTGCTCCCAGCTCGGTGGTGAGCTCAGTGGGCATCTCCCAGGGCCCCTCCGTGCCAGCAGTGCTCAGCTCTGGCTGTGGCTCCTTCTCTGTGAAGGGATAGTAGGACAGGTCCTCGTGGAAGTTGATGAAGTTGTAATCGTAGTAAAAATCATCGACAAAGACATTTCCTTTTCTGGCTGAGAAGTCCTCCTCGGTGATGACATTGACGTCGTTGGACTCGGGGACGTTCGGGATCAAGGGGTTAAGTTTAGGAATGTGGTTGCTGGGGATGTAAGGGATTTCATTGAGTATCTCCCTGCTGGAGGAGCCGCTGCCAGACCAGTCGCTGTCCCATTTCTGGTGGCACTGTGGCAAGGAGCAAGCCCTCTCGGGGCTGGGTCTCTCGGCAGGGTCGCACGGGGCCCCGCTGCTGCCGCTGCTGCAGTGGACTGGGCGCCTCTGGGTCCCGTTCCCACAGCTCACCGAGCACTGCCAGGGGAAGAGAGAGGGACAGGTCTGTGGGGCAAGGCCAGGAGTGGTGCCAGTGCTCCCTCTGTGAGGGCTCCACGTCACTCTGCCAGCTCCCACCACCCGCCCGGACAGCTGCTGTGCCAGTCCCACCCTGCTCACCCTGGCATGCACAGCACTGCTGCCCAAATCCCCTCTGGGGCTGCCCCCGTTGGAGACCGTGCCAGAGCAGAGCTGGAGCTGTGGGGACTTTGCTCAGGGTGATCCTTGCCCTGCTTTCCAGCCAGAAACAGCTTTCCCGGGAGATGGAGGCTGGGAAGGGCAGGGGTGAGATGAGCTAATAGGCTTTTCCTGTGACCTATTGCCATGAATTGCAGCTCTTCTTCTAGAAGAGCCTTCTTTGAAGCAGGGAATAACAACATGGGTGTTGTCTGAGTAGGGAAAAAGCAAAGGTCAGGAAGGAGCTTTGCTGGGGACACACCATTCCCCATAATGGGCTCTTTGAGATGGGTCAGTACAAAAGAAACTGAGAAGCTGGAAAGGAGAACAGCAGCATTTTCTGCTGCATTTGGGGCTGGGAGCAACCCAGGCTTGTGAAAGGTGTCCCTGCCCATGGCAGGGGGTGGAACCAGATGAGCTTTAAGGTCCCTTCCACCCCAGAGCATTCCAGGATTCCCAGGTGGCCACCAGCAGGCATTTCCAGGAGCTGGAATCAAACATCACCACACACCTGTGAGAGGGCTGCAAGGAGCTGCTCCCTGAAGAACAACAAAGCAGTCCTCTGACTGCATTAGCCCCTTTGGAAACTGCACAGAGCTGCATGTGCAGTGCTTCGGGCTCCTCTGAGGCACTGAGCCCCAGGGTGTGTGCCACCCAAACCCCAGAGAGCCCCGTGGCAGGGCCAGGTGCCCCAGTGCCACACGGGGACACTGCTCCTGCCTGGTCCTGCAGACCACGCTGCCCCAGCCTGCTGCTACTGCTGACAGAAGGACCACGGCTCTGGGAAGCTCCCAAGCCCCTCCAACCCCCCTAATTATGGTGGAAATGGAAAAGAAAGAGGGCTCTCCCTTTAAATTAAAGGACAGAAAAATTTCAGGTCCTCAAAATCCCAAACACGTTTTCTCCAGGGCTCACAAACCCACTGGTGCCAACACCACAGAGGCCAGCTGTGAGGGCTGGGGCTGCCCTGCCCAGCACTGACCCACCTACAAGCTGTAATTTTCCCTTTAAATCGTTGCATCCATCTTTCCCAGCCCTTAATTGTGGCTTTTGGGGGCCCCTAGAAAAATATTTCCAACTCGCTCTCATCTAGCCTTCAAATCCTCTGTTCACATTTGATTCCATTTGTTCCTTAGCAACAAGCTCTGTTCCCAGGCTCTCTCCTTTCTCTCCTGATATTTGTCTTCACTCTGAACACTTTTGGCACGGCTGTTTAAATTAGGAGTTATCATTTTCTGGTTGAAACCCTCAGCCTGTGGTTAAGCTGATTCACAAAAACACAAAAATATATCAAGGCTACATAGAGTGCCACCATTAATCACTCCAGGGAATCATTTGGCTTGGAAGGGACCTTGAAGATCATCCTTGCTGTGGGCAGGTGGTGGCTCCAGCTCCACTGCACCAGGCTGTTCCAAGCCATGTCCAGCTGAAAACTCCATTTCTGCCCTCCTTGTGCCAAGCACAGAGAGTGGCCCTGACCATGTGTGAGGGAGCTGCAAAGCCCAGGGCTGGGGCAGAGTTCAACTGCACAGTGCCCCCTCCTCACCCTGAGACCCCTCCAGGCAATGGAATTCCCATCCATGGGGGCTGGGACAGAGTTAAACTGCCCAGTGCTCCTTCCTCACCCTGAGACCCCTCCAAGCAATGGAATTCCCATCCATTGGCCCCACAGGGACACAGCCATGGATTCCTGTGAGCAGGAGCACAGCCATCGCCCTGGGGCAGGCTGAGGTGTCCGGGGACCCCTGTCCCCAGCTCCCACCCCTTTGCAAGACACGGGACACCCCCAAAGTCCCCTCTCACCTCGGACCAGTTGCCCACAGCCCACGGGGAGGGACAGGGGACCTCGGGGTGGCAGGGCGCGGTGGCATCCGGCTTGGCCAGGTGCTGGCAGTCTGCTGGCTGCAGGGCCCTCTGCTCGTCCAGCCCCACGCTCTGGATGCACAGCACCGTCCTCTTCATCAGCCCTGCCCGGCCACACGTGGCTGAGCACTTCTGCCACTCACCCACCCACCACCTGCGGGGGAAAGGGGAAAGAAAGGGGAAAGAAAGGGGAAAGAAAGGGGGGAGAAAAGAAAGGGGAAAGAAAGGGGAAAGAAAGGGGAAAGAAAGGGGAAAGAAAGGGGAAAGAAAGGGGAAAGAAAGGGGAAAGAAAGGGGAAGGAAAGGGGAAGGAAAGGGGGAAGAAGGGAAAGAAAGGGGAAGAGTGAAAAGGGGAAGAGTGAAAAGGAGAAATGGGGAAAAGGGGAAATGGGGAAAAGGGGAAAAGGAAAGTGGAAAGGGGAAATGAAAAGGGGAAAGGGAGAAAGGGGAAAAGGGGAAGAGGGATATAGAAAAGGGGAAAGGGAAAGATCTCAGCCAGAGCAAGCAGCCGTGCCCCAGGACCCATCCCACTGCCCATCACGTGAGGCCATGGGGAAAGGAGGATCCCAAATGTGTCAGCCCAAGGTCTGGGAGCTCGGACAGAGGGTCAGGGATGGGACAGCCCCCGAGCTGTGCCAGGGTTGTGTGCACAGAGGCAGAGAGGAGCATCCTGCCAGGATGGGACCGCCTGTGAGGCTCTGCCCGTGGACAGGCAATGCCTGTCAGGTCAGACAAGCCCAGGGACGCTGCCATGGACCCACCCGGGGCCGGGGACCCATCCCCAGGGCGAGGGAGGGGGAGCAGGCGGGTGGCACCTGGCCGGGCAGGGCTCCTCGCTGCAGGGGCGCTGCTGGTCGTCGGGGCGCGTGAGCGCGTCGCAGAACCGCTCCTCCACCAGGCCCGCCAGCCTCTCCACGCAGTGCACGACCTGCCGCTGCACCCCTGCGGGTGGGTGGGCGCTGAGGGCACCCCCAGGCACCCCCAGGCACCCCGGCACCACACAATTGCCAGCACGGCTTTGGAAACCCAACCCGACCACCCAGCAGGGCACAGGAGGCTCTCGGTGAGCCAGGAGAGTGGGGAGAAAACGAAAGCACCATTTGAAGCTGCACGTTCATTGGTGCTGAGGCTGAGATGCCCTGGCAGAGCCCCTGGCACCAGGGCAGGGTGGCAGCTGGAGCCGTGCATGGCAGCACTGCCCGGAGCCGTGCATGGCAGCACTGCCCGGAGCACACCCAGCCACCGAGTGCACTGCGAGTTCTGGGGCTGCCAAGGGGCAGAACCTGGCTCTTGTGGCAGCCCTGCCCCAGCCCAGCTCAGGACAAAGCACTGCCCAAAGCCTCGTGTCCCCAGTCTGCTCCCAGGGGATTTTATGTGACCTCACCACACTGCCTCGCTCCGGCTTCTGTCCCCGTTCTGTAACACGTACTTGACCTGTGACATGGAGAGCTGTCACCAAAGCTCAGCTGAGACTGACAGAACCCTGCTGAACTGCTGAGCCGGGCTCTGCCTCAAGCACCTGGGAGCTTACAGGGCCTTGGGACTCAGCAGAGGCTCACTGTGAGCTCTCCCAAACCCACATCTCATCTCACATCATCACTCAGTGCAGCAAGAGGGGCTCAGCCCTCCTCCAGCTGCTCACCCTCACCCGACTCCTGCCTGATTCACTCCTCTACTTCCCTTCTGTTCTGGAAGCCAAGCACTCGAATCATACAAAGAAAAGCTGGTTTTAAACAAAGCCCATGTCCTGGCACTCTGTGCTACCTAGAAAGCACAAGTGTCCTTGAATTCCCCTTTTTTCCAGTGCCAGCTGCTCTCGAGGAAGTGCTTGCTGCTCCCAGTCTCTCCTGGCAGACTTCCAGAAATGTTCCTCTGCACCAGCTGCCCCAAAAGCTGCCCTGGGGACCCTGGGACACCCGGCCAGTGGTGCAGGGGGGCAGGATGGGGGAAGCAAACATCCACACACGGACACTGTGGGACCCCAGCTCTCTGTAAAACCCTGGATATCCTCCCCCCGAGGAGAGGCCCAGGCAGGCAGGAGACCAGCCCTTCCACCCTCCCTGATTTCTCTAAAGCTCTTTTGTCTCCATCCCGCGCCGGGTAACAGGACACCGAGGCGGGAGCTGATAAAGCCCTGGGGTTCCTGCTGAGCACCACGGGCGTGACCTCAGCAGATGTCCCTTTCTTCTGCCCCTAGGACCTCCTGAAACCCAAGACCCAGGAATTTCAACGGCTCCCCAGGGACGCTCCGCTGCTCAGAGCGGGTGTCCCGGGGCTGCACTCACCTGTCCCACAGGTGGCCGTGCAGGTGGTCCAGGAGCCAAAGCGCCACAGGAACTCGGGCTGCTCGATCTCGTTCTCGCTGTCGGCCGGGCGCTGGATCGTGTACTGGTACCTCACCCCGGGGTTGGTCTCCTGGAACAGCAGCTGGGGACACAGGGGACAGGGTGAACAGCAGCTGGGGGTCACAGGGGACAGGGTGAACAGCAGCTGGGGGACACAGGGGACAGGCACAGGGTGAACAGCAGCTGGGGACACAGGGGACAGGGTGAACAGCAGCTGGGGGTCACAGGGGACAGGGTGAACAGCAGCTGGGGGTCACAGGGGACAGGGTGAACAGCAGCTGGGGGTCACAGGGGACAGGGTGAACAGCAGCTGGGGGACACAGGGGACAGGCACAAGGTGAACAGCAGCTGGGGGTCACAGGGGACAGGGTGAATAGCAGCTGGGGGACACAGGAGACAGGGTGAACAGCAGCTGGGGGACACTGGGGACAGGGTGAACAGCAGCTGGGGGACACTGGGGACAGGGTGAACAGCAGCTGGGGGACACAGGGGACAGGGTGAATAGCAGCTGGGGACACAGGGGACAGGCAGGGGGTGGTCAGGCAGGGCAGTGGGGGTGGCACTGCACCAGGGGCTTCTCAGGGTGAAGGAGCTGCCCAGCAGGGCCAGAAGGACGTGACCCTGTGCCCAGCTCCCCAGCAGAGCTGGATGGGACCTGGAGTAACTCGGTTTGTGGAAGGTGTCCCTGCCCACGGGTGGAATTTCCTACACTGCCTCCCACTCCAGAGGGGCTCCTGCTGCTCCTGTGGTTGACACAAGGCTCCTGCGCTCGCGAGGGCCAGGAGTTCATCCCTGTTTTTCTTAGCCTAAGCACTCCCATTATTGCCAAAGCTTTGTTGTTCTTGGAGCTTTGGCGGGAGCCAGGGCGTCTTTCCAAAACCTCTCCACGAATATTGAAACGTTGTTGTCCACAGGTTTTAATTAGGCTATGAATCCCAGAAAGTGATTTGTGGGTGCTGAGCACACCAGCATTCCCATTAACAGTGCCAGCATTCCCATTAACAGCAGCCCTTGGCAGCAGCGGGCCCAGGATCCCGCTCACATCCCACCCCGAGCTGCTGCTGAAGGAAAGGCAGAAGGAGATTGTGGCTGCTCGGGGTGGCTGAGCTCTGAGTGAGCCCGTGCAAAGGAGGGGATGTTCTGCTGGCTGGGCCATGACTGCCAGGGCAGGGGGATCCTGGGGGTCCATGGGATGCAGCTCCGTGGCCACCACCACCTCGGCACCACAGCTGGCACCACGAGGGATGTCAGCCTGGTGCCAGCTGTGCCATCTCATGTGGGATGATTCCCACTGGTTTCCAGAGGAAGGCTTGGCCTCATGGTCACAAGGACATTGGCTCCAGCAGCTCTGCATGAGCTGGCAGCTCCCTCACTCCTGACTGTCCAGCCCAGCCAGAAGCATCGGGGGCTCTTTCCCTGCTGGTGATAAGATAGGGGAAAGGCCTCAGGAAACGGCTCTTTCTCCTCACACCCCTCTCCTGGGTAAATATTCTGCAGAATGCTGCAAAGGGGATCAGGCTCAGCTGCAAGTGGTGTGGGCAGGAAACACCCCCAGGCTGGCAGCGTGTGCTTGGCTGCCCCAGCGTTGGCTCCCACAGAAACACAGCCCGAGGAGGGGCAGAGCCCGTGCCCTGGATGCAGGGATGGCCTTGAGGGGCCACGGCAGCTCAGCCCCACAAGGAGGGCAGGATCCATCCTACCTGGATCCACACGGGCTCCACGGTGGGCCCCGGAGAGGTGAGGTTCTCCCAGTTCCCTGTCCTCTTGTAGGTGAAGGTGGTCCCTGCCACCCTGTAGTCCCCGTTCCACTGGATGGTCCAGCCACCATTCAGGAAATATTTCTCCGGGTCCTCGCTCCGCAGCGCCAGGAAATTCCCGGCTTCTGCCACCTCTTCAATCCGGATCTCCCGGGCTCCCACGGGGATAATCCCAATGTCCACATAACCTGGGAATGGAACCAAGAGTTGGTCTTGGGGGAGTCAGAGGTGTGTGAGATGATTTTTGTCCTTGGGCGGGTGCCGTGTCCCCTGGGTGCCAGCACTGTGCCAATCCTTACACCTCTGTAAGGCACCAGTGGGCACCAAGCCCTGCCCTGAGCCCACCTGAGTTCCCTGCTGCCTTATCCCCAAAAAATCGACAAGTCGGAATTAAACTGCCCTTCCAAAGGAGCAGCAGCAGCCCAGCTGTGCTGGAGCAGCACGGGGTGCTCAGGGGACAGCAGGAGGTGCCCTTACCCAGCCCCTCGCTGTCCTCGAAGGTCTTGTGGACGGTGTGGCAGGTGGAGCCGTCCCCGTGGCAGACCCCGCAGCGATCCTCCACGGCGTGAGAGTCGATCTCATAGTCACAGCCCACGCTCTGCAAGGCAGCCCCGTCAGCCCCACACCAGCACCTCCCAGTCCCTGCCAGCACCGACTGCATGGTCCCCAAGGGATTCACAGCATCCTGGGATGGCCTGGGGTGGAAGGGACCTTAAAGACAATCCAGTTCCAGCCCCCTGCCATGGGCAGGGACACCTTCCCTGAGACCAGGGTGCTCCAAGGTTGCTCCAGGTTGCGTCCACCCTGGCCTGGGTGGTGCTCTGGCTCCTTGAGGCCAGCACAGAGGCTGGCACAGCCCGAGCCACTCACCCCACGGGACCCAGGAACGACTCCAAGTGGGGAGCGGCAAAGGGAGCGAGCTCAGCACGAGAGGGAGGGGATGCTGAGCGCCCAGCAGTGGGTGCTGCCCCTTGGTGCCCTCCAGGCCCGGGGTGTGCCCGGTGCAGCCCCACCTTGCAGATGCCGTTGATGCAGAGGTCGCGGCTGGCATCGCTGTCGTAGCAGGGCGTGCCGTCCACCACGGCGTCGCGCAGCTTCTCCGCAAAGTACTCGTGCTCGGGCCGGCAGTGCAGCTCGCAGGGGTTAACTGGGGAACAGGCACACACTCAGCCCCAGCACCGGTCTCTCCGAAAGCACAGATCAACCCTGCAAGCCCAGGGCAGTGTAAAATACAAAATACAGCACGAGCGGGCTGCAAGGCAAGGCTGGGACACACAGCGCCAGCTCCGACCGCGCCGGGGCCGTGCCCGAGCCGCTCCAGGTTTGAGGGCTCTGCCCTCCACTCACTGTTGTTGGGCACTGGTGTCCACTTGTAGAGCTTCCCTTTGTAGGGCATGGGGTTGAACTGGCTGCACTGGAGCTGGCGGAAGGAGGGCTTGTCCGGGGGGCAGCGCCGCACGTTGCAGATCCGGAACCGCTTGCGCTCGCCCAGGCAGTAGCGGCCCCCGTACTTGGGCCTGGGGAGGCAAAAACCAGTCACACAAGGGCTGGGAGGGCACAGAGCTCAGCCACTGAGCTCTGGAATGGTTTGGGTCCGAAGGGACCTCAAAATCCATCCGTGTTCCACCCCCTGCCACGGGCAGGGACACCTCCCACAGAGCAGGCTGCTCCAAGCCTCGTCCAGCCTGGTGCCCTCCCTGCAGCTGCTCTGGAGGAGCTGCTCTCCTTCCCACCCAGGGAGTCCTCCTGACTCTGCTCCTCTGCTGCCCCAGGGAATGGCAAAGCTGGCACTGGACTTTTTAAAGCAAGAGAGACTCGAGAAGCACAGCGGTGCTTTTCTCAGATGCCAGCAGACCCCCACGACACAGCCACCATCTCCCGCCACGCTGCCTTGTCCTACGGTCACACCACTGTCCATGGCCCATGTCCCAGTGACCTCACGAGAATTCCTTCTCCTGGGCACACTCTGCTGAAGAGAATGAAGCTAGTGATTGTTTTAGGGCTGTGTTTACACGCCCTGCCCTGAGGAATGGCTGTGGGAGGGGGGGATGCCCAGCACACATTTTCTCACTTCATCCCAAGGGCAAAGCTGAAGATTTACCTCCAGTGGCCAAAGCAAACAACTGCCCGGGAAATTCCCAGTGTTTGCTCTCCTGCCTGAGCACAGCTGTGTTTGGAACACTCCACAAACCACCACAGCACCTCTGCCACAGCGTTTATGTCAAACACAAATCCAGGTCCTGGCCCAGGACTGAGATGACAGAGCACTTCCCTCAAGAGCCCAGCAGCACGCACCAAACTCACCCGAGGAAGAGGATGGGCAGAACATGTCTGGAAAGGTCAGGAGCTCACTCCTGGGGCTGCCAGAGCTCCCCATGCCATGGAAAAGTGAATTCCCATGGAACATCACTACAAAGCCCTTTTCCTCCCCATCCCAGGCTGCTCTGACACCAGGGCAAGCCAGGGGTTTTGGCTGAATCCAGTGCAACAGGGATTTGGTGACCAAAGGGACATCTGGGGAGCAGATGGGTCAGCAGAAATCCCAGGATGGAGACAGCAGCTCCTCCAGCAGCGCCCGGACACTTCCAGCCAGCACTGGCTGATGGAATGCACAGGGTGATAAACTGCAGCAGGATTTTTCAAAACAACTCTGAATCAGGCTGCAGGAATGCCTGGTTTGCTGCGCTGTCACTAAAGGACACTGGGTATGTTTTACATCTCTGAGCGTGGAGCCTCTGCCCTCTGTGTGAGTCACAGTGCAGCACGCCAGGGCAGGGCACGGAAGCAGTCCCCCCAGCCCCGTCCAGCCCAGCGCTCCGGGACTCCTGACCGGCCTCCCGGGGGTCTGGCTTACGTGGGCTGGCTGCAGTGCCTCTCAGCACTCTGCACTCCTGCTCCACAGCTGCGGGAGCAGGAGGCCCAGGAGCTCCAGGAGCTCCAGCCGCCGTCGATGGGCTCGGGCCGGAATCCCACGGGGACGCACTCGCCGTTGAAGCACCACTGCGGGGACAGGGGGAGAACACCGGGTCAGGCCGGGAGCACTGGGGCCCAGCACACCGATTGTCCCGTGGAAACCCCTGCTGTGCTTGCTTGGAGGTGCCTGGGGTCAGCTGGGCTCTGCCAGAGCCTGGAGCTGCTCAGGCCATGGGAAACTCAGAGGTGTTGGCTTCTTTGAGGATTTGAGGGAGGCAGCAAACCCAAAGCTCCATGGAGACCCCTCATCAAGGGGATTCGCAGCCCAGTGTCAGCCCAGAGGGGCTCAGAGGTGCCTCCCCAGCAGTGGGAAAGATCCCAGGGAGGAGGATCCACCATGGCAGCAGAACGAGCCTTGTGCTGTCCTGCCATGGCCATTAACGGTGGGTTTCACCTTCCCAGGTGATTCAGGTGATCCCAAGCGAGTTACCTTCCCTGAGGGCACTCCCTGCTGGGGGCAGTGGGATGACCCAGCCCTGCACTGACCCTGCCCAGCCCTGTGTGTGCAGGAGCAGGCTCCCCGAGGCCATGGAGGGGTGTCCCCTGTTACCTTGCTCTCCCCGCAGGCCGTGCCATCCACAGCTGCGTCCAGCTTGGAGTGACACGTGTTCCCCACCGTGCACCACAGCGTGCTGCAGACACTCTGTGGGAAGAGAGGGACACGTTCCTGCCTGGCACAGAGCCCTCCCTGGGGCACAGATCAGATAAAACCTTTGGGGACAGATCCCATCCCTCAGGCACAGATCAGATCCATCCCTCAGGCACAGATCAGATCCATCCCTCGGGCACAGATCCATCCCTCGGGCACAGATCCGATCCCTTGGGCACAGATCAGATCCATCCCTCGGGCACAGATCCATCCCTCAGGCACAGATCCGATCCCTCGGGCACAGATCCATCCCTTGGGCACAGATCCATCCCTCGGGCACAGATCAGATCCATCCCTCGGGCACAAATCAGATCCATCCCTTGGGCACAGATCCATCCCTCGGGCACAGATCCATCCCTCAGGCACATATCAGGTCCATCCCTCGGTCACAGGTCCACCCCTCAGGCACAGATCAGGTCCATGCCTCGGGCAGGGTGGGCACAGCCCCCCAAAGCCCCCCGGTGCCCCCCAGGCCCCCCTTACGTCCATGTCGTCGCAGAAGGTGGAGTAGGGGCCGTACTGCAGCCGGCACTGGTGGCCCACGTCGTACAGGACGCCCGGGGGCACCAGGGGAAAGTCCAGCAGCTCCCGGGCCGGGCGGTCATCCAGGCACAGCCCCCAGCCCCGGCTGCAAGAGAGAGCCACAGCAGTGTCACCCAGTGTCCCACACCTCCAGCAGGGGACGGGGACAGGAGCTGGGGCACGTCCCAGGATGAGCAGCCAGCATTTCCCACTGGCTCTGCAGTCCCTGGAGCTGCTCCGGCGTGGACGGGCACCCCTGGGTACCTTCTGGGGGTGGGAGCCCCCCAGAGCCATCCCCCCATATCCCCCTGTCGTGGCAGCACATGGGCAAGGTGAAGGGACAAAGACAGAAGGGGAAACAACCATAAATGTGCCGGTGGACATTTATCTCAACAAGCAGTGTGGCCGCTGCTGACAGGAACAAAGGAGATGCCAGCAGCCAGACGTGCCCACCACCATGCCAGCACAGGACAGCTTTGGGGGGCACCGGAGGCGGGCAGTGCCGCCTCTGCTCCCGCTGCTTTCGCTGTGACACTTCCCAAACACGCGGTGTTATTTCAACAAACTCGTTTCCAGCAAAGCCGAGCCTCCGGCAGGGCGGCGGATCGGGTTACTCGGGCTTGCGGGGATCGGGAACGCCTCGCAATTCCCGTGCCATGAGATTCCTCCCTAAGCCAAAGCAGCAGCACGGAAACAGGGCTGGAAGCAGCAGAGCTGCTGCTTTGGGGTGCTGGCAGCGCACCCCAAAGTGATGCCCAGCAGGACCAGCGCCCCCTCCTCCCTTTCCCATCCCACCCACCGAGTTCCACACCTGCAAACAGCTCCCTTGGCTGGAGACAGCCCCTGAACTCCCATGCATGTCCCCACTGAAATACACTTCTATTTCCCTGTGGCAAGAACCAGGAAAGGGCTTGCTTTCAAAAATCTCCATTTCCAAGCCCCCAAGAGCAGCAGCACCGTGCTGCTCCCAGCCCAGTGGGAAGGGCAGGGTGCCATCCCTGTGGGTGCTGTGGGGCTCAGCTGGGATGGATGGGGCATGGGCTGGGCAGCTGGACA
This sequence comes from Pyrgilauda ruficollis, assembly GCF_017590135.1. Lineage (NCBI taxonomy): Eukaryota > Metazoa > Chordata > Aves > Passeriformes > Passeridae > Pyrgilauda > Pyrgilauda ruficollis. Next base: position 51,724 of record NW_024522539.1, read on the forward strand.
CAGGGTCCTGCTGCAGCCTGTGTCAGGCACACCCTGCAGGGCACCTCCCCACGTATTTCCACAGAATCCCAGAACCTGGCATGGCTTGGGCTGGAAGGAGCCTTAAAGCTCATCCTATTCTGTACACTTGGAGTGTTTTCTCTAAAAACAGAAGGTGTCTTTACTGGAAAAAGTCCAGGCTGAAGCACTTCATCCTGGCTGAGCCCCAGGTGTGACACTCGTGCTGCTCTGACTCTTCACCCTGTGCCTGTTTGGGCCCCACAGGTGCCCCCTACACTGTCCCCAACTCCTGCTCCTGTGACCTGCTTGGGGCACTCCCTGCCCTGCCCCAGCTACAGAGGGGTCTCTGTCCAGTCTGGGGGTGACTGGCATCTGCCTCAGCTTTCCAGCTTTTCCAGAATCTATTGCTTTGTTAAATATTTTACAACCATTCTCGTGGTCTGTTCAGTTGGCCAAAACACATCTCCAAGCAGGGAAAAATTGGCCTGAGTTTCCCTCTGGCTTCCAGGGATCTGCAGTAAATCCCAGTCCAGAGGGAAAGATGCAGGGCCTGCACTGCTCTGCCTGTTCCAGCCCGCTCTTAACGAGCTGGAGGATGGCCTGGATGGAACAATGATTGAATCCCCATCTGTGAGCAGCCTGAGAGGATCTGCAGATACATTTGAGAGCAGGATTAAAATTCCAAAAGCTCCCAGAGAACTGGAGGAAGGGTCCAAGGAAGGCAGGACACAATTCAACAAAAACAAAGGCAAAGCTTGGAGCTCGGGAAGAATCAGCTGCACAGCCACGGCGGTGGGGCTGGCAGAGGGGGCACGGGCAGGGCAAGGGCAGCAGGCCCCAGGTGCTGCCAAGAGGAGGATGGTGGAGGAAGAGCTCCAGCACAGAGGAAAAAGGCTGAAAATCTGGCTGTCTGATGCAGAGCAAAGACTGAAGGGTGCCTTCACCACCAGAGCATCAGCAGCCAGCACCCTACGCTGGCCTGAGCGAGGGGACACCTTCCTTGGGGACAGGCTGTCCCAGCAGGGACAGGACCTGTCCCAGTGTCCCCTCATGTCCAGGCAGAGCCTGAGTGAAGCCCCAGCTGCAGCAGCACTGACTGCAGTGCTGCTGCCGGGAATCACTCTCAGATGCTCCACCATTCAGCAGTGCTTGTGGAACAGCAACGACCTCGTGTAAAACAATAATCATCACCATCCAAGAGTGCGGTTTTCCCGAACGTGAGCTCTGTTCCAAGCACACCCAGCAACCCCAGGCCGGCAGGGTCGGGTTTCCTGGCTCCTTCCCTCCCGTTCTCCTGCCAGCATCCCGTTACAACACGCTCCTGTCTGTGCTGGCCCCGTGCTGGCCCTGGCCCCGGGTGTCACAGCCGGTGACAGACGCCTGCCGGGCGCTCTCCCGAGGAAGAGCTGCTCCTTCTGGAGGAGCAAAGGGTCCCAAACCCCAGCAGAGGAGCTTCCAGCTGCTCTGTCTCCCCATGGCAGCTCGCAGCAGCCCGGGGTCAGCACAGGCAGGAAATTCTTCCTCCCCAAGTGAAGGTTAAAAGCAGAGGGCCGAGAGCGCTGCGGATGCGGGCAAGCTCCATTCCTCAGAAAGCCATAAATCAGCAGAAATTCCCCTGCACGGGGCCAGTCCACATGGCCCAGGCTGGGATCTGGGAGCCTGGCCCCAGCAGCCTCCCCTGGCCCTGCTCTCACTGCTCCTCCTGCTTCCAAACCCTCCTGCAGCAAGGGGGAAATGTTCCTCCAGTGCAAGCCACTGGCTGACAAACCAAACTCAGGGCTGGGCTCCTTGGAACTTCCTAACAACAGGCTGAAAAATCAGCCACGGGTGCTAAAAATAAACAAAGGCAGGGAAGAATTTGGCTGGATCTGGTTTGCCCATGACAGGCAGAGGGAACAGAAGAGATTCTGCAGGGAATCTCCTGCAGGGAGCACTGAGGGAAAACACTCTGGTTCTATCTGTGCAACCACAGCCCCTGTGCCCCCCCAAAAGCTCCTGATCCCCCTTCACAGCACAGGGAGGATCCGTGGAATCGTGGAATGGTTTGGTGGGAAGGGACCTCAAAGCCCATCTCATCCCACCCCTGCCGTGGGCAGGGACACCTCCCACTACCCCAGGCTGCTCCAGGCCTTGGCCTCGGACACTCCCAGGGATGGGGCAGCCACAGCTGCTCTGGGCAAAGACCCCCAACACTCTCCAAGAGACATCTCAGAGATGAGAGCACCCCCATGCCTGGGCCCCGACCCCCAGCCCCATCAGTGAGGAGGAAGAGGAGGCAGCACTCACTCGAGGAAGCGTGTGATGTACTCGCGGCTGCAGCGGGACCAGGTGAGTGGGGACGTGTCATACAGGAGCTGTGGAGACATGATGAAAGGTCTTTTCCCAACTGGCTCACAGTCATTGCTGCTTCCATCATGCTGAATCCCAAAACTGTGTAAGACACAGCCCACGGAGGGGAGGTGAGCCACGGCCCCCACAGCCAGCACCGCCACCGCTCCCGGCCCCGCTCGGAGCAGGACCTGCCCCGGGGACGTGTGCTGACAGCCCTGAGCTCTGTCCCGTGCTTTCACTGCAGCTCTCCCACTGAAAACTCAGGAATATTCAACAGGATCTCGCTGGTGGGTGCTTTCCCACACAGGGATGTCTATTGGGAACTGCAGCGTTCAAGCGACCCCGTCAAAGTTTAACTGAAACTGGGGCAAGCAAAACTCTGTCGCTGATATTACAGACAGATCCTGCTTTAAAACCTCTCAGTGGGCAAGCCCTGCTCCAAAACCCTCCCACACCACCCCAGGACAATACACAGGTGCAATTTCTCCAGGCTGCCTTGGACTGTGTGTTCTCATTAAACCTGGGACAACCCGAAACTTAACTCGGGAATGAAACCCTCAGGGAGCAAGGGAGTGTTTGCACCCGTGAGGAACCACCTGGGAACCATCTCCCAACTTCCCCCCGTGCTTCCTCCAGCCCCAGGGCGCACACAGAGAACAGGAGGAGGAGGAGGAGGAGGAGGGTGTACCTGTGTCCCAGCTCGTGGGCCACGGTGAAGGCGAGGGGCAGCCCCGTGTCCTCGTTGATGTTGCAGCTCCGGTGGGGCTGGCACATCCCGGCCACGTGCGACAGCCCCAGGGTCTCACACGGCCTGTTCATGGCAGCACAGATGTCCTTCCTTGGCCGAGGGGACGAGGACACACGGACAGACAGACAGACACAGAGCAGAGAGGGCGTTGGAAGGCGGCAGGACCCGGCACACGGACAGCGGCCAAACGGGAGTGAGGGCAGAGACATCCAACATCCTTCCACAGGGGAAGCTTTTATGACCTCTCCTTTCCCCTCTCCTCTCCCAGTATCCCCAGCTCACAATTAAGCCTGATTAATGGGAGCTGCTGGCCAGCCTGGCTGCGTTTATTCCCTTGTATAAATAAAGCTGATGCTGGGGATAATCAAACAATGTTTTGGGGAAGCACATCCCAGAGGTGCTGTGGTTTTCCAGAGCAGCTCCAGCCACCCAGGAAGAACAGCTCCACGGAAGTACAAGGCCTGAAGTGCCTCATTTCTGCTACAAAGCAACCTCCCAGGGAAGATAAAGCTGCTGTGGGCTGTGAATCACCACCCAAACCACCACAACAGCCAGCTCACGGCAGCCTGACAGCCTCAAACCAGCCTTTGACTGCAAGGTACACAAACTTGGCCAGAGGCAGGAGTTCCTGCCAGCTCCCTGGGAGGTCAGGGGCTTCCCAGAGGCTCCTCTGCCAAGCCCAGCCTCTGAGGGAAAAAGGAGAGTTAATCCTGTGTACAGCTCCTGGCTCCAGCCCTTCTGGGGCTTGGCAACAGGGCCACGGTGAAAACCTGCTTTGGAAACCTCAGCTGGGAGCTGTGTCCAGGTTTAAACCTGAGATTTGGACCAGTCCACAGAATCACAGACCCCTGGAATGCTTTGGGTCGGAAGGGATCCTAAAGATCATCTAATTCCAGCCCCCTGCCACGGGTAGGGACACCTTCCACAGCAGTTCCAGCCACCAGGAAACATCCCCAGATTTCACATTACAGATCTCACACGCAGGTATCCAAGCAGTGAGATTTCAAGAGCTGCCAGGAGACGTTCCCTGGCTGTCCCCACCTGCACCAGGTGAGTTTTGGGCTGCCACAGCCCCAGAGCTGTGTGAGGGCTCCACACCTGGTGAGCAGCACGGCCACGTCGTGGTGCAGGGGGTGGGAGTCTCCCTTCACGTTGATGCTCTTCTGCCACTTGCAGAAGCTTTTCAAGGTGTTGTCTGCGTGGTGGGAGATCTTCAGGTCCTCCTGCCAACATGAAGGGAGATTTGCTGGAGCTGTTTGGATTTTGGGATGGGGAGGGGAGAGGGCTGAGCCCAGACACATGAGAGTGGGGTTGGGAGCGACTGCCATCCAGATGGAATTGCTCCATGTTTATAGCTTGTAGGCTGGGTGGGAAGACAGCCCTTTTCCTGCTTTCTTTTCATCTGTGATTCAACCAAAACATTGAATCATCCAGTAACAGGGGTTAAGAACCACCGCAGGAAAACCCTGTGTGCTGGCTGACAGTGGAGACCCCGAGTGGCCTCAGGCCCCCCAGAGCCACCACGGCCAGCTGGACACGACCACGCAGTGACCCCGAGCCCTCTGCCACCACAGCGACACTGTGTCACCACAAACCACCCCAAGGCCAGGCTCTGCAGCTCCTCTGCCCACACCGCCCCTGGCTCCACCAGCCAGACCAGGAGGCAAAGGTGGGCACCTGGATTTCTCCACACGCCCAGGAGGGAGCCTGGTCCCAGCCCAGCCCCAGTTTGGGCTCACCTCCTCGTGCTCCAGCAGGACCAGCCGCACTATGGCGATGTTGATGGGGTTCCCGATGCTGGCATGGTGGAACAGCCCTGCCACCTGCAGTGGGACACCAGGGGACACGGCTGGGGACACACAGCAGCCAGGACACTGCTGCTGCCCCCTCCAGCTGCAGGGGAAGCTGCTGCAGGCTGTTGACAAGATCTCAGGAATTCCCCACGTGGGAGACAAGAGCAGGCACGGGGCTGGAGTGAGGCTGCCGTGAAATCCATTCACACCCGGGGTGATCTGTGCAGATGCTGGAACTCGGCCAGAAACGCCCGGGGACCCCTCTGCTCTCACTCCTACTGGATGTGTTTAACACCTCAAAGGAGCTTGGCGCTCTCTGGGTGCCTTCAGCACCCCCAGAAATCCATCCAGGGATGTCACCTGAGCTCCTCTGCCCCCTCCCACCCTTTCCTGGCATCAACCAAAGCTTGCCTCTGGAATGCCAAGAGGTGCCACCCCGGCAGCAGCAGGGGGACAGACTGAGCCACCTCCTTATCTGCTCGTGTCAGGGCACCAGCAGAGCCCCCAGACTGCCAGTGGAGACCACCACTTGTGGCTGTCCTTCCCTCAGCTGTCCTGCCCACGTCCCCCATCCCCGCGGTGCCGAGGCAGGGGTCCTGGCTGAGCTGAGGGTGCTCCCAGCCCTGCAGGGCCAGCACTCACCATGTTCATGACGGTCAGCACGTACTTCTCGATGTTGGCGCTGCCGTGGAACTCCACCATCTTGGTGTCTGCCACCACCAGCGTCTCCACCCACTTCTCCCTGCTGATGGAGCGCTGCCTGATCCTTCTCCTCCTCCGCTGCTTCTGCTCCCACCTCTCCCTGCGCCTCTCAGACTGCTCCAGGCCGTCCTGAGACTCTGAGGGATTCAAGGGGAAAAACATTTTTTTTCCTTGATCCAGTGCCTGCAACTTTAATATCTTCTTTTTTAATTGAAAGGAATCACCTTTGATGTGGAGAAGGCTCCCACTTAGAGCCATAACTCAGTAACTCATGTGCATTTTGCTGTGCTCTGTTCCAAAGGACTCTGAGCTCAGCCTGCTGCACATGAGCAGGACACACAAAAAAAAAAAAAAAAACAAAAAAAAAAAAAAAACAAAAAACCCAAACAAACAAAAAGAAAACAAACAAAAAAAACCCAAAACAGAACATTTGGAGGAATTTCTTTGACCAGAACAAGGTTTGCAATATGCCTCAAGGAACAGGGAGCCTCCCAAAGCAGAGTCTTAGCGTTTGTCCTGACACAGGAATTTGTAGACAACACTGCAGAGATGTTCGAGAAACGACTCGAGAAAAAACCCCAGTGTCTCACATTTGGGGTCATCCCAAATCTGTGTTTTTCAGGAAGGGACAGTTCCCACCATGATGAACTCGGTGCCCCCAAAGCAGGACTGGGGACTGGAGGGGAGAGGAGAGGGAGATGGAGAGGAGAGGGAGAGGGAGAGGGAGAGGGAAATGGAGAGGAGAGGGAGAGGGAGAGGAGGCTCTGCACCTTCCCAAGGCCGGGCAGGGATGGCAGCGGTGCCCTTCTTCCCTGGTGGGCACCCTCACACAGTGATTTCTCTGTTGTTGTCCCCACCTTTTCCTCCCCAGCCTCAACTTTTTCTCCCCTCTCTCGTGAGCGTGTGAGCCCCAAGCAGCCCAGCATGCCCCCCACCACTCCTGCAGCGGCCAGGGCAAACCGCAGCTGTCCCCACCGGGCTGCCACAAGCAATTAAGGCAGGGCAGGCGGAGCGAGGCAAATCAGATTAAATAGCTCAGGGGGTCGCTCGCACTGCAAGGAGATTAGAGGGGAAAAAAAAAAAAAAAAAAAAAAGAGATGGAGAGGAGAGGGAGAGGGAGAGGGAGAGGGAAATGGAGAGGAGAGGGAGAGGGAGAGGGAGAGGGAGAGGGAGAGGGAAATGGAGAGGAGAGGGAGAGGGAGAGGAGGCTCTGCTCCTTCCCAAGGGGAAACAAGGGGAATGCTGGCTGGAAGCGGAGGCGGGGGAGCTCGGCGCTGCTCACGCACAGCAGCCGCTGGGAATTCTGCAGCGGGGACTTTTCCTGTGCCACGGCTCCAAGAGCAAGGCCAGGGTCAGCCCGGGCTGGGTGAAGGCTTTACAAACCTCATCCCACACAGTGGGAATCGCTTCCCTAACAATGCACTCCTACATTTCCCGGGCTGCGCGGAGCGTGTGCTGTGAAAGGGCGTTTCATCCAGCCTGAGACATCCCAGCTATCCGCACCTCCTGATGAATCGCTAACACCCCTGGGACGGTTTAATCGCAGCAGCTTCCTTGGAGCTCGTTCCCCCTGTGTCCTTAGTGCTGAGTCCAGCCGGGATGTGAGGCTGCTGCAGAGCTGGGGTGCCCAGGGGGCATTTCCACTTGGGATGATCCCTGTAAAACACCACCCAGCTGGGGTGTCCAGGGGGCATTTCCCCTGGCATGATCCCTGTCACACAGCACCCAGCTGAGCACAAGGGCGGCCCTGGGCATTGACAGGACTTAAACAACACCAGCAGCATCTGCCTGTCGTGGGCAAAGCAAAGAGCAACACAGCAGAGCCCAGAGGGAGGATGGCAGTCACTAAAATCCTGCAGACTCTGGGGCTCCTCTGGGACTCCCCTCCAGGGCATGCACAGCACGTCCACCCCTGTGGTCATGATTACAGAGCACATCCACATGAATTACACACAGGCCATGGTATACCCAGAGAAATTAATGTTCAAGAATAGACTTCAAAGTCCAGAAGGGACTTGAGTCCAGAACAGACTTCAAAGCCTAAGTGAAGCCATTAAGATTGTCACCACAGATTAAGTAATTAATTTAGATTATCAGAAGAACGCCTGAAGATAACCCTGTTACAGAGGCAAACCCCAGTTTGTGAAAGCAGAGAGCTCCAGAAAACGTGCAGCACATAATGCACTGCATCCTCATCGGGGAGCAAAGTGCCCATGAGCCTCTGGGAACACACTGAATTCCTCAGCACTCGAAATGCTGCATTTGGGAGTTTATCCAACCCATCTGCTGTGCACAGGGAAGGACCCACGTGCACTCTGCCCACAGTGGGAACTCCCGGAACAGCCACCGAGTTCCACTCCCAAAGCCCCATGCCCTGGCAGTCCAAAAACAAAGCTTTTGTGGAAATGAAGGCAAAAGCTCGGATCCACATCACCCCCAGCCTGCAGCAGGGCTGGGAGCACAAGAGGAGCCCAGAGGCCCAGCACCCAGTGGGTCACTGGTGACACCGAGGAGGGGACAGTACCTCGCACGCCGCAGGGCTCCCGTGGGGCCGGGGGTCTCCTGCCCTGCTCAGCCCTGTCCTGGGGCACCTGGCGCTTGTAGATCCTGTGGGGCTGTGCTGCTCCCTCCTCCCGGGGGCTGCTGGACACGGGCTCGATGAAATAGTCCTCGTCCATGAGCTGAAACACACCTTTCTGCCAGGGAGACACCGAGTGCCACCGTGAGGCCACCTGCAGCCCCGGTGGAACCTGGCACTGGGAGTGATCATGGCACCAGGGAATGGTTGGGGTGGGAAGGGACCCTAAAGCCCACCCAGTGCCACCCCTGCCATGGCAGGGACACCTTCCACTGCCCCAGGCTGCTCCAGCCCCAGTGTCCATCCTGGCCTGGGCACTGGGAGGGATCCAGGGGCAGCCCCAGCTGCTCTGGAATTCCAGCATTCCTAACCCTAACCCTAACCCTAACCCAGCCCCTCCCCACCCTCCCAGGGAAGGGTTCTCCCCACTGTCCCGTTCACTCCTGCCCTCTGGCAGTGGGAAGCCGTGGAGGATCCCACGGAGCTGTGCTGCCTCCAAAGTGAGGGACAGGAGCGTGAGCACTGCCCCACCAGGAATGTGGGGCCATTTCTGCAAACCCACAGGACCCCTGTCCCCCGAACTCCTCCAGGTCACTGCTGCCTCAGGAAATACTGACAGTGGAGCTGAGGAAACAGCGAGCAGCTTCCCTGCCCAGGAGCTGGGCTAGCACAACAGCTCCAGCTGCCAGGTGTGCTCCTCACAATCCCAGTCACACAGCAGGCAGAGAATTGCTCCTTTTGGGAATTTGGACACAAACAAGTAAACCTAGCCTCGGAGAGGTCCCAAACCACTGCAATCCATAGGAAATTTACAGTCAGCTCATCCATGGTGTACCAGACCTGCGTGAGGAGACGCTGACTCTGCTGCTGCTGGGAAACTGGGCGTCACTTTTGGCAGAAAGAAGGGTTCCCCCCAGCAGCTCCTGCCGTTCCCTACGGACCAGGGCTCGGTGTGGAGGGGCAGTACTCACCAGGCCATCGCAGGTGCTGAGGGCAGCCAGCCCCGGCTGCGGCGCCCGGCCCCGCACCTCCCCGATCATATGGCACGGGTTGTAGGAGCGAGGCTGGATCTTGGCGCCGGCGATGCCCCCGAAACGCCTCTCGCTGACAAAGCCCGGAGCCAGGAGGTGCCTGTTGAGGCTCAGGTTGAATTTCAGGGCTTGCCCTCTGTACTGCAGCTCGTAGAAGGCGGGAAGCTTGCTCCTGGAGGCAGGAGACCGGCGGTGAAGGGCCCGGTGGGACAAGTCGTAGGACAGGAAGGCTCCGCTCTCGTCGACCTTGACGGGATGGACGATGTCGCTGCCGGAGCGCGGCTCTGGGGAGAGGGGGTGCACTGGTTACCTGCAGGCTCTTCACCTTTCCTCTCACACCGCTTCCCCCCGCCGGACCCGGACAGCAGCTGGCTGTGCCCGCTGGGACGGCACGGGGCAGGGACAGCGCGGACTGCCCCCGTGCCCTCGGGGCCAGCGCTGGGGACAGCGCTCAGGTCAGGGTCAGGGTCAGGGGCCGGCCGGGCGAGGGCAGCCAGGCAGCTCCGGAGCCCCGCTCAACTCCCGCTGTTAAACTCCGGCTGCCAGTGGGAAAAACACCGAACGAACAACGAAAAAACTCCCGGAAAATGGAATCCCCGCTTTGGGGCGGTGTTGGGACACGCCGTCTCTGGGGGCAAAGCACCCGCGGGCACGGAGCGCCCCGGAGCCTGCCCGGGCGGGCTCGGTGCTGCGGGCACCGGGGCTGCCGGCTCCGAGCGAGCCCGGCCCGGGGGCGAGCGGGACACCGGGCTGACCGGCTCGCAAGCATCCCGCGAACAATCCCGCGGACACCCGGCACTCATCCCGCTCATCCCCGCGGACACCCGGCGCTCTTCCCGCGGACAATCCCGCGGACACCCGGCGCTCTTCCCGCGGACAATCCCGCGGACACCCGGCGCTCATCCCCGCGGACAACCGGCACTCATCCCACTCTTCCCGCTGAGGGGCAGGAGCGGGCGCAGCGCGGCCGGGGCCGCCATGGCTGCGGCGGGCTGGGGGCTCCGCGGGGCGGGGCCGCACGGGGGGCGGGGCTACACACAACGGGGGGCGTGGTTACACACAACAGAGGGCGGAGTTATGTACAGCAGATGGGCGTGGTTATGTACAGCAGATGGGCGTGGTTATTCACATTATATGGGCGTGGTTATTCACATTAGATGGGCGTGGTTCTGCACAGGCGTGGTTATGTACATCATGGGGCGGGGCTATGCTGATCATTTGAGTTTGAGGTTTCCAGTTTTCGAGATTTTGCACTACACTGGTATATAACTCTGAGCTTTATTTAGAGTGTTAGCAGTTCTCACAGCTCGGCCAGACAAAACAATCCTTTTCCAGCCTGGGAGCCAAGGACAGCGTTGCAGTTTCAGGTCCAAAAAGTGCAAACAATGGCGAATTGAGGAGAGCAATCTGAGAGGATGGGACTGCACAACCCGGAGGTGCAATTGGACAATTAACCCCAGGATGGAAATGGACCAAAATTTATGAAAGTGTGAAAACTCATGACCTGGAGTCCCGCTTGGGCATAGCCATGGCTGGGCTCTTGTACTGCCCAAGATGTACCCTGTCTTTTAATAAATCTCTACTTTATTCTTTAACTCTGCCCAGTCTCTGCTCCAGGCAGCCCCTCAAGGCACATCAGAGGGCGGGGTTATGCAGATTAGGGGCGGGGTTATGCACATTAGGGGGCGGTGCTTATAGTACGCCTTGCCGGCGTGGCCCGTGGCGCCCCCTGGCGCTCGTTTGCCGCTTTGCTTCGTCTGCCCGCCCCGAGGACCGCGATTTTAAAAAAATCACAAAAATTCAGTGAATTTTCGGTCAAAAATGATAAACGGTGCTTGGCTGACGCCGCCACGTCTCTCGTCTTCTCAGCCGGGGCTGCCCGTCGCCGCCTCCTTTTATTTTCTCTCAGGTTGAAGCGCACCGGGAGCAAACACCCGGCATTATTCGGCTCTGTTAATTACCGCCTCGGGGGCTGCTCTCGGCTCCGGCAGCCTACAGCTTTCCTGTGACGGCCGCACCTCCTGTGGCTCCACACCTGCCGGGATAATGGGATAACGTTTGGGATAATGTTTAATTAGGCGAGAATGTTAAATATGCAGATCAGCCGGGCACGCGCCCTCTGGCGGCCGAAGGAGGGAACACTCACTGCCGGTGGGGCGGTGTCGACACCTGCTGCGGCCGCTGGGTGAGCATGGCGCCCGGCTAGCTCAGTCGGTAGAGCATGGGACTCTTAATCCCAGGGTCGTGGGTTCGAGCCCCACGTTGGGCGCATCATTTTTTTCCTATTTTTTCTCGGTTTTTATTAATTTTTTTCCCCCAGTCTGGCTCCTCCCGGCTCGGGCAGCCAGCGCTCGGCAGCCGAGCCGCCCCCGCACGCCGAGCGGGGCGGAGCGGGCGCGGAGCCCGCGGACTCCATGTCCCGGCATGCCCGAGCCGCGGCTGCGCGGCGGGGCCGGGCCGGGCAGCGCCGGGGCCGGGCCGGGCAGCGCCGGGGCCCCGCGGGGAGCGGCCGGAGGAGGGACCGGCCCTTATAAATGGCGCCCAAGCAGGACCCCAAGCCCAAGTTCCAGGAGGGTGAGTGCGGGCAGGGCTCGGGGCTGCGGGGTGCGGGCCCGGGGCTGCGGGGTGCGGGCCGCGCCCGGCGCGGGGGGCTCGCCCCTGGCCCCGGGCTCGGCGGTCCGGCTCCCCGCGCTCCCTGCTCAGCCCCGGGCAGGTGCGAATAGGTGGGAAAGCTGAATTCCCGCCGGCTTTGTCTCTTCCCGGCCCTCCTCTTGCCTGCCGGTAACACGCGGGCCCTTCCCACCCCGTTATTCCAAATATCCTTCATTTTCCTGGCATTGAAACTGCTGGAATCCCTCTGGTTTGTCGGGGGGTTTGTTTTAATGCCTTTGAAAGGTGGCTGTTGTTTGTTGTCCCCCGGAAGGGAGCCCGGTGCAGGAGGATTCATGGAGGCAGCGTTGGATTTCAGCACAGCTGGAATCCACATCTGCCGCAGAGCTCCGGGGTTGGGGTGAATGAGGATGAATCGCGCTTTTCAGGAGGCTCTTTCTGCGTATATTTCGAGTTTTAGGTAACGGTTGCGGTTGAGAGTAGTACAAGTAAGGTAAATAAAAATAGCAGTGCAGGGTAAGATGGATGCCCCATCCCTGGCGTGTCCCGGGCAGGGCTTGGAGCAGCCTGGGACGGTGCAAGGTGTGCCTGCCCTGGCAGGGCTGGCATGGCATGTGTGCATCCAGGGAACAGCCCTTGTGTGAGGGACAGGAGCCTGCCGGCGTACCGTGGAGACAAAGAACCCTTTCTGCAAATCACCCGTGTGTTTTTTAAAGGTGAATGTTCCTCAGCAGCCGTGGGCATCTCTCCTGGAAAACACTGCACGGCTCTGAGGCAGAGGGGTGTCTGCCACCAGCGCTGTGACAATGAGGCTGGTAATGTCACCTCTGATTGTCAGCCCCGTCTGTAGGGACGTTTTAAAACAAATAAAAGTACCGGCTGTGTGCTGTATCAGTGTAACCCTTCTGAGCCTTTCTCTTTGTTGGGGCACAGAAGCATTGCACAGTTCTGCAGCTCATCTTCCCAAAACCGGGAGGCACTGCAGCTTCCAGGGGATGTGTGCTCTCAGATATCCTGTGTTAGGCACCCTGCAAATCCCACAGAGGAACCACACAATGAGACTTGGCCAGGAGAGATAAAACCAGGCTGAAGGACAATCTCATCCTGCTGCAGACCCAGAGTGAGGGGGTTCTGCTGCCCAGCCCTGCCCTGTGCCACAGGCTGGGTGGGGAAGCAGCATGGTGGTGTCTCTTCCTGACTCCCTGAGCTGGGAATGCCACGTGCTGCCCTCCCTGCAAGAAAGGGACACGGGTGACGGTGGCTTTCGGGTGTCAGGAGCTTCAGGTGCAGAGGTGGGGTGTTAGGAGAGGGCCTGGATCAGGGCCCTGTGGCTGAGCCCAGCCTGCTGTGGGGGCTGCAGCCTGAACTGAGGCTGGGGAGGGGATCTGGGCATGGCAGGGGTGTGGGGTTTGCTGCCAGGCACGGCCAAAGGCACCAGCACTGTGACCGTGCCAGTGTGCAGCTGCTGCTGGCATCCTCGGGCATCTCTGCTCTGGCTTCCAAACAATCACAGCTCTGATCCCTTTGCTGGGACAGACAATTTGCTTCTCCGGTCAGGTCCTGCCTCGGGGCTGCCCCTGTGCTGTTCCTGTGTCAGGGCTGTGGGAGTGTTCCTCTGAGCTGTTTCTCTGTGCTTCCCTTGCAGGTGAGCGAGTGCTGTGTTTCCATGGACCTCTCCTTTATGAAGCCAAGGTGGGTGTGTGTGGCTGCAGGAGAACAAGGACATGTTTCTGTCTGCTGTGCCTCTAGGTGGGACCAGGGACTGGAACTAAAATTAACAAAAACCTGTCTGAAATCAATGTCAAGCCCTGGGGCTCTATTCCAGAACAATTTCAGGAAGCCCAGTGGCACCGTGCAGCTATTCTGGGAAGCTCCCAGAGGCTGTTAGAACATCCCAGAACACTGGAAATATCCCAGAACACTTTGTGCCTGCAGGATTTGGTGCCTGAGCTGCTCAGGGGAGGGGGCTGAGTACAGCCTGTGGTCTTCCACAGTGCCCAGGAGGAGCTGCACTGCAGTGACAATGCAAGTGGCAATCCCAGTTCTGCTCCCAGTTCTGGCTTTTCAACCACAGGAGCCTGCACTGCAGATTTGTGCCCCTGCTGCCTCAGAGTTGCTGCAGGCACAGCTCTGGCTCTGAGTGCCCCCACTCCCTCTGAAAGGGAAGGAAAGGGCTCTTGGAGCTGTGTGGGTTGGAAGGTTTGCAGAAATTCCTGGGGCACCTCAGACAGGGATTTAAATCCTTCAGGATTTGGTGTCAGTGAATGTTAACACAGGGAGGCAGAAGAAACACTCAATTTCTCTCTTCAGGAGAAAGAGTTGTTGTAATACTAAAATCTCACTGAGAGGGTTTGGGCTGCTCCAAACCATTCCCACCTTAGGGTTCCTACTCTGCTCCTTCCTGCCTCTGGAACGGGAGGATGAGGTTGTGGGAGTGTGGGACAATTCCACCTTTTGTTGGGAATGTGTTGTGCCAGTGCCTGCAGAGAGGAGGCTGATGGAGGCTCTGGTTTGGAGGAAATAACCACAGTGTGCCACTCAGGCTGAGCTGGACAGCAGCTGTGCTTGCCCTCCTTTTTCCAGAGTGGAATGAGTGCTGCAGGGCAGGCTGTGCCAGCTGGGTGCTGCAAGGGAACTCCCAGCTCACAAGTGGGTTTGGGCTGGCTGTTTGTACTGAGTGGATCCTTCTGAGTTCCTGCACTGGCAGGATGAGCTCGAAGTTTCATTTTAAAAAGGTTTGACTTGTTTATTTTAAGGGGTTTAATTTTAAAAGCTGCTTTGTCAGTAGTAATGAATAACAACCTTGGCTTTCTTCCTGCTCCTTTGATCTGTTTTTCTGCCGTGGTTCTCAGTCCAGCAGTTGTTTTGTTCCTGACCACATCCTTGGTGTGCCACAGCAAGGTGGTCAGAGCAGCTCCTTGTGAGGGCTCGTGGCAAACAGGAGCTGTTTGTGCATCTCTGCCATGCAGAGTTAAAGGAGATTCACTTCAGGCCCTTCTAACCCCCAGCAGGGAAAATATTTTGCTACAGAACTGTATTTGACTCATCTGTTGCTTGGTGCTCAGCCCCTTTATTCTCCAAAACAAGCAGAGGCAGGCACAGGATGTGTGTGGCTGGGTTCAGCTCCAGGCTGTCAGAACAAGCACTGCCACAGCAGAGGATCCAGCAGGAGAATCTTAGTCCTGGCTGCAAGTTCACCTGAGCCTGGGTTTAAGTTCTGTGTGTGGTATTTTGCAGATGTTTCCTGAAACAGGAGGTTCCTCTCTGGCAGTATTTTGTTGTTGAAGCGGGTACAGCACAGTGTGGTCTTGAGAAAATGTTGTGTAGCCAAAGGTCCTGCCCTCTCAAACACTTGGAGAAGGCTCTGCGTGCCAGGAAAATACCAATTATAATTTTGGGAGTAGTTTTTGCTTCAATTAAAGGAAAAACCCTTTTACAGAGACTAAAATCTGGAGCCCTGCAGGTTTTAGAGCAGCCTCATTCTGTCACTGCTCGGGGGGCAGTGGCAGCTGAATCTCAGCACCTCCAGAACAGGACTTGAACTTCCTGGAGGAAGTGTTGAGTTGGTGGGTTTGATTTGTACAGCCAGGAAGTTCAGGGGAAAGCTCTGCAAGCTAAAGCAGCAAAATTCCCTGAGATCTCCTTGTTTTCCCTGGGACTGACTGACCTTTCTTCTCTGTTGCAGTGTGTAAAGGTTGCCATAAAGGACAAGCAAGTGAAATACTTTATCCACTACAGTGGTTGGAATAAAAAGTAAGTAGTGCATAGAATAAAAGCAGGATTTCTCTTTCCTTTCCAGGGAGATGCTTTGTGTGAGTGTGGGCTGGCTGCAGCAGCCCTGCCATGTCCCTGCAGGTGGCAGATCCTCTGGGATTGAGCAGGGTGATTTAATACCTGAGCTGCTGGTTTATGGAGCACAGAGAACATTGCCAAGCTGGCCATTTCCTGCAGAGCTGCCAGGAGGCTGCTGGGAGTGCTCTGGGACATTCTGGTTGTTCAGGGTGGGAAACACTGGAGTTCCTCCCTGACAGAAACCTCTGCTGTGAAAACTTCCTTGTTATGCCTTGGGAGGAAGGGCAGCTCCTACTGAGGTGGGGCAAAACCACTCGGATCCCTGCCTCTTACCCCAGGAATTCAGGGGATTTTGGAGCACAGCTAGCTGAGGGCTGGGTTAGCAGCAGGTGCAGCCAGTGTTTCAGTTCCAGCCTCTCAGGTTAAAGTGAACCTACAGATGCTTCTTCCTCCTGCAAAACTGGCAGGTTCCAGGTGGGAGATGGCTGAGGGTTACAGGCACCTCTGTGGGATAAATGTTGAGCCCATTAGAGGTTAAAGCTTCCATGAGGTTGTTATACTGATGTACTTTTCTCTCCCTTTTTTTGAGTTGTTTTCCACCCCTCAGTTTGAATTTAGGAAATGGAGGTTTTTTCTAGGTGATTAAAAACCTCAGCTCTTCAGACCCAGAAGTCTCAGAGGGCAGCTTCCTGTTTGGTTTGGTTTCATTTCAATGCTGAGGACTCTTAGTCACAGCAGTCTTGATCTCTGTGATGTGACTAAAAGCTGAACCTCGTGTTTTAGCTGTGACTTTTAATTGCATCCGCTCTCCCTGCTGCCAGAGGGCCGGGGGTGGCTCAGTGTAAACACAGCACTAACAGGGGCACAATCACTTTGTCTGGTGGCTCCTCTTAATGAGGCAGCACCAACGTGGCCCTTCCTTCCCCTGTTTGTGCCGTGGAGGGGGCAGAGGTGGTGTCCTGATCCCGCTTTTCTTGCTTGTGCTGTTTGAGTTTTCATTTTTGCCTCCAAGCTCCAATTAAGGACATTAAAAGTGGCGTTGCTGCGAGAGCCAGGGCAGCACAGCCTTCATCTGCAGCTCTCAGGGCCTGGCTTGGAATGGTTCTGCCAGTGTCGACAGTCAGGACACCAGAAAGCTGTGGGGCACAGAGGTGTCCCCTGGGCACGCAGCACTTCTGGAGGGTCCCTTGCAGCTGGACAGGCAGGAGTGGGATAAGTGGCTTAGACAGCTGAGCAGGGCACTGCCCAAAGGCCAGAGGCTTTGGGCACAGCTGGAGGTGTCTCTCTGCAGGCTGCAGGTGCTGCCCTTGCCTTCTCTCCACCCTCTGAAGTCCTGGTGCTCCTGCAGCAGTATTGGTTTGGCCACGTGCTGCTCCAAGAGTGGCAGCTGCTGAAAACTGGCACAGAACTCTTCATGAAGAGCTTTAACTCATGTACTTTGGAATGCCTCGGCCACTTCTAATGTGTTTTATTTAAGTTGTCAGATTGCTCAGCTGAGGCACTCTGTGTTGAAGTGGAATTCCTGCTGTAGTGGCAGTTTCCCCAGCACCTGTTCTCTTAAATCATTCACTTCAGATTCTGCAAATATTCATGCCATCTTGGTTTCCTTCACAGACAGAAATCAGAGCTCTTCTCCTTACAGTAAGATCCTATTGCTGAATTTGTTAACCTGTAAAATGTTGGAATAGATAAAGGAAACTTTCTCAGTAATATGCTATGGCTACAGATATCCCATAATTTTGTAAGCATAGAGTATTTTTTTTTCTCTGTGATGCTTCTTTTGAACAAAAGACTGTTCTCTCCCTCCTAAATTGCCCATCCCTCAAGTTTGGGAAGAAAATGCCAGAGGGTTACACTTCCCTGGATAAATCATTCCAGCTCCAGTCCGTGGGGAACGTTTGGTAACTTTGGCTTTGAGCTGTGCCAGTCCATGACTTGACACAAAGCAGAGTTTAGTCCCAAATTCTGCGAAGCTTTTAATTGACTGTTGTGTGTAGAAGGCAATCATGGGATGGCTTTGAGTGACGATTTATTTCTCTCTGGGTTTTTTCCAGCTGGGATGAATGGGTTCCAGAAAGCAGAGTGCTCAAATACGTGGATACCAACCTGCAGAAACAAAAAGAACTCCAGAAGGCCAACCAGTGAGTAGTGGGGAAGGAGGGATTGTCAGGGAATGTTTGTTCAGCAGAGCTTCAGTCCACAGTTATCAGGGGAAGGTGCTGACTTTCAAACCAAAACCAAAGAAGCTTCTTTTTTTGCACCAAAATCTTATTTCTGAATATGCTCTGTTTAAAGGGAACAATATGCAGAGGGGAAGATGAGAGGAGCTGCTCCAGGCAAGAAGACTTCTGGTCTGCAGCAGAAGAATGTTGAAGTGTAAGATTCTTTTTATTTAAAAATAAAAAACCCACCCCCAAACCCTGCCCAAAACACCTCCCAGACTGTGGCTCATCAGTTTTACTTTTAAAGGCTCTGCAGCTCAGCTCCATTTTTTGTGGCACAGCCTGTGAAAAAGCAGTTTAATGGCACCAAAAAGGCCTTTGTTGAAGTATTTCATTTAAAATGCCTTTTAATGTTGAATTGCCAGTTAATGTTGAATTGAGGTGCTGAGCAGACACACTCTGCATTTTTTGCAGTCTATTTTTGGTGACCTGACACTCAAAAAGTGGTGGTTCCTCATAAATCTTGTGTATCTCAGTAAAATCAGTTTCTCTATAGAATTTCTCAGCTCTTCCAAGCACTTTGGAATAAAATCCTCACAATGCCTTGCCTTCTGCTATGGTGCAGTTGTCAAAAAGCATTTAAAGAGCATTTCTTGCTGGTTTTGACAAAACCAAACCAATAAATACAGAATTAAAAATGAGTCTGCACCCTAAGAGACCAGAAGCAAGCTCAGGCATCTACTAGAAAAACTTAATTTGAGCTGTGACTGTCAGATTTTCTTTACTCCATTCTTTTGGTGTTTCAGCAGAGATTTTGTGGTAGATTTTCAGACAATCAGTCCAGCTCTGCTCGTTTGTCATCTTCAGTTTGGGCAGGGTTTCACTTAATGATGGACGTGGCCCTTACTAATGGGATGTTTTGAATCTCTGATGTCATTTGTGATTCTGGCTGTCATAAGGAAGCTGCTGAAATGCCACCAGTTCTTCAGAAGTGGATTTGGCAGCAGCCTCAGGCTGCAGGGCTCACTCAGGGGCAGGTTTGGTATGGAGTGTGAGTCATGGCTTTGAGGAGTGCAGCACTGCTGCACTTTCTGGGAGTCACTGAATTTGGTTTCACAGGCAGTTGGGACTGTACGTTTGAAAAGTTTTCTAGGAGCAAGGAAATTACTGTAAAATCTTCAGGAAGGCTTTACTGCTAAATACTTTCTATACTTCTATATGATGAATACGGTGTCAGGTAGATTTACACATAGCCATGTGTGTGGTACTACTTTTATTTTTATTTTGCTACATGCTGAAAAAGGCAAATGTTGCCTATGGAGGTGTGGAATATCCCAAGGAAGTAATATTTAAATCTGGGGAATTGGGATTTGCTCTGGATCCTGGAGCAGTTTCACTTTGGGGCTGGCCAAAGCCTGGCCGGGGCTGTAGCTGGCTCCTGGTCTGGGGAAGGGGGAGCCAGTGGATCTGCTGGGTCCCCCTGCCCTGGATCTGCTGGGTCCCCCTGCCCTGGGTCAGCTGGGTCCCCCTGGATGTGCTGGGTCCCCCTGCCCTGGATCAGCTGGGTCCCCCTGCCCTGGATCAGCTGGGTCCCCCTGCCCTGGATCAGCTGGGTCCCCCTGGATGTTCTGGGTCCCCCTGGATCCCCCTGGATCTCCTGGCTGGGTGCTCCCCTGTGCTCAGGTGCTGCAGGCAGAGCTCCAGCTGAGTCCTGCCAGCTCAGGACCAGGCTGCACAGGAAGCAATCACTCACTGCTGTCCTCATGTGGGGTCAGACAGGGGCCCAACTCTGTAGGTAGCTGATAATGAGTGTCATTAAAATCTAATTAAAACAGGTCTGAATGATGACCAGCACTGATTTGGCTGCTTGAAGGGCTGTTCCAGCTGAGTGTCTCCCATGTGAGTGGTGGGAGGGAGCTGGTGGTGGGTGTGAGTTTGACTCAGCTGTGAGTGTGTGTTGTTTGCACTACAGAGCAGTGCTTCCCAAAATACACTTCCAAAATCCAGCCTGGGGGTTGTTCCTTTGTACATCCGAGCTCATTGCAGACACACGAAGTACTGGTGGTGGGGAGGGGAGAAACTGCTCACACAACTGTTCTAAAAGGGTAACACTGTCCACCTCTGGAGAACACACCTTCTGTGGCCCTCCTGGAGGACCTGAGGGCAAGGTTTTATATTCTAAAATGTATTCTCCTGCTAACCAAGCAGCAGTGGCACTAGTGGGCAGGTCCTGGGAGCCCTCAGCTCTCCTGGGGCCCACCTTTCCTCTCTCCTGGGTTCTGGGCAGGCCTGTCCACCTCTGGAGAACGCACCTTCTGTGGCCCTCCTGGAGGATCTGAGGGCAAAGGTTTTATATTCTAAAATGTATTGTCCTGCTAAGCAAGCAGCAGTGGCACTAGCGTGGGCACAGGAGTCCCCAGGAGCGTTCGGTGCTGGGGAGCTGCAGGAAGGCAGTGCTGGCCCGTGCGAGGGCTGCCCACGAGCTGTGTGTGCCCTGTCCGCAGGTTTTTCCGGCGGGATGGAGCCCACACCGTGTGCTGCCTGGAGACCCCGGCCATCTCCACACGGTGAGTGAGGCCTGGCACAGCTGCCACGAGGACTGCCACCCCGGGGCCACCTCCTTCTTCCCTGGCTTCAGGCAGGCCTGGGAGCCCTCAGCTGTCCTGGGGCCCACCTTTCCTCTTCCCTGGGTTCTTCCTTGGTTTTGTTGTTGGGTTCTGGGCAGGCCCTGGGAGCCCTCAGCTCTCCTGGGGCCCGCCTTTCCTCTCTCCTGGGTTCTGGGCAGGTCCTGGGTGCCCTCAGCTCTCCTGGGGCCCACCTTTCCTCTCACCTGGGTTCTCTCCTGGACTCCGGGCAGGCCTTGGAATCTCTTAGCTCCCCTGGGTTCTGTCCTGGGTTCTGGAGAGGCCCTGGGTTCCCCTCTCTGTTCCCCCCGGGTTCTCTTCTGGGTTCTGGACAGGCCCTGGGTGCCCTCAGCTCTCCTGGGGCCCACCTTTCCTCTCACCTGGGTTCTGGACAGGCCCTTGGTTCTCCTCTGGGTTCTACACAGGCCCTGGGTGCCCTCAGCTCTCCTGGGGCCCACCTTTCCTCTCACCTGGGTTCTCTCCTGGACTCCGGGCAGGCCCTGGAAGCCCTTAGCTCTCCTGGGTTCTGGAGAGGCCCTGGGTTCCCCTCTCTGTTCCCCCAGGTTCTCCTCTGGGTTCTGGGCAGGCCCTGGGAGCCCTCAGCTCTCCTGGGGCCCACCTTTCCTCTCTCCTGGGTTCTGGGCAGGCCCTGGATTGTTTCCTGGGTTTTAGACAGGTCCTGGGAGCCCACAGCTCCCCTGGGTTCTGGGCAGGCCCTGGGTGCCCTCAGCTGTCCTGGGGTGCTTTGGCAGCCGGGCACAGTTTGGGGTTGTGGAAAGCCCCTTTGCAGCCCCTCTGCCCTGCGCCTTTGTGCTCGGGCTGGGTGCAGTGGGAGGACACTCCCTGTGTCCAGCTGACTCCAGACTTCCAGCCCTGGATCCTTCTAGAGCCTGCTTCCTGCAGCCTGGAGCTCCTGGAAAGCAGAGCCAAGGAGGTTTCAGGGGCCTTGGAGCAGTGCTGGTGTTGGAAGGGAGAGCTCAGAACCTGCTCCTTGTGCTGAGCTTGTGTTTGAGTCTGTTCAGGGTAACTGTTCTGCCAACTGCAGCAACTGGTTCCAAAAGATGTGAAGCAGTCTGTGATCAAATAGAAGTATGTATGAAATGCAGGTTTGGGTTTAAAATAATTACTCATCCTCTGATAACTGGAAGCTGTAGCTGAAAAAATGTGTACTTAAAGCAGGCTTTATGGCTGCCTATGCAACACCTTCTGACTCTGTTAGATGTGCTGAATTCCAGCTTCCAAAAGTTTATTCTACATTTCATGGGCTAAAAATCAGTCAGAGTTAATGGGTGCTGAAAAAATAGGAAGAGTAACCAAGTGTTCTGGAGGGAAGATATGGCACTGAGTAACAAATTAGGGAATAACATCTGGTTTTAAATTACCTCAATGGAGTTTTAAAAAACTCTGCTTCTGTTCTAATGGTTAACCTGATTTTTATCTTGTGAATTAGTCCTGGGAAGCTCTCCCTGTTCCTCCCTGTTGGCTTTGGGTTTGGAAGAAGAGCCTTTCTGTTCAATGCACCAGCCCACTGTTAGTGACTTACCTGGGAATTGCTCCCTCTGAGGGATGAGCTTTGTCCTGCCCACACTTTCAGCCTCATTTCAGCTGCTTTGCCTTTAAACAAACCCTTTACTCTCCCTATCTCCAGCCCTTCCTCAGAACTCTGCCTGTTTCCTGGCCCTGATAAACCCAGTCCAGAGCCTGAAAACAAGAGTCATTGCGGGAGTGCTGAATTTCTGAGGCATCAGTGTTGGCCTGGTAGAGTTTTATCCACCCAGTGCCCAGTTTTTGAGCAGTGGATCCAGGCTGCTGTTGGCAAGGAGCAAACTGAGAATGAGTCATGGTGCTCCAGCTAAAACTTGCTGAAAATGGGTAGTAAATAGACAAAGTGCTCCTGCATCTTCCCTTTGCTGCTGCACTGGTAAAGCTGGAGGTTTGTTCAATCTTTTACTGGAAGTTAATTCAGTTGAGTGAGATTTTTCTGGGAATTCCCAGCACTTCTGTTTCCTTGTGCCATATTCTGTCTGAAATAAAACAGCCACAAACCTCATGTAGTTCTCCAAGAGCACTTGGGAAGGACAAAACTTCCCAGAAATGGTGAATCCTAACCTGTTCCATGAAGAATCTTGTGGTACCATAGCTCTGAAGCCAACTTGTAGCTTGTGTTTCCTCTGTGTCCTTAGCTAAACACTGCCCACGCCCCTGAGGATCTGCTCCCTGTGCTTGGACCATTTTCTGGCTTTCTGCTGTGGCTTCCTTAAGTATCACTCTCTTGACATGTGCACTAATTTGTGTTCTTCTTGCAGGAAAACAAAAAAGAACAAGCAGAAAAGTAAGTGTGTTTTATTTTACATCTGAGGGGGTCTCTCTATGAAGGATTTGTAGCTGAAATAAGACCTTCAACCTGCCCCAATCATTCACTGACACCTTGTGCTGTCCCTCCTGGGGCTCTCCCTGCTCAGGAAGAGGAAGATTGACACTTTTCTGGTTGATACAAAATGTAATTGTTTCAGTCTGTCAGGATTTTGAGCCCTTTCAATTGAAAAGCGAAGCGGATCTGCTGAAATAATTTCCTAAGCCAAACTTAGGTTTTCTTACTGAGATGGAGATGTGACACAGCTGCAGAGCTGAGCTGCTGGGTCCAAAAATTCTCCCCCAAAATTATGACAGACTGGTGTGGTTCTAGTGCAGAAACCTCCCTCAGATAAGTGCCAGTGCAGCAGTTTAAACTGGCACAAACAGGGGGACTCCCAGAACAGAATATTTAAAACAACAACCAAAAAAACCCCAACAGGTGCAAAGGTGACCTGAGAAAAATCTGAGCCTTACTTTGAAATCCTTCCCCTAAATGTTGCCTGCTGTTTTTTCCTGCTGCTGTGTGTGCTGTGCACAGCTCCAGGCATTGGGGAGGGGAGCAGCACCAGTGAGACTCCCCAGCCTCCCAGGAAGAAGAGGGCTCGGGTGGATCCAACTGTTGAAAGTGTGAGTATTTTCCATTCCCTCCCAGGGATTTTGGGTGGAAAACAGAAGGGTGCTGTGCTCCCAATTAGTACCTCAGAGTAATTAGTCTGGCTTGGCTGTTCTCAGGAGGAGACGTTTATGAACAGAGTTGAAGTGAAGGTGAAGATCCCCGAAGAGCTGAAGCCATGGCTGGTGGATGACTGGGACTTGATCACCAGGCAGAAACAGGTGAAAATCCTGCCCTGCTCTGGGGGACACCTTCCACTAGCCCAGGCTGCCCAGGGGGTTTTTTTAATGCCCAACCAGACTCTTGGAGTAGTCCTTTCCTAGCCTGTATCATCTTAACCTGCTGATTTCATCCTGGAAATGTCCTGGTGAGAAAGGGTTTCAGTTCAGCTTCCAGGTATAAATGTCTGCAAGAATGAGACAAACTTGTATTCTGTTTTGCATTTGTAGCTCTTTTACCTCCCTGCCAAGAAGAACGTGGACTCCATTTTAGAGGATTATGCAAACTACAAAAAATCCCGAGGAAATACTGATAACAAGTGAGTAGTGCTCACTGCCAGCCTTAAACACCTCCTTGGCTCTTGTTGGACTTGGATTCCATGGAAAATGGAATAAGGTTGTGAAACCTGACCCAGCCCCATGTCCAATGCCCTGTTCCAAGCCCAAGGTGATAGTGGTGTTCAGAAATCCTGAGGGGGTAATTCCAAACTGCACGTCTGCTTTCTGGATATGATTTCTGCATCCCCGCTTGCCCTGAGCCTTTTCCTGAAGGAAGCTGATAGAAACTTCCCAGAGAAGCTGTGTGGGTGAGCTCAGTGCCCTGGGGCTCCCTCGCAGAGCCAGAGGCCAGGGAGGTGCACGAGGACTTGTAAGTACTCAGATGGGCAAAGCCAATTATTGTTTGTAATTACCCCAGCAATCAGCCCGGAGCAAAACAAGGTGTGTTTGCTCTGCAGGAGACTTTCCTGTTTGAAAGGGACAACAGAAAGGGGAAGTAATTTTCTTCCATTCAAGAGGAAGCAGATTATTGACTTGTCAGGGTGTTTTAACCTGCTCTGATGTAATTGTCCTGATGCCTGTTCTAAATTTGTTGGCAGGGCGGGGTGAGGGTTGTGCTCCTCTGTCACTGCCAGGTCCTGTACATGCAGGGTGAGGTTGGAGGCCTGCAGGAATCTGGCAGGAGAGGCCTGGGAGGAAGGGAGCAGGTGCCTGAAATACTAGGGGACTGTCCACCTTCATCAGTGTCATTAATTCAGTGCTGTCCTTTGAACAACAAAGGAGCTGGGATGAGCTTTGGGTGACACAGAAATCTGAATGTCCTCAGTGCTGTCTGTGCCTTCAAATGGGCTGCTCCAAGTCCATCTCTTGGAGAGGATGGCTGAAAACTGCTGCTCTTGGTTTGCCTCCATCCTGGCTCTGTTCAGAACAGCCCATTTTCCAGGGAGCTCTGGAATTGCATCCCTCCCTGTGGCTGTAGATTTTAAGGTCTCCAGCCTAATTTCCTTGCAAGATGTGAATGCCTGTGAAGGACCCTCCCAATTTTGGTGGTCTCCCCAAGGCAAGCCTCACCTTGGAGCAGTCCTTGTTCCTTGGAGCAGGCCTTGCAGAGCTCTCTGTCCCCAGGGAATACGCTGTCAACGAGGTGGTGGCTGGGATCAAGGAGTATTTCAATGTCATGCTGGGCACCCAGCTGCTGTACAAGTTCGAGAGGCCCCAGTACGCCGAGATCCTGGCGGATCACCCCGATGCTCCCATGTCCCAGGTCTACGGGGCCCCACACCTCCTGAGGCTCTTTGGTGAGTGCCACCTGGGCAGGGGGGATGAAGAGCTCTGGGAAGGATTCAAGTGCTTGTTTCCCCCTGTCGAGCCTGTGACAGGCAGCTCTGAAGGGTGGGTTCATTCCCTATCCATGTACCCAAAAGGCTCAGAGCCATTGTGCGGTTTGGGATGGAAATGAATTTTTAAATCTGGTTGTTTTGGGTGAAATTGTATATATTGGAATAGATTCCTGGGCTGCTTTCCTGTGCTGCTGTAAGGTTGTGGACTTACACAGTGACTTGAAGCAGTGTTTGTGACAAGTGTCCTTCCTTTGGGCAGTGCGGATCGGAGCCATGCTGGCCTACACGCCCCTGGATGAGAAGAGTCTGGCTTTGCTCCTGAACTACTTGCATGACTTCTTAAAGTGAGTACTTGCGAGGTCTTCCAGCAAGAAAGAGAGAGGTCAGGGAGCTCAGGCTGCTGTGAGGCTGCCCCTTTTCAGTGAATTGTTGTGTAACTGGCTGTGTGTGGGATCTTGCCCACGGCTGCAGTGAAGCCTCTCAGACTCCACTTCTCTGGTTCTGTTAATATGCACTCCTACCCTGTCCCATCTGCTCCTTGTTGCAAAATAAATGCTTCAACATTTATTTATAGCTGCTAAAAAAAGCAGATGATAATTCCAGCAAGCTATTAAATTACACAACAGTTACTCAACAACAATTGAGCAAATGTTTAAAAAGTGATGAACTTTAGGAATGTTATTTCTGGGACAGACTGTCACCGGGGCTTTAGTGTGCTATGGTACCGTGTAGCCGTGGGATGTTCAGGAGGTAAACATCCTGATAATAATAAAACACTTCAGTGTGAAATGAGGTGAGCTTTAAGGTCCTTTCCAACCCAAATCATTCTGTGATTCTATGATTAGGAGCTATTGGAAGCTGAAAGAAAAGCCTCAGTAAATCCAGGCCAGCTCTGCAGCAGGGCTTGTCAGGAATCAGCCTGGTAGCCAGGGAAAACCTGCCCTGGGATAGCCCTGGTCCTTTGGGGCAGTCTGAGGGAAATGCAGGTGCTGAAGAGCTCTGGCTGCGAGGCAGAACTGTGACCCCAGTGAGCAGAAATCCTGAACCCGTTGTATGAGAATTAATGGCACACAACCTTTACCTTTGGCCGTTCCTTG
This sequence comes from Pyrgilauda ruficollis, assembly GCF_017590135.1. NCBI lineage: Eukaryota > Metazoa > Chordata > Aves > Passeriformes > Passeridae > Pyrgilauda > Pyrgilauda ruficollis. The sequence continues at coordinate 77,997 of NW_024522539.1, forward strand.
TTTTGCCATCCCTCACTCAGCCCTCGAGGTCCCTGTTTGTGCAGACAGAGCTTCCTGGTGTCCTGTCCCTGCTCCTTTGAGTAGAGCAGTACCAAACTGATTCTGGTACAGCAGCTGCCTGAACCTCAAATACCAGCAGCTTCATCCTGTTAATCCTGAGCTGCCAGAGCTCACCTGGAGCCAGAGGTGCTTGGCAGCTCGTTTGGAATGGATTTTTTGGCTGAGCTGTCAGATCTGTAAGCACTTGGCAGAGCTGATGGGAGCAGCTACTGTGGGACTGTCTGGTGCTTCTCAAACCCTGTTGTGTGTCTGGGCATTCACAGATTCACTGAACAACGGAGGATTTGGGCACGAAGCAGTGTAATGTTTTTGTTGTTTTTGTAGGTATTTAGCAAAGAATTCCTCCGCGTTGTTCAGTGCCAGTGACTATGAGGTGGCCCCTCCGGAGTACCACCGGAAAGCAGTGTAATCCCATGGAGCAAGGCTGGGATCCTGCACCACTGTCCACTTGTGCATCCTGTCCTTCACCTCCCCATCACACAGCTCCTGCACAGCTCCTGTAAACATAGAGTGATTAAAGTTGTGTGTGTGAAGTGCAACTGCCACGTAAGTCCGGAAGATTCCTTGTTCTGCAATGGAATTTCTTGTCCCAAAGTGGGAGCTCGGAGCTCCTGGAGCTCCGTGGTGTTTCTGGCTCGGTGTGTGCATCGCTGGGATGTAAAGGAATGTGTCCTGGTGTGTCATTGTCTGAACTCAGTGCTCGTAGGGCTGCTCTCCCCAGAGGCTCGGCCTCACTAACCCGCTTTATTCCATAGTAATGACAGACCACGAGGGCCGTGTCACCTGTCTCGGTGCTATTGACTGTCTCACTCACCCCAGTGACTTCTTGGTGTTGAAAGTTCAATGTTTGGTTCATAAATGTCTGCTTTTCATGGGGTAGTTGAAGGACTGTGACTTTTTTTTATATTCTAATGATAGGAAAATGCATTCTCATCTCGTAGTGTTTGGAAACGTTGGTCTTTCGCAGAGCTGTTTTACAGATCTGCAAATAAACTTTTTTAATTTCAAATGTGGTTTCTGGTGTTTGTGTTTGTATCTCTCGCTGCCGTGTGAGTGTCCTGGCCAGGCTGAGCAAGGGAATGAGGGGTTTGGATCTCTTAAAGGCATTGCATGACTTGGCTCTGAATAGCTGCTCTTTGCAGGCAAAATACCAGGTTTTAATCACAGATGTTACTGCAGGAAGCCACAGTGGCCAGGGATCTGGGACCAATCCTGTCCCAGGGCTGCTCTGGTGCAGCTGGGGTGGGACTGAGCCTTTCCTGAGGGGCAGGAGGGTCCCACACGTGTCCCCAGCATGGGTGTGCCCTCCCAGCCCCTGCTGGGGGTGAGGACGGGCTGGGCTGCCCGGGGCTGAGGGAAGATGTGAGCACATTCCCTGGACAGGGGCCCAGCAGGGTCGTGTCCCACCCTGCCCTGGTGCCCTACTGTGCTGAGCACAGCCCCCGGTGGTGTTGGGGCTGGCATGGTCTAGTTGGATAAGGAGCTGTTTGAAAAAGCAGCAGGATCTGCTGTTCCATGGAAAAAGAACGATTTTGAGCAATGGGGTGAGGGGAAGTTGCCATGGAAACTGAGGCAGGGCTGGGAGCAGCTGTGGCACTTCCAAGGCGGGTTCCTGCTCGGAATTCTGTTCAGGGCAGGCAGGGAGTAGGGAAGGGGCACTGTGGGTTCCCTGCCCAGCGCCAGGCTGGGCTGGAGCTGTGTGGGAAGGTGGGTGCTCCTCTGGCTCCTGCTGCTGTTCCAATCACTGCCTGCTCAGCTCAGTGTTGTTAATTAGCCACTTCTCATTATTTATCCAGGCCATTACCCAGAGCCAGGATCATGTTCCAATCTGAACAATGGATTTATCCTTTGCCAACGACCTCAAGAGTGAAAACGACCTTTTGCTGTCAGTGCTTGTGCTCACAGAACAGGGTTTGTACCAAGGCCTGTTGGGATCTTCTGGTCATTCTGTTTTATGTGGGAAGGTCCCTGGGCTCCTGCTGGCAAACCAAGGTTCCCAGGGAGAGTTCACCTGATGCTGTGTTGCCCCTCTGAGCTGGGAGTCTCTGCTCCTTCCAGCTCTTCCTGGAAAGGATGAGCTCTTCCAGGCTGGCCTGAGGCAGGAGTCATCTTCCCTTGTTGGCTTCCTTGGTGCCCTTGGCCCCCTTGGAGGCTGGGTGTGCTCATGGTTGTTGTTCCTCAGACAGGGCTGTACCCCCTGGAGAAGCTGAGGAGTTTGTAAGCAGGAAACAAAATCTTTGCAAGGACGGACTGCTGGAGGCCAAGCCCCGTGCCCAGGAAGGGAGGCTCTTGGAATTGTAGTCCTTGGCACAGCATGATGTGACAGAGCCTGGGGGAGCTCAGCTGGCCGAGCTCCCTCCTGGAAAAGGTGCTTTTACACATGGGAAATGATTGTTAGAGGAGTCGTGGGGAGCAGTGAGGAACTGTCCCTGTCAGGGTGACCCCGGCAGTAGGGTGGGGCCGTGCTGTGCCAGCACAGCGGTTCCAGCTGTGCCATTCCCGATGTTCCAGCTGTGCTGTTCCCAGTGTTTCGCCTGTGCATCCTGCCCCACGCTGTGTCGCCTTTTCCCTTCCCGATGTGAGGGTGGTTTCCTGTGCTGCGGGTGCGGAGGGCTGGGTCCCTCCTCGCCCTGTTTTCCTGCTGCCCTTTCGAGCCTGTGCCAGCTGTGATCCCAACGCGGCTCCATCCCGGGGCTGCTCCATCCCGGGACTGCTCCCTGCCCTGCTGCCTCAGCACGGCCAGGAGAGGAGAGGAGGGAGCAGAGCGAGCCGGCGCAGCAGATGTGATCCCAACACTGCTCCATCCCGGGGCTGCTCCCTGCCCTGCTGCCTCAGCACGGCCAGGAGAGGAGAGGAGGGAGCAGAGCGATCCCAATGCTGCTCCATCCCGGGGCTGCTCCCTGCCCTGCTGCCTCGGGACAGCCAGGACAGGAGAGGAGAGGAGGGAGCAGAGCAATCCCAACGATCCCAGGGCTGCTCCCTGCCCTGCTGTCTCGGGACAGCCAGGATAGGAGAGGAGAGGAAGGAGCAGAACAATCCCTGTGGCGCTGCCCCAGCTCAGCCATGGCATCTGCACAGGTGAGTGTCCCCATAACCACCGTGTCCTCCTGGCTGTGTCCTGCATGTGCCGTGTCTGTGTGCCTCTGGGCGTGCTGGGAGCTGTGCCCTGCCCAGGGATCTGTGCTGGGGGGGCCTGGGGGCTCGGCCCTGGCATGGCCGAGGGAAGGAGCCGGGGCTGTTGGAGCTGCTGGGCATTCTGGAGCTCTGCAAGGGACAAGGAGCTTACTGCAGGGGATAAGGAGCTAACGGGTCCCAAAGCCCATTAAGGCTCCATGGGGCTCCCTGTTACCTGCAATAGGCACGTGCTCACCGGGCTTTCCATGTACTCTAATGCCACACCAGGATTATGCCAAGGCTTTGCCCTACTCTCTCCTGTTAATTATTAACTGGAATTAATGAGATGTAGGGTGGAAAGATGCAGGGAACACCGCAGAGGATACTCCCCTGGCCCATCACCCCAAGGATCTGCTGATGCCCCTGGAGCAAAGGCAGCACTGGAGCTGCCAGCCCCAGCGTGGGTTCTGCTGCCTGTGTGGCCTTCCTGGGTGTCAGGGAGCTGTAATCGGCTTCTCTGGAGTAAAGCAGCTTTCTGCAGCTGCCCTGGGCCATGAGCAGGGGTGCCAGGGGCTGCCAGGAGCCCCCTGTGTGTCCCCTTGAGGAGCCTGCTGCTGGGTGGCACTATTATGTTTCCATTCCCATGGCTTCACCAGCTGCTGGAGGGTCTGGAAGGCCTTGCCCAGGCAGCACCCACTGGCAACACGAATGGGTGGAGGGTGGGAGTCCCACGGGATCCAGTCCCTGTCCTTGGCAGGAGCAGCCAGGGCAGCAGGGCCAGGGAGCAACTCTTGCTCAGCCGCTGCTCTCACCTGTAATTGGCGCTGAGGGGTTGCTAAATGCAGCAGTGAAGGCTGCTGGCTAATTAGTTTATTCTCTGAAACAGCCTCTCAGTAGCAGCTCGGTGATCTGGGAAAGGCCAGGGCTGGACAGGGGTGTCATTACCTCGTTAGGCCAGCTAATGGAGCTGGGAAACAGAAACCTGTGCACGCTCCGCTGTGACACAGCAGCCGTGGGTCCGTGAGTCCCTGGTGTGCTACGGGCACCCCTGAACCTGGGAAACCTTCCCGGGACACAGCTCCGAGCAGCTGCCCCGGCCCCCACCCCGGCCCCCCGACAGCCCGCGGGCACACCCGAGGACCGAGGGAAGTGGCTTTTCCAGAGGCCATGGTGTGAGCTGGCTCGGGCCGCCCTCCCTGCCGAGCTGCGGGCGCGCTATCAGCCGGACGCTCCCGCTGCCGCAAGCGCTGCTTTTGTTCCTGAACTGGGTGGGGAGTGGAAACCCGGCGTCCCTTCCCGTGTAAAACAACAGGGATTCGTTATCCAGGGCCCCAGGTCTCCACCGATGGAGCTCCCACCCTTCTCCATTCCTTCTGATCTCTATGGAGCTCTCCATGGAAACGCGATCAGCATCATCCCTGCGAGTCCCGCAGCCATGCTGGGTTATCAGGACTGGGGCTCCGAGCTGGCACCAGAACAGCTGTGCCCTCCCCGGTCTGAGAGGATGTCCGATCCCTGTGCCCTCCCCGGCCCGAGAGGATGCCCCTGTCCCTGTGTGCTCCCCGGTCTGAGAGGATGCTCAGACCGGGGAGGGATGGGTTGGCCCTTCCCTTCCCTTCCCTTCCCTTCCCTTCCCTTCCCTTCCCAGGACCTGCGGTTCGGTACAGCAGCAGGGCAGGTTCCAGTGCCTGCTGACATCCGAGGGACAGCGGGACAGAACAGGAGAGCTGTACTGCAGTGACTGGGCTGTGCCGGTTTTCCCTGTTCCTCCCTGGGTTGCTCAGTGCATGGGTGATGCCGGGAGCGAGGAATGCAGGGCTGGCCGAGCTCCTCCTGCCGCTGGCAGCCCCGACACCCCGGTCCTGCTGCCAGCCCCAGCCCAGGGCAGGTATCGCCACCACACCCAGACCTGTGCGGGGAGCCCTGACCCCGACACCCCCAAGCCTGCGCTTGAACGCGGCCGCAGGTGGAGGTGATGCTCCGAGGAGGAGGAGGAGGGATAATTACTGGCCCGGGCCATCCTTGCGTGCTTCGTGGTCCAGCAGCTCAGCAATTAGCGCTTGGGAGCGGCCGGGGAGGAGCTCCTCGTGATCCTTTGTCTCTCGGAGTTTCCCAGCAGAAGCTGTTCCCCGTGATTTGCTCCGAAGTGTCGCTGCCCCAGCTGAACCTGTGCGGGCTGCTGCCTCACCTGCCCGCAGGTCTGGGCAAAGAAAATGCTGGTCCCTCTATAAAGTCGACATCACAGTAGGCTCTGATTATATCTTGCAAACAGATGCAGTCACACATATCCATGATATTTTTTTTCACCCATGGACAATTAATCACAGAGAAAAATTAATTTTGATTAACAACGGGTGTGTCACCAAAAGGGATTTTTTTTTAAATGAGGGGAAAAACAGTTATACGGGAATAATCCCTAACTGGTGCCTCAGCCACTCCTCTGAGGAGATGGGATCAGTACTCCAGGAGCAGGGAAAACCGAGGCAGACGGAGGTGAGGGTTGGTGGAGCAGGCTGTGCTGGAAGGAGAAGGTGCAGCAGGACAGACAGCTGTCAGTGGTTGGCTTGTTACCTGTCACCTCTGCTCCATGCTCACTCCTGCATTCCCGAGCCCGGGGCAGTGCTGGAGGCTGCAGGAGTGCTGGGCTGGCTGGAGCTGGGAGCACAGTGGGTCTGCCCAGCACAGCTGGCTGTGACACCGGTGGCTGACCTGCAGGGTGTGGGCACCTTGTGTGCCACCCCAGCACCTCCTGCCCTCCTGTGGCAGCCGGGGGCTGTCCCCAGCAGAGCTGTAACCAAAGCTGGGAGGTGCCCTGAGTGGTGTCTGGTATGTCCCCCTGGCCCGAGTGGGGAGCAGTGGGATGAGAGCCCTGCATCCACTGGCATGTTTCTACTTTTAACATGTTAAGGATCGTGTCTGTAACCTGCCCTAATTTTAGGCATTGGTCTGTGGCGCTGAATCCCGCAGGAAGAATGAGTGCAGGTGTAAAATTAGCCAGATTATTCTGGGCTGGCAGTTACCAGTGCCCCACCAGGGAAAGGTCCAGATCAGCCGTGTGTGTGCTGCTGCCTCCCAGGCAGCCCTGTTCCCACCCCAGGATCAGCCTGCAATCACAGTCTTGTTATCCACATGGAGCTTTAGAGGGAAAGGACACCATTCCTGCATTTAGGAATTGATCCATGGTAGGGGCAGTAAACAGAGTAGCTTTGAAGTCCCAGTGGTTTGGCTGGGAAGAGATTGGGAAGCAGAGGCTGAACAAGGATAAATAGTGCATTTCTAGGCTCTGCCACAGCTGGAGAAGAGATTATGTGAAATAACTAACGTGGAAATGTTAATCAGCATTAGCTGTAGCCCAAATTCCATTAGAGGAATGCTAAACAAAGAGAAGGAAAAGACTGGGATTAGGGTGGCTTTGGCAACAAGCTGTCCTCCCCAAAGTTTGGGTCTCGTGCTCCAGGATTTAAGCTGTTATTTAAAATACAAGTAACTTTCTATCCCTCCTTGGTGCAAACACCAGAACGTCCAGGTGCAGAGCAGCTGGAACCAGCACATGGAGTGTGCAGCAGCCTGGAATGCTCCACTGAGGACACAGCACAGCAGCAGCTCCTCAGTGTGAGCACAAACATCCCTGCCCAGGCTGCTCCTGGCACTGCACTGCAGGGACCAGTGTCATGGAGAGGAGGTGACCGAGGGGGCTGCAGGGGACACGACCAGGCTGGGCAGCTGAGGGGACTCTGAAAGGACATGGACATTCTTGGGGTTTTGGTTTTTCATGCCTGGACATGATCTCCTGAGCTTTTGGGTTTCTAACACTGAATGTTCCCTTGTATTCAACTGTTCACTCCCTGGTTTCAGTATTTTCCCTGCTTGCTTTGTCCTTTTTTACCAAGTTTTCAGAGTTAATATTTCTGAAGTCATTCAGGTTCCTCCAGTTCTTCCCCTAACGAGCCAGGCTGGGAGAGCTGTGGTGTTCAGCCTGGAGAAGGCTCTAGGAAGATTTTAGATCCCCTTCCAGTGCCTAAAGGGGCTCCAAGAGATCTGGAAAGGAACTTTGAACAAGGGCCTGGAGGTACGGGACAAGGGGAAATGACTTCACACAGCTTTAAGGTCCTTTCCAACCCAAACCAGTCTGTGATTCTGTGATCCTGTGTTCTCATTCGAGCTGGAAATGCAGGAGGACATGGAGCTGTGGAGTCTGACACAGGGGAAACCCCTAGGGCAGAGTTCACCCCAGTCCAGCAGAACTGGAAAGGCTTTGGATTTAGCTGTGCCTCGTCCCCCACTTGCACACTCCTGGAGGGCTGCTGGGCCCTGCAGGGGATGGACAGGGAGCGGAGCTGTGCAGTCACACACGCGGTGATCTCTGCCTACAGCTGATTGTTCGAGAGGCTTCTGTGACAGAGGCCACTCTGGAATGCATCCCAGGCTGGATGTGAGGTGGAATTTGAGTGTGGAAGCTGCCCTGTAGCAGGACAGAAGTTATTTTCTCCATGGAGTTTGCAGATTGCTCACTGCACTTGAGAGACTGAGCAGGCAAGTGTGTTCAAACAACAGAATCCAAGAGTGATGGGCACTGACACTGCTTAGCAGGGCCGAGTCTCACCAGCTAAAAGAAGCCCTGAACTGAGGAACAGGAGTTGCCTCTGCAGCCAGGGAAGCATTCCCAGGTGGGATGCCCTGCTGCAGGCGCCGTCCTGGCGTGCTGGAGGGGCTGATGTTGGGACAGTGTCTGGTGTCTGCTCTGGGCTCTCACCACACCAAAAGGGCATGGCACAGCACTCCCGGACAGGTTCCCAGGCTGTTTGGGTGCTCTGCCCACGGGTATTTTTTGCCTTCTCTTGAAATGACAAGACTTTGAGAAAAGCCATCCTTGAATAGCAGCGCAGATCGGCAGGGAGCCGGCTCAGGTTTCCCAGCTGCCAAACCCATCCAGCAGGTATTTCGGGCAGCCTCGCGGCTTTGTCCAGCAAGCTGTGGGGTGCCGGTGGAATTAGGACACAGTGTGCCTGCCCCTTCTTCCAGGACTGCTCCAAGGGCTGAGGCCTCTGCTCCACAGCGAGATCAGCTCCCGGATTTTTGCACAGATTGCTGCCCAGCAGGAGCCAGAGCTCCTTTCCAGAATGAATCCCATTCACAGGAAATTCAGCCCCCGTTTGCCATCGGCCAGCATCCAAGAGAGAGCAGTACCAGCAGACACAGGATTTATTTTGAGTACCATGAACTCGGGGGTGCAGTAACTGGTGTGAGTGACAGTCGTGTGCCAGCCTCAGGTCACCGTGCTCTCCTGTGCCACCCTGGGGTTGTTCATGCCCCAGCCTCTCTCTGTTGTGCGAGCCCAGGCTGGTTTGGCTGCTGCAGGTTCAGCTGCTCCCTCCGAGCAGGCAGGAGTTCAAACCCCGCTGGTTTCCCACTGCTCAGAGCAGATGGAGAGCAGGGAAGGCACGGCCAAGATAATGGAGCTAATTTGCGGGGCTCGGGGAGCTGTGTGGGGTTTCTCTGGCTTCAGGAGACGCTGCTGGTTGGGATTACTGCGGGAGACACTGGGGTTGCTATTATTACACTGCAAATCCTGCATGCCTGGATGGTTGCTAACCTGGGACGCTGCTTGCTTTGCTCCTCATCACCCTAAAAATGAATCCAGGATCTCTCCGGTGTTGACAGGAGTTCCCAAGAAGAGACAGAGGGTGAGGGAGCTACCGAAGGTCACAAGGCTCCAGTTTCACTGTTGATCCATTTGAGCTTAAACAGGGCTCCGAGCTGCTGATGGTCCAACCCCAGACATCACACACACACAAGGATAAGAAGCTTAGGAAGAGCTTTGCCTTTGCTATTGACTCTAAAGCTTTGGAAAGTGCGCCGTGGTTGCCTGGGAGCTCTGGTTTCCAGCGCAGCCGGCCAGCCCATCCGTGAGGATGGAGGAAGATGTGCTGATGACAGCAGCTATTTGAGATGTTTTTCTCTGAGCTGGGCTGGCTCCCCACAGATAGAGCATTGTCTCCCTGAAGACCTGCCTGCAGCTGTGCCAGTGCTCTGAAGGATTTGCACGCTCTGTTGCCACAGAGTCCCGTTTTTCTCTCTCTTTTGCTGCAAATGAAACAGTTAAACTGCAGCATGGTCACTCCCTGGCCAGACTGCTCTGTGCAGGAAGGCATTCAGCTCTGGCTAAGTTCCTTTTGATCTTTACATTCCTTTGGCTCCTTATCACTTATCCCTGCTGTTAGTCTGCCCTCCCATTTACCATAGTCCATGGTAAGGCTTTATCTCCAGGATCAAACCAGTCCAGGGGAGATCAGAGTTTCTCCTGCCATTGCTCTGTCCCTTGGTGCAGCCCCAGGAGCCCTGGTCCGAGGTCCCTCTTGCCTCCGTGTTGCAGGAGTTGCATAATCCCAGGGAAAGCCTGCCTGCTCATGCTGATAAACCAAGGCAGCAGCAAACCCCACTTTTGTTTGAGGTAAGGGGAACCAGAACCTATAGGCAGCAGTGTCCTGATGGGAACATGAGAAGCTTTTGCTATGTCCCTTGCACCCACTTCTGTTTCTAATTCTACTTCCCACCCTCGGGTGTGACCAGAGCACCGTGACACAGTTCAGTCTGTGTGGGACACGCTGCCCTCGGTTCACTTGGGAACTCAGCTCCTTTACACTTGCTGGAATGTGCTGCTTAATTAACACTATTTATCACACAGATACTGCCACCACAGTGAACACGGGCCTGCTGGCTGTCTCTCTGTGCCTCAGCATAATGATTCCACTTCTCTGAGAGTGAATTTGCTTTCTCTCAGAAGCTGAGGTGCTCAGCAAGGCTTGGAGCCCCAAGAAAAGATGCCTTCACTGTACACCTTCCCCAGTGACATTCCAAAGCTTTCTCCTGGCATCTGGAACAAGAGTTTATTGCAGTCCAGAAAATTAAATTCACCACTCCCCTGAAAGCACGTGTGAGTGGGGAAAAACAGAGGAGCTGTTTTCAGTCTTCATCCACAACCTGAACTTTACCCTCTCCTGCTGCCAAACCAGATTCCCTTCCTTTGGGGCGTTTTCTTCTTTTGGGATGTGTTATAATCCGTAATGAATCCGCAGGACAGTCTGTTCTGCTGGCTCTCCCGGCAGCAGGCAGCAGCCCTGGTTTCTACACCCACTTCTGCCCTGACCTAGAGCCTCGGAAAGCCTTTCCCACCTGTTCCCGTTCCCAGCGCTGCCCCGCTGGCTGCACAGCGCCGTTCTCCGGGAGCTCCTGCCAGGCACGGCTCGTACACGCGCTGGGTCTGGGCACGGCCCCGTGCGGGGCGAGCGTTCCCTGTGCCCGTCGGGCGCTGCTCCGCAGCAGCCGCCAGGAGCGAGGGACAGCAGCCAAGTTGGCACCGGGCACTCGCTCTCACACTCGGCTCCCGAGAGGTTGGCACACGCTTTGTTTTTCCCGAGCTCGGCCTCAGGCCAGGCGGGCTCAGAGCTCAGTGTGCAAACACTGCTGAGCGCAGGTTGCCGTCTAAACATGTTCCCTTCCTCCTCCCTTTCTGGGAACCCCGGACAAGATGGGGGTGAAAGGAGTAAGAAGAAAGGACGTTGTAGTGATGCGGCGTGGGGCTCTTCTCCCAGGGAACAACCCACAGCCTCAGGTTGTGCCACCAGAGGTTTAGGCTGGGTATTAAGAAAAATTTCATGACTGAAAGGGTTATCAAGCTTTGGAAGAGGATGCCCAGGGAAGTGGTGAAGTCATCATTCCTGGAAGTGTTCAAAAAAACACTTGGATACGACTTTCAAGGACGAGGTTTAATGCTGAGCATGGTGCTGTTGCATGGTTGGCAGCCAGACGTGATGAACTTAGAGGTCTTTTCCAGCCTTAACAATTCTTTAGCTCCACAGTTCTCTGGAGCTGGGACACTGCTTTGCTTTGGCTGTGTGTTGTTAAACCTTCCCACCGCTTGTCTGGACATCCCTGGGGCCGTGCCCCCTCCCCATCCAGGAGTGCAGGTTTGTGCACACCTGGGGATGGGCAGGAGCTGCCCTGGGGAAGGTGGGAGTCAGCCAGGCTCCAGGGCCTGGCAGTGAGCGTGTGTGTGCTCCTGCCCATGTGGTCATTGCTGCTGCTGGGATGTCCCTGCTGTGACCCTGGCACCTGGGTCCGAGGGACACTGAACAGACATGTGTGTCCTGCTGGGGACACTGCACCAGCGGGGTGGCAGACACCCCACGGCAACAAGGCCCCACTCTATCCTTGCAGTGGAGGCTGGGACTCTTCCCGGGCTCAAGACCAAAGGGAGATAAAATTATATTCTCCTCTCTGTGTGTGCCTGGCATGGGATTAATTTATCCGCATGATTAAGGCAGCAAGTGATGCAGGAGGTGGCTGGGTAATTTAATGACCCAGGTGGAAATAAAAAGCCAGGAGCATGTTTCCCTTTCAGTCGTGCTGGGGTTTGATTTTTATGTCCTGTTACAAATGGATTGATGAATGAACCCCCTGGAGAAGTGGAATATATTCACACTGATCTGCTTCTCTGTTGTACGAAACTGCTGAGAACCAGAGCTCGCTGAGCCTCTTTTTGGGGACAGATGTGGCCATGGCTTGTGCAGAGGGGGCTCCCCAGCTCCTGTGTGGCTGCAGGACAGTGTGACTGAGCACAGGTGGGGTCCTGGAGTCATATCCCTATGGATATGGGCCTCACCCACTCAGTCAGTACCACCTCATTTTGTGGAGTGTGTGACCACCTGGCTCTGTGATTTTGTGACTGATTCAAAAGTTGAGTTCTGACTGGGGTAAGAGAATGGCACAAATGCTCTTCCACTGGAGCAGAAACACAGGCTCTGGCACTGTAACTCTGGAAATCCCACCGTGCTGCAGCAATTCCTTCCTCCTGCCTCGCTGTACAGTTTGGCTCCAATTAGTTGGTCTCAACTGCTACATGTGCAGGCCAGCACCGCTTCTATTTCAGGGGGACTTGCCAGAGATTAATTAGATCGCAGGCCTGCAGAGGACCAGCCAGCACATTTCGTGTGCCATTAACTCGGCACTTACCAGGCAAACATTGTCGGGATAAATCTCCCCTTTGTTGTGCTGCTGTAAGCGAAGGTTGTCACAAAGATGAGCTTTGAGCAGACACAGGGTGATGGTTTGGGAGCTGCATAAGCTGCTCGCTGAGCTCAGACGCCAGTCCCGCTCTGCTCACGGAACTGCTGAGGCACGGCATCCACCAGGCCCTGAGTCAGTGCACAGAGATGTGCAGTGTCAGCCACTGCTCCAAGGAAACCTGTGCTCTGAAGGGTAAAATCACAGACAGAGAAGTCATGGAGCTGGGGAGAGCGGGGAACGGATCCCCAGTTTGGAAAGCATGAAGTGACCTTATCTCACCAGCCTCAGGTTGTGCTCTGCTCTTGGTGCCCACGCACTGGGAACACAAACCACAGCGGGCTGGCTTGTCCCAGCTCGTCTCACTTCCAAGATTGCTGGGAGAGTGTCTGGCCAGACAATGAGGGACAGGAGCCAAGAACCAGGAATGGAGTGATGGCAAGAGCGAGACAAAATCAGGGACCAGAAACAAAAAAGAGGCTTGGAGCAACCTGGTCTGTGGAAGCTGTCCCTGCCCATGGCAGGGGCTGGAGTTGGATGGCCTTTAAGTTCCTTTCCAACCCAAAGCACTCCAGAATTTTATGATTCCACGATAAATCATCTAGCTAATCTTCTAGAGGGGATGGGGCGTGCAGAGGGGTGATGTAGTGGGAACTACATGCCAAGAATCTTAACAGCAACAGCCTGAATTAATTTGAAGAGCAAAGTGAGAAATCTGGAGAAAAAGCCTGCAGAAGTGTCCAGAATGAGGGAATAGTCCTGGCAGTGTGGTCAAGGAAGGGCCAGACGTGGAATCTGCCCGGACTGCGCTGGAACAGCCCGGGCACGGTGAGGTGAGGTTGGTTAGCTGGGCTCCCGGGGCTGCCACTCACACCGACAAGTCAGGCTCCAGAAATTCAACGTGAAACATCTTGTTCTGGCGCTGACACATCGGGCTGGGAGATGGTGTTCAGATAGGGAGCTTCCTGCTTTGCCAGCAGGGGAAAAACGGGAAGGTTCTGCTCCAGCTGCTCTGGCTGAAGGCTCTGCCCTGCACAGAGCTGGCCAGCGAGAACCGCGCTGTGCCCGGGACACGCTTCCCTGGCATGGGCTGCAGTGGGACACAGCTGGATCCCAAGGCTGGGTGCCACCCTGTCAGTGCCATCCTCTCAGTGCCATCCTATCAGTGTCACCCTCTCGGTGCAGCACTGCCTGAGCCCAAGGCAGGGTGCCACCCTATTACTGCCATCCTCTCAGTGCCACCCTATCAGTGCCACCCTATCAGTGCCATTCTCTCAGGGTCACCCTGTCAGTGCCACCCTCTCAGTGTCACCCTCTCAGCACAGCACTGGCTGAGCCCAAGGCTGGATGCCATCGTCTCAGTGCCACCCTGTCAGTGCCATCCTCTCAGTGTCACCCTCTCAGTGCCATCCTGTCAGTGCCACCCTATCAGTGCCACCCTCTCAGTACCACCCTCTCAGTGCCACCCTGTCAGTGCCACCCTCTCAGTGTCACCCTCTCAGCACAGCAGTGGCTGTGCCCAAGGCTGGATGCCATCCTCTCAGTGCCACCCTGTCAGTGCCACCCTCTCAGTGTCACCCTCTCAGCACAGCACTGGCTGTGCCCAAGGCTGGATGCCACCCTGTCAGTGCCACCCTGTCAGTGCCACCCTCTCAGCACAGCAGTGGCTGTGCCCAAGGCTGGATGCCATCCTCTCAGTGCCACCCTATCAGTGCCATCCTCTCAGTGCCACCCTCTCGGTGCCACCCTCTCAGTGTCACCCTCTCAGCACAGCAGTGGCTGTGCCCAAGGCTGGATGCCACCCTCTCAGTGCCACCCTGTCAGTGCTGAGCCCTCGGCAGAGCCGTGGCTCCGCAGGCTGGGGCAATGTGTGGATGTGTGTGATCACCAGGGGACAGGGATCGGTGCCGGAATTGGCCGAGCACTTGGAACTGCTCCGTGCAGCTTCTCGGCACTGACTCGAGAGCAAGGAGTTATTTTTAAGACTCTGCTTTCCCTCGTAGTGGAATGACTCAGAAGGAGCTTCCTTTAAACAGCACAGATTTGGTGGGAAAAGGGAAAGCTACTGGTGTTAGCTTGGTCCTGAGAATGCGACAATATTTTTGTAAAGCTGAAACTTCTGGCAAACTTTTGGTGAGAGGCGTCCAGAGCTGGGGCTGCTGCTCCAAGACATGCTAGACTTTGTTGGTGACAGATACTGCCCGAAACATGGCTCTTCAGGGAGAAAAACCACAAACTTTAAGCGGCGTTTGGGGCAGACACAGTGCGTCTCCGAGAGCCCAAATCTGGGATTAATCCGTGCTGGAAGAGGGGTCAGGGCGCCCAGGGGAAGGTTCCCATTCCGCTGGACTCCCCGGCCACCCTGCTGTGCACAAAATGAGTTCATAGTTAACAGCACCATTTTCTTTCCTTCTGAACAGGCCACATATGGAGTAACCCGAGTGTTTGAGCAGGGCTTGGCCAGATTGATTAAAAGGCACTGACATTTACCTCCAGCTTTGCTTATATTAGAGATCCATTGATCAAACAGCCCTATTCCAGCTCTAATAAGCAAGGTCTTAAACCCAACCCATGGGCTGCAATTAAATATATCTTAGATAAGCTTTAAAACCTTCTGTCATCAGTGCAGCGTGATGGGGCTGTGGCGAAAATGGGGTGAGAAGGGGACAGTAAACCAGAGCCGGGACAAGCAGAACTGAACTCAAACTCGGACACGCTCACGCCGAGGCTGGAGTTAATTGTGTTGTTTAAACGGTGCCGATGCCCAGCTCGGGCCTCTGCTGCGCGGCCTCTTCACTCCTTCGTGCACACGTCGTGTTTATTAAAGCGACTGTTTGCACGGCGGCCATTGGCTCGGATCGCCCGCTGCAGGTGAGCGGCAGGGCTCTGAGCTTCCTTCTCAGCCGCCGGGAGCTCTGTACTTGGAGGGACGGAGGCGGGGTCCCCCCGGCACCAGGTACACCTGTCCCGGCGCTTTTCCCTGTGGTTATCCCGGTGGTTATCCCGGTGGTTATCCCGGTAGCCCACAGCCGCCCTCTCTGTGGTGCCCTGAGGGGCCGCCCGGGGCCAGAGCGCCGCCCCGCCCGCCGCGCGCCTGCCCCGCCCGCGGCGCTCCCCCTGCCGGCCGGGCGGCTCCGCGCCGGCCAGCACCCCTCGACCACGAGGAAGTCCCTCCCCTCCGCCCCGCTCGCTGATTGGCCGCAGCGCCCGCGAGGCGGGCGGCCATTGGCTGCGGCGCGGGTGGGCGTGGCGGGGCCGGCTCGCCCCGGCCGTGGCGGCGGCGGGAGCGCGGCGGGGCCGGTGCGGTGCGCGCCCCCCCGGCCGCGGCCGCGCCATGAAGAGCCTCAAGTCCCGGCTGAAGAAGCACGAAGCCGTCATCGGGGGCAGCGCGGTGCGTGCCGGGGCACGGCCCCCGCGTGGCTGGGGGGTGCTGGGATGCGGCAGAGCCCGGGGATCGCGGCTGCTGGCGGGGCAGAGCGCGGCGAGGTCCCGTTTGCTGGGCTGGGGCAGAGCGCGGCGGCCCCGGCGTTTGGACGGGCGGGGAGCGGAGGGTCGCGGAGCACGGAGGATGGCGGCTCCCCGGGGAACGGGGACTTGGCTGGAGCGGGGGGCGAGGGGAGCGGCGGTAACGCGGGGCAGGGAGGGCCCGGGGTCCGTGGGACGGCTCCGAGCTCGGCACCGCGCTGGGCTGGAGGAGCGGGGCTGCGCGGTCCCCGAGCCGCCCCCGGCCTCTCGCTCCGCCTGCGACCCCGCACGTTCCCTGTGCCCTGGCTGCTGCCTGGCTCCAGCACAAATTAACGCCTTTTTTCCCCAAAAAGAAAAAACCTGGGGAGGCGGTGCGGAGCGCGGCCGGCAGCCGCCGCGGGGCTGGCTCGGTCCGTGTGCGGGGCGCGGGCAGAGCGGGTCCTGTGCCGGGAACTGGTGTGGCCAAACGGGAGCGCTGCTGAGGGGGGATCCGCTCCGAAAGCGGCAGGGAGCTGGTGAGCACGCGGCTGAGAGTGCCCCCCATCCCGTCTGGAACCTCTGCAAATGCACCTCTGTGGTGGTGCAGCCCTCCGTGCCTTCCTGGCCAAAATTTGGGCTGGTTTTAGCTGGCTTTGACTGGCGTTCTCGGTCTTTATTTTCACTTCATTCATCCCTGCGGATGACTTTTGTTGGGGGAGGAGGTCTTTGTAACTGGAGAAAGCCGTGTTTGGAAACTGTTGGCGCGGTAAATCATCTTTAATTGTGCCTGTTCGGTACATGCTTCCCCGGGAATCCATCCTGAGCTATCCCTGCGCTCCGCCGAGCTCGCCGCTGGCTACGAGGCATAGCGGGACAGGGAGGTGAATGCGAGACACTGGCCTTTATCAGCCCTCCTTGGAGATACTGGCTATCTCTAAAATGCTGCTCTGAAGATGTTACCTGGCTCGGAGCTCCTGGGGAGGAGCTGGAGCTGATGACAGCTCCCGTGCCCCAGGATCCACGGAGCTCAGCAGTGATTCATGAGGCTGCTATGAGGATTTCTCATGCGTGGGCTGGCCCTGCTCTGTGTTCATTAGCTGTCCTGTACTTTAGAGCTGTTTGTTATTCTCAAATTAGCCCGGTAATTACATTCAAACAAAGACTGGCAGCACCTGTGTTTGGTTTTGAATAGACAAGGAGATTTTTCACTTCCAATAAACCTCTTCAGAGGAGGTTTGAGCAGTCTTAATACCTTTGAGAGCTGAAGTTACTCTGAAATACATGAAGGGAAATTGCTTTCAGCAGGATCCTGTGAAAAGAGGGATTTCTGTCCACAGTAAACTTGCTTCCCCTGTTTATGACATAGGATCACTCCACTATCTCGTCAAATAGCAACTTTTAATCTTCTCTGTGGGGGACAAACCCATCCCGGTGGGGAGCTGGTGGGATGAAGCCGGTCTCTGTTCTGCTGGGAAGGAGGGGAAGCGGGTGGGATCCCTGCCAGCGGCAGCTTCAGAGATCCTGCCTGAAAGGAGTGGACAAGAGCTGCCTGTTTGGGAAACCTCATCCCTCCTCCTCTCCCCACCCAGTGCTGTTCCTGGGGGGTGGAGAGAAACCTAATCCAGCCTGCTTGTGGAAGTTTTCCTCCAGGTGAAGGTGGTAGTTACATGCCTTCCGATGGGAATGGCTTTGTTACTGATTTGTGATGGAGGGAGCCACAAAAAGCAGCAGAAAGTAAAAACCATGTTAGTTATTACCAATTCCGCTGTTATCCAGAACCAGAAAGTGGAATTACCTGGTTTTGCCAACTCCAGCTGGCTGATGGTGCTTGGAAAATCATCTGAGCAGCCTGTTCAGTGCCTCGCATAGTGAGACAAATGCCTGTCATTAGCAGGAGGGCAGGCTGGAAAATTGGCTGTGGGCTTCCGTGGGGCATGAAGGTCAGAGGAGGGGCCTCATCCACCAGCATTTGCAGGAAAGATCTTAATTAATGTACTCAATCCCACTGGGACTGCAGCAGCTCCCACTGCCCGTGCCTCTGAGACTCCAGAATACATCCTGACACCATAAACGTGTGTTTGGGACCTGCATTGTGGTAAGGAAATGTGTTCTTCAGCAGAGCTGGGAATTGTGTCTGTACCTGTGAGATACAGGCTGGTCTCTCTTGAGAGGCCGACTGGGGAAGGGTTGGTTTGTTGTTCTGCAAACCAAACCTCTTCTCTCTGTCACACCTTTGCAAAAGGGCTTTCAGAGCTGAGTTCTGACTGTGGCCTCTGCAGGGGAAAAGGCACCTGCTTATTTATGGCAGGGAACAGCTGGGGAGGGCTCTGCTCAGTCTCAGGTGTGTTATCCCCTCAGCTGGGGTCAGACCTGGCTGTCCCTTGTGATGAGCCTGGAATTCAGGGAAGGGACACCTGGAGTTACTGGGAAACCACCAGCGGGGTTCCTGGTGGTGCTCTGAGCAGGGCTGGAGGTGCAGCCCGGGGAGTGGGATCCCCACGGCTCAGGGGGCACCTGCAGGAGGGGATGGGGGCTCACCTGCAGTGGGAGGAGGTGATGGGGGCTCACCTGCAGTGGGAGGTGGTGGCGCAGCTGCAGTGGGAGGAGGTGATGAGGGCTCACCTGAAGTAGGAGGCGATGGGGGGGCTCACCTGCAGTGGGAGGAGGTGATGGGGGCTCACCTGCAGTGGGAGGAGGTGATGGGGGCTCACCTGCAGTGGGAGGAGGTGATGGGGGCTCACCTGCAGTGGGAGGAGGTGATGGGGGCTCACCTGCAGTGGGAGGAGGTGATGGGGGCTCACCTGCAGTGGGAGGAGGTGATGGGGGCTCACCTGCAGTGGGAGGAGGTGATGGGGGCTCACCTGCAGTGGGAGGAGGTGATGGGGGCTCACCTGCAGTGGGAGGTGATGGGGATGGGCAGATAAAACACCATGTGAAAACTCCTACCAATCCTCTCTCCTTTGGGAAAAGTGGTGCTGGGTTTTGTTTAATTAACAGAAACCAAACCTGCCATATAATTAGCGGAACCCATTGTGCAAGGAACAAAGGGACACCTGAGCACTTGGCCTGGCATAATGAGCTGTGATTATTAAATGAATATCTGAACAAGGTCTGGAGTTAGTGACAGCTGAGCTTGTTCAAGGTTGTGTCAACACTTCTTTCCCTGTGGATGCTGCCCTGCTCTGTTAAGTGGAGGAGTTTTCCTCTGGGAAAGGAGTGGAGCTTTGTGGGGTGCCCCAGTGCACCATTAAACATCTGCTTCTGCCCTGTCAGCAGCAGAGAGCAGGTACCACCTCCTGCTCTGGGCTGGCCCCTTTTGTCACGGGAATGAGGGATGCTGCTTGAATTTGTTAATTCATCAGCAGCACCTTTTGTTGGGTGTGCAGCAGCATAAATGTTAGCAGTGGTTTGTAGCTGTGTGCTGTCAAATGCACATTGGTAACCGAAGGGGTGAACTGCAAACCAGGTGTTTGATAACCTAACTGTAACCCTTTAAAGGTTCAAGATCACTTCCAGAAGAGCCTGCTGCTGCTGGGGGCACACGGGAGTTTGTGCACGAACAAGACTTTGTGGTGGTGTGTCCTGACTCTGCCCTGTGCAAGGACACAGACCAGTTTGCCAGCCAGGCTGATCCCAGGGCCCTGACCCATCAGCAGAATTTTTGCAGTGTTGCTGCTGCTGGCTGGAGCAGTTCTGTGCTGTCCCCCCTCCCTGGAGCAGCCTGAGGTGACTTTGCCATGGCATCCTCAAGCACCCACAGCACTGTAATATTCCAGTGTCATTCCTGGCCTGGCTGGGGCTGTTCCTTGGAGCAAGTTTGGTTCCAGGAAGCTTTATTCAGGCTCGTGCTAATGTGTTTGTTCTTGGAAAAAAATCTCTGTGTGATTCATTTGCATTTAGTTAACTGGAATTAGAGCTTGTTTGTGTGGTGCTTGGGGTGAAGCTGAAGAAACACAACTGGCAATTTGTGGTGCAGCAGAAGCTTTGTGGTGCAGCCTGTTTACAGGTGCATTGTAATTTTCAGGCTCCGTAGAAAGGAGAGTTAATGCTTTATCACTTTGGAATGCAGCAATTAAAAATATTTAAAAGAGTGGAGGTTCAGTGCAGGCCTGGGAGTTCAATATCCCGAGCTGATGTGCAGACATAATTATACAGATAAGCTCTATGCTTATCTGTTTGGAGTTCATATGACCTTTTGTGTAGAAGCAACTTACGGAGTACTTTGTCAGTATTTAAATATTAATTCCAGCAAGCACATGCTTGAACATCTGAGGCTGATCCTGTTTGCATCTCTCACTGCTGGCTGACCACGGCTGGGATTTGTTGCTGCCTTCCCCGTGTGCTCGGGGCTGGTCCCTGTGTGCTGGGTGCAACATCACGTCAGGTTTCATCACCCCTGACATTTCCTGATGCTTTAATGACTGCAAGCACACAGATCAATGGGGCCTTGCCTGAGAGCTCAGAAATTCCAGCTAATGCTGTGCCTGGAGTCCTGGGAAGGTGGGAGCTGTGCTGCTCCTGCAGGCAGCTGGGCTCTGACCCTGCTCCTGTTTCTCCCTGTTTAAAGGGGAAATATTTCTCCTGGGCACCTGTGGGGTGAAGCCAGGCTGCAGCAGGAGCTGGGCTTGCAGGGCTGCCCTGGATCCCGGTGCTCCTGGCTACAGGGGGGTGGGATGTTCCTGGAGTGTGAGTCTGGCCCCAAAATGGGGAATGTCCTGAGCAGAGCTGGGAAATGTCCTGAGCAGAGCTGGGAAATGTCCTGAGCAGAGCTGGGAAATGTCCTCAGCAGAGCTGGGGAGTGCAGCTGCAGAGCCCCAGCAGCTCTGCTCACTCCTGTTGTGTCCAAGGCAGGCTGTGCCTCAAGGCTGGCACTCTGAGCCTTTTTTATCAGTAAAGCGCTCTGGAGTTTTGTGTTGGCCGTGAGATGTGAGAAAGTTGTTTCAGAACAAAACTGGGACTGTTTTTTGTTCTTTGAGCTGGCTTTGCCTCCTGCAGGGGTTGTAGGCAGAATCTTTCAGCACTTCCAGTGTAGCCCATGAGCTCTTGTGGCTGGTGCTGGTGGATTTTCCCCTGGCACAGCCTGGAAGAGTGAAACTGGCACTGCTGTGAGGGACCTCTCACTCCTTGCAGCAGGAAATAATGATTTTGAGAGGATTTTTTGACAGGTAACAGAGCCAGAAGTCAATTTGACTGGTTTCTTGATTCTTAATAAATTGATCTTGACGGGATATGCTGACTTGGGAGGAAAATGCCTTCAGAACAGGGTAAAAGCAGGGATGTTTGTGAGGAGATGTAGTTGCTTGCTTTAAGCTGTTTGTGAGGACCCTGTTACCTGCACTAATGACAGTTATTTTGAACATTACAGAACTAATGCAGTTCATTTGAACACACCAAGCACAGCTGTTCAGGTGAGTTTTTGACAGGAGTGTTCTCAGCACGATACCAAACCAGAGCAGGCCTAAGGGATCTGCTGGTTTTTATCCCATTTTGAGCTAAGCCTTGCCCACTTTGTGGCATTCAGTGGCTTTTTTATTCTGGGGGATTTTTGGTGAATGAGGTGGTAACACAAAGTGCTGCCTGTGGGAAGGTGCTGGGTGAAACAAGAGCCCTGTGTTCAGGCTGTGTCTGGTTTTCCCTTGCACAGACCAAAGCCCACATCTCACTCCTGCAGTCTGGCACTCCAAAGCCTTTACACGTGGAGACAGACGTGTCCTGGGCAGTAAGATATGCTTGTAAAATACAAAATGCCATTTCTGCTCGCCCCAGCGGGGTTTAACCCGGTATGTGCAGTATTTTTTTTCAGACAGGTAAGCCAAATTCACTCAGGGTTTTCACTTCAGGGGAAATAGGTTTAGTGAAGTGCCCTTGCACTGCAGGGAAACCTACACCTGGGGAACATTTTTAAAAACCAGTTTTCTAATCTAACTTACCTGTTCATTCTGTCTGTGCAGTTTAAAACAAATCAAATTACTTCAAAAGTGTTTGTCACTTTGTGCCATTGAAAGGGCAGGGTGTGTCCACACGTTGGTTTGATGACAAATGTACTCTGCCCTCCGGAGAAAGAGCAGGGACTCAAAGTGAGGGGCCTGGTGGATGTGTGAGCCTGCCCTGGCTCTGAAAGAGGTGGTTTGGATTGGATTCGGGGGGAAATCCTTCTCTGAGGGGGTGAGGCCCTGGCACAGGTGCCCAGAGCAGCTGTGGCTGCCCTGGATCCCTGGCAGTGCCCAAGGACAGGGCTGGGAGCAGCTGGGACAGTGGCAGTGTCCCTGCCATGGCAGGGTGGCACTGGCTGGGATTTAAATCCCTTCCAAGCGCTCCTGGGGTTCTGTGAAGGGCCACTGAGAGTGTGTGAGCTGTGCTGTGTTGGTGCTGGCAGTGTCCCCAGAGCTCTCTGCTCTCCTGTGTGCTTATGTCACCCGCTAATGGCATTAGAGGGGCTGTGTCCCCGCCAGGCTTTGCTGGGGACAGGATCAGCCTGGCCCTGCGGTGGCAGGAGCTGGGCTCACTTTCACAGCTTTATCCCAGCTCGCTGTGAAGGCCTTAGGAGCTGCTTTGAGTTACAGCTGGTATGTCTGAGCTGGCTTAGGTGACCCTAGAGCCTGTCCAGTGCCAGCCCTGCCATGGCAGGGACACCTTCCACCATCCCAGGCTCCTCCAACCCCGGTGTCCAGCCTGGCCTTGGGCACTGCAGGGATCCAGGGGCAGCCCCAGCTGCTCTGGGCACCTGTGCCAGGGCCTGCCCACCCCAAAAGGGAAGAATTTCCTCCAAAGCAACCTAAAGCTGCTCTCTCCCTGTGGGAGGCCATTGCCCCTGGTGCTGTCCCTCCATGCCCTGGAGTTGTACAGTGTCTTAGCAGAGGGTGTGCAGGGTGCTCAAAGCTTGCCTGGACTCGAGGAGTACCTGGGGAAATCAATTATTTCAGCTCAGGGGGTTTGTCACTGGCTGAGAGCTGGGAGGGCACGTGGAGCAGGGGTCTGTGTTCTGTCTGCTCTCATGTCTGTCTGCAGGAAACAGCATGCTGGCAACCAGGCTGCTGCTGGTCCTAGCCCAGCAGGGAGGTGGGCTGCTCCTTATCTGCGGAGACACGGAGCTGGGCAGGATTCCTGCCCAAAACAGGTGCTCTGTGTCACACAGAATGGGCAATACCAGCCTTGGCCAGGTACCTGTGCTGTGGAGGGGGATGTAGCACTCCAGAGATCTGCACTGCTGGGGTCTGATGGTGTTCCTGGTCTTAATTTTGGGAAAGAAGTCTGAATTAGGCTATCCACTTCGGGTACTCTATAAAGAGCATGTTTGAGTGGGTGCCTTTGAGCTCTCTGGGTTGAGCTGCCTTGGAGAAGGTTTAATCCATGGGGTTTGTGTTTCCTGAAGCTGCTCAGTGCTGATGGAGCCGTGCAAGCTGCTCTGTGCCTGGCTGGAGCTGGGCAGGGCTGGGGAATGTGGTTTAGCAATCCTAAATCTTGTGGTCAGGGCTGTCTCAGGAGGATCTGCAGCACAAAGGGGCTGCAGGATGAGTGCAGCTCAGGAGACACGAGGAATGTCTGCAGGCACATGGGATGGAGACAAGGAAAACCTTTGGGATGAGCACCTGGAAGCCACAGTCTTACCTCCATTTCTCACCAAACTGATTTTGGTGAAGTGGGGCTTTTCTGTTGCTGCCACTTGGGAGGTGTATTTATTCTCCCCCCGCAAAAAAATATCCATTTTTAGCTTGGGGAGACAGACTTGGTTTGGTCAGAAGACAACACAGTCACTGCACTTTTTTGGAGTGGCTTTGTCACAGGGATGCTAATTGCAGAGAGGTCTTGGAACATTCTTTGGGGAATGTTGGTGCTGTGGGGCAAAGGCTGATGCTCACATGGGGGATGAGGGGACAGTTCAGAACTTACTGGGAAAGAGAGGATTTGCCCAAATCTGAGTGATTGATTTTAAAATCCTCTGCTGAGAGGATCCATTTATTAGGTTATTTGCAGCCTCTGGAGTGTGTCCTCCAGGGTGAGTATAAGTGGTTTTCCTGGCCCCGGACCAGGTTTCTCTCCTGCAGACAAAACAGTGCATTGCTTGTCTTGTTGACCTACTCCTCTAAATATGGCACTTGGGAGATCTCCATTTAAATTTAAAACTTGTGAAAGGGGATTCTCCATCTCCCTCCTGTTAATCATTGTGCTGTCTGTTTAATGTTTTCACAGCCTCTGTGACTCCTCTCGTTTCACATGTTGGGAGACAGACTGGCAGCAGCAGTAAGCTGAAACCAGGTTTTATTCAGAAAGGGTTTCAGTGCTGTAAAAGGAGAATTTTTTTGAAGCAGAGGCATGTGTGTTTTCTAATTTAAAATGGGTTACATTTCTGTCAAAATAGGATCACGCATTCCATCTGCTCGGCGGTTGTAGCTGTCTGAAGTCTGAGCCCGAGTCTGGTTACAGCTTTGTGGCGCGCTGCAACGGGGAAAAAAATTACTGCTGGGAGTATTTCGGTCCTGGCGCGTTATTAGCGGTGCCGAGCGCGACCTTCCTCCGCACGGTGGGTGCGCGGTGACCGCGAGGAGCGTGTTTGTCATTTCAAAGCGCGCTTGCCCGTCTGCAGGGCCCAGCAGCGGGGCTGGGGACGTGCCTGTCCCCTGAGTTCACTGCCGCACCGTGACTCAGGGCACGGGCACGCCGGGAATGTATTAATAGCTATTGCTTTCTATCGCCTGCCTATCAAGTAGTGTCTTATCAGAAAATAGATGGGGCTGATGATGCTGTTGTTTACGAGCTCCCGGGCTCCGGGCAGTATTTCTTTCCCTGAGCGCCGTCCGGCTGTCCGGCACTGAGCGCGGCTCCGGGCAGCGCGGCCGCACGCTCCTGCGGCCAGCCGCCTTGCCCAGAGGTATGAAGGCTGAAGATGATGCTGAGGATGGGGAGAGCACCCTCGGGGAGCCGAGCTAAGTGAAGATGGAGCAGGAGGAGCCGCGGGCGGCGCGGAGCAGCAGTTCCTCGCCGTGAGCTGGGCGCTGCTGTGACGGAGCTGGTGGCTCCTGGCAGCTCGGGTTCAGCATGATTTGTTGGTTCTCTTGTGCAGCCAAGGACACAGTAGGTATCACAGCTCTGAGCTCTGCCTGGGGTTTCATATCCTGGCAGGGATTTGCAGCTGCAAAAACGTGAAAGCTTGGATTGTGCAAATGGGGTGTAGTGGTTCTGTTTAATTGATGAGTGTTGTATCTCCTTAGCAACGCCTCCTGCGAGGAATCTTCCCTAAATGTGAAATGCGTTTGGTAAATATATAATGATTTAATCATGGAATGGTTTGGGTTGGAAGGGATCCTAAAGCTCATCGCATTCCACAGCCTGCCATGGGCAGGGACACCTTCCACCATCCAGGCTGCTCCAGCCCCAATGTCCAACCTGGGCACTGCAGGGATCCAGGGGCAGGCCCTGCCACAGCTCTGAGCTCTGCCTGGGGTTTCATATCCTGGCAGGGATTTGCAGCTGCAAAAACGTGAAAGCTTGGATTGTGCAAATGGGGTGTAGTGGTTCTGTTTAATTGATGAGTGTTGTATCTCCTTAGCAACGCCTCCTGCGAGGAATCTTCCCTAAATGTGAAATGCGTTTGGTAAATAATGATTTAATCATGGAATGGTTTGGGTTGGAAGGGATCCTAAAGCTCGTCGCATTCCACAGCCTGCCATGGGCAGGGACACCTTCCACCATCCAGGCTGCTCCAGCCCCAATGTCCAACCTGGGCACTGCAGGGATCCGGGGGCAGGCCCTGCCTCTGGGCTCCTGTGCCAGGCCCTGCCCACCCTCACAGCCAGGAATTCCTTCCCAGGATCCCATCCATCCCTGCCCTCTGGAGTGGGACTCATTCCCTGTGTCCTGTCCCTCCATCCCTTTTTAAACTTAGTACACCATAGGCCGTGGGTACAAATGGCTGAAGTGTTGTTTTTTTTAAAGTAACGCTTCTGTTAATCAGAACTTTTATGAAACCGGAGCAGGGACTGGCTGAGGAGGATCTGGGAGGATTTTCTGTCCATTTGGGTGAGTTGTGCTGGCAGGTATCAGCTGCAGAGGTACAGCCCAGCAATCCCACCCCAGTGTGAACACCCGAGGTGAGATCTGTCCTGCGGGGATGGGAAGGCACCAGGAGAATTTCAGGAGCGCAGGGTGTGATGCTGTGTGTGCACAGTCTCTCAGGTATTTGACACGAAAAGCTGAGCCTTGCATGAGGAGGTGGCTTTGCAGGGCAGCCTGTCCAAGCTGGGGAGGGACATGGCGCTGGTCATGTCACCAGTGCAGTGACTTCTCAGGCCAGGCTGCCTCGGCTTTCAGGCTAATGGATGTGTTAATTGATTGATGAGTCAGTGCTGCACCTCAGCCGGGCAGCGCTGGTGCTAATTTCATTAGTGCTCTATTTTTATTACTCCTGTCACTTCTAGCAGGGCTGGACTGGGTTAGCTGCTGCTAAGCCTTCGTGATTACTGTAATCTTGTTTATTGTGGGAAAGCAGAGTAAAGATTATCACCCAGGGTTGTTAGGGCTGGAAGAGCCCTCTGGAGATGCTCCAGGCCAGCCCCCTGCACAGGCAGGCTCACCTGGAGCAGGTGACACAGGAACGTGTCCAGCTGGGGTGGGGATGTATCCACAGAGGAGAATCTAGCTGCTCCAGGCTCTGCCCCATCCGTGGAAAGAAGTTCTTCCTCATGTTGAGGTGGAAATTCTTGTGTTTTAGTTTCTGGCCATTGCTTCTTGTCCTGGGTGCCACTGAACAGTGTGGATCATCCTCTGACACCCCTTGGAGATATTTGTATGGATTGATGGGATCCCCTCTGTCTCCTCTGATCATGAGTGCAGCTCCCTTTTACAAATCACTGCAGGTGCAGGTGGTGGTACTGGATTTTTGGGGTTGTTCTTTTTTGTGTACCCTCTTTTACTTAAACAAACCCTGGGCTGGGGTTACCTGGTTTAATGTTCTTCACGTTGTGAGGAATTTCTGAGCCACAGTGAAAAGTAACTTCATGCACCCACAGGCTGCTTGTGTCTCACCCTTACCAGCAAATTCTTTTGCTGTGCAGAGTTAGATTTGAATGTTATACTCCTATTTCCAGTAAAATACTCCTTTGGAAGCACTGTTCTTCCCTTAAGAGCTCCTTGGATATCCAGTCATCAGTGTCCAGCTTGGATGTGAGGTTTCTGTCGCAGAGCAGTTTCCTGAAAAGCCCTGAGCCATTCAGAGGGATGGTTTGGCAGGGAAGAGAAAAGCTCTGCATTTTGGGACGGGAGGCTTGGCCTGGGGCCTGAGATTCTAAGTTTGAAGTAAACAAGAGAGGAGTGGGGGTGAGGGCTGTCTGGGGCCGGATGGTGGTGGTCTATTTATAACTGGCTTGGGCTTTCTCTGCCCTCCACAGGGCTTTGGGAACTGCAGGCAATTCCCAGCTATCAACTTTGAATTTCTTCCTTCTGCAGCTCAGTAGCTGTTCTTCCCTTGGATTTCACACTTAGCTAATTTATGACCCACGGAACAGTCTGGCACAGCCAGGAAAAGCCATGTCCTGCAGTGTATTTTTAGTGCATCCATTTGTTGTCGGAATATGACAAACTGAAACAGAATGAGGAAAACCAAAGAAATTTGATCCTAAAGGTCTACTTTAGGATCAAAGCGGCTTAACCAGGCTGTCCCAGAGCTCTGCACGTTCAGTGCCAGCAACAGTGCAACAGGGATGTTGCACAAATAGCTCCCAGCATCCTGGTGGGTGCAGCTCTGTTTGTAAACCAGTTTTGGGTTTTGTTGTGGCTCAGCCCCCGGTGGATCCTGGTGCTCCATAAACTCACATCTCTGCTTGTGTCTCCCAGCTGAACCCAGACTGGAGCAAGTACGATGACAGGTTAATGAAGGCAGCTGAGAGGGGCGATGTGGAGAAGGTTTCATCCATCCTGGCCAAGAAGGGGGTCAGTCCCACAAAGCTGGACGTGGAAGGGAGATCCGCGTAAGTGACTTCAGAGCTCGGGAGTGCTGCTGGGAGGCTGCTGAAAACCATGCTCCTGCTGCTCTGGAAACCTTTTTGGGTACAGAAGTCTGTGTAATGCCTCATTAGATCTAGCTCCACTAAGCTGGCTGGAAAGGGAAACTCCCAAACAGTCTTCACTTTTTCAGAAGATGAGTGTTTAAAGACTTGCTCTTGCCAGGTTTGAGTATTAGAGAGAAACTGAAACCCCGCTGGTATTTCAGCTGGTTCACTGATCCAGGTAAATAATGATTGTTTCTCAGGAAATTTGCCTTGCTCCTTGAAGTAATATTTGCAGAACCCTTGACTCTGGATGCTGTCCAGAGCTGGCCCCTGTAACACCTCCCTTATACAGCTGCTGGCTTTGTCTTTCCTGGCCAATATTGCCATTTTTGTCTTCAAACCAGCTGTGCCTAAGCAAGGTCTTTTCTCTTTTTTTAGATTCCATGTTGTAGCATCAAAGGGAAACCTGGACTGCTTGAACACCATCCTGGTGCACGGAGTTGATATCACAGCCACTGATGCTGCAGGTGGGCTCCTCACAGGCCCTGAAAGGGCAGCCTGAAAATGCTCCCAGCTGGGTTTCACTCTGCAATAAAGTCAAGCTGGACCACAGGACAGCTCTTCCTTCTTTCTGTAGCTGGCAAAAAAAACCAAATTATTTGTGTGGCTTGTTGCTGGTCTTCAGGAAACTGGCCGTAGCCTGCCGTGGAATTCATGAATGCAGCAGAACTTCAGGAATGTGGGTTTGTGCTGCTGTAATTGTGTTTATAATGTGCTCCAGACTCACTGGTGAGATCAGCATTTCTGGGTGAGGACAACGGGATAAGAACAGTTTTAAATGAGCTGGAGGTGAGGAGTCAGTGGAATGCTGTGGGAGGTGTTTGTGTGCCCAGCTGAGCCTCAGGAGCTCAGAACCTTCCAGATCTCCTTGAGTGCTAGCAGAGTTTGTGGAATGTCTTATGGAAGAGACAGTTAAAAACAGATGCTAATTTTCAGGTGGTTACCTCAGAATTTAATAGGTTTAATATGAAACTGAGAACAAGAAAATTTACAGAAACAACTTGGCCTCCTCCTCTTATGTGAGAGTTGATTTTTTAAATCCTTGTGGAGTCAGATATGCAGTGTTCTGAGATTAATTTCACAAATGAACTCTCATCCTTGATTGAAGATTCACTGGAGCAGCAAAAGGCTGTAAGAAATGAGGTGTCTCAGCACAGGTCTGCAGGGACTGGCACACAGGAACTGTTGTATCTAAAATGCTGGGAGTACTCATCAGAAATCCACTGACTCAAACCCTGAGCTGCTGTTCTCTGTTTTCAGGCAGGAACGCCCTGCATTTGGCTGCAAAGTATGGCCATGCTTTGTGCCTGCAGAAGCTCTTGCAGGTATGAGCATACAGCTTGTCTTTTATATTGAGGGGAGGAAAGTGGCTTTACATACCCTGGTTCAAAACTGGGGTGTGTGATTTCTTTCTTAATCAGATTCTTTTTAAAAAAATAAGAGTCACGGGGGAAAGACTTTTTCATGTTAAATACCAGGTTGGGACTGAAAGAGGGCTAAAATAAAGAAAACAAACTTTTTAAAAAATATTTTCTTAGATTATCAAATCAAGTTGTAGTTTGTGGTTCTTGAAGAAAATGGGGCTGAGTGTCTTTAAAAGACTTCTGTTCCCTGTCTGATTGCAGTTCAGAAACAGCAACACTGGCTGCTCCAGAGCAGTGTTTGCTTCAAAAGCTGGGCATTTATAGCCACACACTCTCATTAATGAAACAGTGTTGGAGGGTTGTCTTAAGTTTGTGTGATGTTTATTTTTTCTT
The DNA here is from genome assembly GCF_017590135.1 of Pyrgilauda ruficollis. NCBI lineage: Eukaryota > Metazoa > Chordata > Aves > Passeriformes > Passeridae > Pyrgilauda > Pyrgilauda ruficollis. The sequence continues at coordinate 107,479 of NW_024522539.1, forward strand.
CATTTATTCCTGGTCAGTGTATGCTCATTTAATTTTTTTTTTCTTGTTATTTTGAATGGGTTCTTTTGAACTTTTAATTGATGCATGTCTCCATGCAGATATAAAGGCTCATTATCTGTGAAAAGTCTAATGAATTGTACAATTCCTGTTCATCTTTTGTACTTTAATGTTTTATTGCTTCAATTTAAAGCTCAAACACCTGATGTTGTAAATGCAGTCTGGATTCTGATTGATAACTGAGATTATTTATTTTAACAGTACAATTGTCCAACAGAGAATGTGGATCTCCAGGGAAGAACTGCTCTTCATGATGCAGGTGAAGGGCTTTGCATTGCTGGTAACTGTATGGAAATGAAGATTTAATTAATGGATTTACTTCCAGATGGGCTGAACTCTTCTTTTTTAATTTTGATATCTGTAGTAGGAGAGAGTGTTTTATATTGTCATGACATCTGTCCTCAATAATGAACTTCACAGTGTTACAGATCTTGGAGGTCTGAGGTGAAGTTGAGTAAAATCTTCAGGTAGCACGAGCAGAGTTTTAGGGCAGTGCTGGGAGTGAGTGAAGACCCTTTGGCTGGCTTTTCTGCAGCCTCCTTGTGCTGCTGGCATCATGAGCAGCTGCTGGCATGATGCAGCTGGCATCGTGAGCAGAGTTTCAGGGCAGTGCTGCAGTAAGTGAAGACCCTTTGGCTGGCTTTTCTGCAGCCTCCTTGTGCTGGTACCATGAGCAGAGTTTCAGGGCAGTGCTGCAGTGGGTGAAGACCCTCTGCTGTGGGTTTTCTGCAGCCTCCTTGTGCTGGCATCATGAGCAGAGTTTCAGGGCAGTGCTGCAGTGGGTGAAGACCCTCTGCTGTGGCTTTTCTGCAGCCTCCTTGTGCTGCAGTGTGCCTGGCACAGCCGTGTTGGATTGCTGTGGGTGGTGCGGGAGCTGGTCCCTGCAGCCTGCTCAGGCTTCAGCTCAGCTGTGGGGATTTTGGTGAAACACGTGCCTGGGGCCTCCCCAGGCTGCTGTCACAGCACGAAGTCCCCTCCCTGCCCTGTGTCACCTCCCTCCCTGCTCTGTCCCCAGCCATGTCCGACTGCTCCGCCAGCATCCAGCTGCTCTGCGACCACGGCGCCGCCGTCAACTCCAAGGATGGGGTAAGGGGCTGCCTCCCCCTCCTCCTGCACTCCCCGCTGCACGCAGGGAGCTGCTGGCCCCTCTGCCTCCTGCCCTGCCCTCACGCTGTCCCCCGTGTCCCCAGGACGGGAGGACACCGCTGGTGCTGGCCACCCAGATGTGTCGCCCCGCGGTCTGCCAGCTGCTCATCGACAGGGGGGCCGATGTCAATGCCAGGGACAAGCAGAGCAGGTAAGGCCTGCAGGGCACTGCTGGGGCTCCTGCTGGCACCTGGGGGAAGGCTGCCCCTTGGCAGAATGGATGGGCTCAGTCTGGGCGAGGAGAGCCTGGCAGTCAGGTCGGAAGTGCATCTGCCAGTTCAACACCTGGTCTCTTCTCCTGCTCCTGCTGGCATCCAGAGTATTCCCAGGCTTGTTCTTGCCAGCAGGAAACCTGCACTTGGTTCTTTAAAGGGTTTTTCTGTCCCAAGCAGCCTTTGGGATCAATGTGCATGATGGGCCATGGCAGAAGTGGTGCTCTGGCTCCACTGGAGTCCACTGGAGCTCCCAAGGGACCTTGAGCTGTTTATTCCTGGGGTCAGGGGAGGAGGGTTCTGTCTGTGGCTGCTGCTTTTGCCAGTTATTTCTTGGAGAATTCCTTCATGACATGAGGCTGCCGTGGGACAAAGCCTGGCTACTCACATTGCACGTCCTGCAGCTGGGGAGTGTTTGGGGAAGCTCTGCCAGGGCTCCCAGGCACCCCCTCTCCAAACTTGTCTAAACTCCTTGCCTGCTGTTTGTTGTGTCTGTTGACATTTGTATCTGGTAGAGGAAACCAAAGTCACGGGAGTTCTCCAAACACCGTGTAACTTTCAAAGGCAGCGAGTCTGTGCTGGTTTCATGGAAATATTGTTATTATGGTGGGTTTGTTTGCCTTGCACAAATATTTAAACATTGCCCGGGTGACTTTGGAAAGCTGTTTCCTCTGTGGGCAGAGGGAAGGTGCCTTGGCTGAGGTTTCTGTGATCAGACATGCTCGTACTGGGTTGGCTCTGTGGGCGATGCCCTGCGGATCCCCGGATCTCTCAGTCCCTCTCTCTCCCCTGCCAGGACTGCCCTCATGTTAGGCTGTGAATATGGCTGCAAGGATGCCGTGGAGGTGTTGCTCAGGAATGGTGCTGATGTTGGTTTGACTGATGGCCTTGGGCATGACTGTGCTTACTATGCCAGGATTGGGGACAATATTGACATTTTGGCTTTAATAAAAGCTGCCGCTGAGGACTCCAGCAGAGGTAGGAGGAACCTACAGCACCTTCCTTTGGGTGGAACTGTGTCCCTGCTCCTGTGGCTCCAGGAGCTGTTCTGGAGGGCAGCTGTGGTCCTTTGACCACAGAGGTCACAAACTGCCTGCTTGGGAGGGGAAGGACAGTTCTTGGGCTTGTGTGGTTTTAGCAAAGTTTTTAAGAGGGTTGCAGGCTGTGATGCCTCGAGGGCTTAACAGTATTGATCATGGGAGTTATTTACCCTTATTTATAGAAATAAATAGCCTGCATTCTATAGAAAACCTTGTGGATGTTGCCATCTTTGATTAATTGGGGGTGTGGTGAGCTATTTTTTGAAATGCCCTCCCAGGGTGGGAAGGGGATAAAATTAGCTGAATGTGTCACGTTGTTGCATGAATCTGAACAAAATGCCTTTTGTAACTCCCAATTTTTGTGGTGCTTTTTTTAGGAAGAGACAGCTTCAAGAGAGGGCAGGCTGAGCAAAAGGTACTTTGCCACGGAGGTGTTGAGAGGGGATCATTTGTGTGGTGCTGAGCTCAGGGGTGGCCCCTGTCCCAGTGGGAGCTGGGGAGGCTGGGATGGTGCTGGGGGTGGTACAGGGATCTAAAGGAATGTTCTCCTGCTGCACTGACAGGCCACCAGCGTGTCCCAGAAGTGGGGCCGGGGCTATGGAGCACAGGAGGAGCTCAGAGTGTTCCAGAAGGAGCCCAGCACTCAGGTGGGTGGGCAGGATCCCATCCTGTGGGTTCCCACAGGCACTAAAGGCAAGCTGGGCTGCTGAAGTGAGCACTAATGATCCCATCAGCAAAGGTCATGTATTGCTGTTTGCTTAAAACCTAATTGCGTGATGTGCAGTGTGGCAATTATGCAGATGAGCTGGAAGCTTTTTTCAGGAAAAAACTGCACGTTTTTTGGGTAATAAATAGTTGGAAGTGTCCCTGTCTTAACCTTTCCTACCTCTTAACCTTCTGCCTCTGCAGTAAAATCAGTCACAAATGAGGAAGATTTATTTTTTTAACATTCTCAAGAGATGCATGGTTGTGTCATACTAAAAATAATCTGTGTCATAATTGTTCTACTAACCAGCATTAATCTTCCCATCTCATTCCCATGTCATTGCAGTTTCCAAAAGGCTAGGCAGGGCTTGGAGTGCTCAGTAGCTGTTAAATCTGTTGGCTCAGAGTCTTCACCTTTCCCAACGTGTGTGTAGTGTGGGGAGGTCTTTATTTCTGTTTTTAAATGCCACATTTTACTTTTAAGGACTTGGAGCTGGAAAACCAAGATTTGAAAGATCGAGTGAGGGAAGTGCAGGAGGAGCAGAGGATGCTGCTGGACAGAATCAGTGGGCTACAGCTGCAGCTCACTGAGGTAAAGCAGGGCTGGAAACCTGGGACAGCCACCTGGTGCTGACAGGAATGCCCCTGGAGTTAGGATGTGGGATGCACTGCTTTCCTGGGAATTACTGAGAGTGTCACCCACTGTCTGCTGGAAAAGCCTTTGGTCCTGTAGTTACACTGGAATTGTGAGGAGGCTGGTGCCATGTCCTTCCCTGACACAGAAATTTGGGCAGCAGCGTTTGTGGCTCTGCCCCCCAGCTGAGCCATGGGCTGCTCTGGAGTGCTGGAATTTGGAGACTGAACTTCATCTCTCCATTAAATGTCGGTGGTGTGTGGCAGGGCTTTGTCATCAGCTGATTTTCCAGCTGGTACTGCAAGTGGAAGCACAGAGAAAAGAAAAAATCTTCAATTGGCAGGAAAACAAAGCCAAAGGTTTCCAACAGAAGCTTCTCACCCAAACTGGAAATGCTGATTTTAAAAAAAATTCCCTCCTTTTGGAGGTCTAAAGTGATCAGTAGAAAGATAATGTAAGGAAGATTTTTTGTTGGTTTTTTGCTTTGTGAAGGCTGTTTCTTTGCTCTGTTTTTGTAGAGGTGCATTTATGCAGCTTCTCCTAAATGTAGCCCATGGATAGAAAGAATATTTCTTATGCTGTCACTGGTTTGTCTGCACTCCTGTTTTAAGCATTGCCTTTATAAAATGGACTTCTTAAAAGCCACTTCCCCAAATCAGCAAACTTCTTCTGTACTTGGCTGCCTCAGTAGTGTCTGAGCTGGAAAACAGGAGATACTCCAGTTCCCAGAGACACTGCTCTGTCAGACACCCTTGACTCCTGGCTAGAGAAGTAGGAAACAGAGCAATAAATCTGGATGGAAATTGGAAGGGGAGCATTAGAAGCTGGGGTGGGTTTGTCAGCTGATGAACTGTGTGTGAGCCCCTTGAACATCATTGAGAAAATGATTTGGGGGGATTTTTTTGTCATTTTTGCAGGAGCAAATGTTTGCAGATGATCTTGAGAATGAGGTAGGATGTGTCACCTGCAGCTGTAACAGCGCTGGGGAGTAGGGGAAGCAGCTCTCTCTTTTATTTCCTCTGCAGTTTTAAGTACATTACTTAAAAGCTACCTAAAAATGCCAAACGAAGCGTCTGCTGCTCTGGATCAGTTTCTGCAGCTCCACAGCATTTCTGTAACTACAAATAATGATCCTTCCCACGGCTCCTTTAAAGCTCACTTAGGATATTAAGCACACTGATAATATTAAGCATCTCTGTAGTGACTTCTAGTAATGCAGGACTAACCAATATGAATTAATTAAACAGTAGCAGGTTATGTTGGTGCATATTCTTGAGTCATTCTTCAAGACTCCTCCTGTAGAGGAGCAGCCTTGAAGAACAATTGCAGAAGCTAAAATTAGGAATTCTTTCGGTGCTGATCTTGGTTGAAGTTCTGTCTAAATGCTTCAAAACGTTCCTTGAGGTCTTACAAACCTGTCCATTCTTGTGGCTTTGGCTATGTGGCACTCCTTCTCTTTCAGAAAGATGAGTTGAAGAAAATCCTGACTACCAAGGAAAAGCAGCAGGAAGAAAGTTTAAGGACCATTGAAGCTCTCAAAGCTAAACTCAAGTATTATGAAGTATGTTGAGTGATTTGAAATGGGATATAGCAATTGATATTTACAGTAGGAAGTACTTCAGCATATTAAATTGCTGAAACTGCTGAATGGTTATCTCATTGCAAAAGCTTTCCCTGCCCCTTCACCCCTAGTTTAACATAGAGCAGAAATGTGAAGTGAATTTTCAGCCTTACTTTTGTCTCTTGCTCTTTGATTTTAGGGCGACTCTGCAGGGTCTGGAGGTAACTTTGGAAACAGTAAGTACAGTTAATTGTTAAAGCTTGCTGTGTGTGATGGGGTGTTAGAACACTGGGATAAAAGGGGTTTTTGCTCATCTCTTCCTGCTGCTGGTCTGAAATGCAGCCAGGCCTTGTGCCCAGCCCTGAGCCCTGTGAGCAGAGCTGTGTTTGTAGGAGCTGCCAGGGCACCACTGCTCCATCTCCCAGGAGTGCCTGGCCTTGGCACATGTCCCTGGGGACCCTGCTGTGCCCTCTGCTCACAGAACAGTGAGCTGAGCAGGTTCCATGCCTCCAGGCTGAGGAACAGGTCTGACTTCAGCACAGCACCTGAGCTCCACTCGTGTGAGCAGTGAACCCACTCCCAGGAACTGCAGCCTCCTGCGTCCAGCCCAGCTGCCTTGCCCTTGTGTAACACAAGGGCTCTTGACAGATTAAATGGAATTTTGAGTGTTTGGCTGCAGGAGGAGTCCTGGACGTGGAGTGCAGGGGATGCTTTCCCTGCTGAGGTCACGTGCAGACAGGAGCTGGGCAAGCTGCCAGCTCTGCCCCTTCTGCAGGACAGAACCCAGCCTGGCAAACCACTTCTGTCCCCCTCCTTAGGAGGGCTTTGGCCAGGCTTCCTGTGGGGATTAATTAAGTAGAAGTTGTTTTAATAACAAGTACTTAAACACCAGCCTTCAGCCTGGTGTGACCCCAGTGACCAGAATAAAGCTGGGCAGGAAAATCAGTGTTCTTGTGATCGTGTTCCTGTTTTTAACCAGAGCCTAAACACTGTTTGCTTTGAAAATCCAGGAAAAGAAGATTTATTACTTAAACAAGGCCAAGCATTTGCAGTGGAATCCCAGGTAATAAATATTTTACCACTGGAAGGAACTCTGAGGTAGTCGTGCTGGGAAAGCTAAACGTGCTTATAAAAGTGTGTTTATTGAGCGTTGCTTCTGAGTGCACAGTTTTGGGGAATTCTTGCTTTTCTGTGTTTATTTTTTACTGCGGGTGCCCTCTAGAGTCCTGTCTGTGACAGGGTTGGAAATGCTGGGAGCTGCTGGGTCTGTCCTGAGCTCTCCTAAACGTGTTTTACACAGTGACTCAGAAAACTGGGGGCTCATCTCCATTATATTTTTCTGATTTAATAATATGTTATAGTATTATAATAAAATAATATACATATTATTTAATTTTCCTGCCTGCCACGTACTAATTCCCTGACAATTCTGTTTGATAGCTATCAACCTTTTAAAGCAACAATTTGGGTATAAACAAGGTCCAGCAGACCCTTGGGGGTGGAATGAGATGGGCTTTAAGGTCCCTTCCAACCCAAACCCTTGTAGAATTCCAAATGACTGCATTCCTCAGTCTTCTCAGCAAGAAGGGTCTGTTAGCCATGGCATTCTCTGCTCTGATTCCTTATAAAATTATTTTCACACTATTGAGGGATGGGATCTTAATAAATTAAATTTGTTCTGGCAAATGAGTGATTAAATATGAATGCAGAACAAAGGCAGTGGAATTAATGCATTATACCTGCCCCTCTAGGTTTAGATGGGATAGTGGGAAGGAATTTTTTCCTGGGAGGGTGGGGAGGCGCTGGGGTGGGATTCCCAGAGCAGCTGTGGCTGCCCCTGGATCCCTGGAAATGTTCAAGGCTGGGTTGGATGGGGCTTGGAGCAGCCTGGAACAGTGGAAGGTGTCCCTGCCATGGCTGGGATGGGATTTAAGGTCCCTTCCAACCCAAACCATTCCATGACTAGGGAGAAGCAATGTGGAGCTATATTTGAGATTAAATTTCAGCTGTTAAAAGCTGTTCTCTAATAGGGGCAAGAATAACACTTACTGTGGGGGAGAAAAAAAAAAAAAAAAAAAGAAATCTCTTGTACTAGTGATGCTCAGATCAAGGATTTTAGGCAGTTCCCATACCAAATAATATGGCAGGTTCCATATTAAACACTAAGCAATAAACACGTGTGCATGACCTGTCAGAGTTGTGAACTTTGATTTTTTTGTGCCAATTCCCCTTCAGTCCAGGTCGATGCTGAGGCCCCTGGAGCTGTCCCTGCCTAGCCTGTCCCCCAGCTCTGAGAAGGAGGCTTTGAAGAAGGAGCTGGAGAGCCTGAGGAGCTGCTTTGGTGCAGCCAAGGAGGAGATCAGCAAGCTGCAGAGGGAGCTGGCCCTGAAGAGCTCGGAGTGCAGAGCTCTGGCCTCGGAGTGCGAGAGGAGCAAGGCGGAGTCTGACAGCCAGGTCAGACAGCTGGAGGATGCCCTGAAGGACGTGCAGAAGAGGATGTTCGACTCTGAGGGCAAGGTGAAGCAGATGCAGAGCCACTTCCTGGCTCTCAAGGACCACCTGGCCAGCGAGGTGGCCTCGGGGAGCGCCAAGGTGACGGAGGAGCTCAAGGAGCAGCTCCGGGAGATGAAAGCCAAGTACGAGGGAGCCTCTGCTGAGGTGGGGAAGCTCAGGAACCAGATCAAGCAGAACGAATTGCTGGTGGCAGAGTTCCAGAGGGACGAGGGCAGGCTGGTGGAGGAAAACAAAAGGTTGCAGAAGGAGCTTGTGAAGTTGGAGACGGAGCGAGATAAAAGGGGCAGGAACGTCACGGAGTTGGAAGGGCAGCTCAGAGAGACGGCGGCCAAATTGGCCCAGTCGGTGAGCGCAGAGCAGTTTGAGAACATGAAGGGCTTGCTGTCAAAGGACGTGAGTGAGAAAGCAAGGAGGTTAGCAGAGCTGGAAGGGGAGCGGGAGAAGCTGCAGGCAGAGGTGGTGCTGTTACAGAGGGAGTGTGAGAGCCACAGAGCTCAGCTGGCACGGCATGTGAAGGCAGAGGAGCACCAGCAAATGAGGAGTGGGTTTGAGCAGAGGGAAGAGGAGCTGGGGAAGGCAATTTCTGAGCTATCACAGAAGAATGAGGCTCTGCAGAAGGAACTTGAAAGATTGCAGGCTGATAACAAGGTGCTGAAGCAGCAAGTCCAAATGCTAAAAACTGAAATTAAAAGCCAGAATGTGCCTTTAAAAATTCATGAGGAGTTGAAGAAAGCAAACGATCTGGCTGTGGGTGACCTGACAAAAAAGCTTTTTGAAATAACAAAGAAGTACAATGAAAGCAAAGCAGAAGCTGAAAAGTTGCTGGCAGAGAAGAACAACTTAAATGAGAATATCAGCCACTTGCAAGCTGTGTACCTGTCTCCAGAGCAGCACAAGAAAGAGCTGGAAGCTTTAAAATCTAATGGGATTGAGCTTGAGAAGCAGCTTGCTGAGCTTCAGAAGAAATACGATGAGGAGCAAGCGAAAGTGGGCAAACTGGTGGCTGAGAACACAGGCTTGAGGGAGAGCCTGAGGGATCAGTACGTGCTGGCCACCACGCACGAGGAGGTTAAAACTGTCCTCAACAGCACCCTGGAAAAGACCAACGGGGAGCTGTCAGATCTGAAGGGCAAAATTGGAGAGATAAAGCAAGAGTTCCTGAGGGTAAACGAAGAAAATGGAGCTTTAAAAAACAAGGTGAAACTCTTAGAGAACCAATTAAACACGGAGTATATCAGTTTAAAAGATCACGAAGCCACGGTAAATACTTTAAACAAAAACGTGCAAGAGCTGCAGGAGAGCAACGCTGCCGTGAGGGCTGAGCACCAGAGGGGGCAGGATGAAATCCGGCAGTTGCATGCAGAAATCGAAGCCCAGAAGAAGGAGCTGGACACAATTCAGGAGTGCATCAAGTCAAAATACGCGCCGGTGGCCTCCTTTGAGGACAGAGAGCAGAGCCTGGAAGCCACCGTGAAGGAGCTGAGGGCCCAGCTGCAGGAGCAGGAGCAGCGGCGCAGGGGAAGCGAGGAGGAGGCGCAGAGGTGCAGGGAGGAGAGCCAGAAGCTCAGGAGCGGGCTGCTGTCCATCCAGAACGACCTGCAGCAGAACTACGTCCTGGCAGAGAAATCCCACCAGCTGGAGAGGCTGTGTGCCGGCAGCATGGAGGAGCTCAACCAGCAGCTGAGGGCTCTGCTGAGGAAGCACGCGGGGCAGGAGGGGCAGCAGGACGGGGCCGCGGCTCGGCGGCTCCCGGCAGAGCAGCTGCAGGCCCTGAGGGAGGCGCTGGGCCGCACGGTGGAGGAGCTGCGGCAGGCCCTGAGCAGCAAGGAGCAGCGTTGCCACGAGGAAACGCTCCGAGCCGGGCAGCTGCAGCAGGAGCTGGCTGCTCTGAAGGAGTCCTCGGTGCCTCTGGTGGAATATACCCAGCTGAAGGAAGGGCTGGAGGGAGAAGTGGCGGCCATCAGGCGCAGCCTGGAGGAAAAGGAGGCGGAAACGCGGGCCAAGAGCGAGGAGGTGCTGAGGCTGCAGGCGGAGCTGCGGCTGAGCCAGCAGGCCTTGGCAGAGCTGCAGAGCCGGGAGGTGGTGGCCGTGGCCGAGTACAGCTCCATGAAGGGTGCCCTGGAGGCCCAGGTGAGCAGCATGGCCGGCCACCTGGCCAGCATGAGCCAGAAGTACGAGCAGGCCTGCGAGGAGGCCCTGCAGGCCAGGAGGAGCGAGCTGTCCCTCAAGGACGAGAAGGAGCTGCTCCAGCTGAGGAGCTGCAGCATCGAGCAGGAGATCAAGGACCAGAAGGAGAGGTGTGACAAATCCCTGACAACCATTATTGACCTGCAGAAGAGGATCCAGGAGTCTGCAAAGCAGGTGGAAGCCAAGGACAACAAGGTGAGATCTGGGGTTGGTGCTCCTGATGCTCTCAGCATTCAGGGACTGGGCTCTGCAGCTCCTGAGATGCTCCAGCACCACTCTGTGCTGAGCATTAGGAACCCAGGGCTGGCCCAAAGCAGCTGAAGTCCTGATTGTACATCATGCAAAGTTTTCCGGTCCCTTATATGTTCTGGACATGGTGTAGTGTTTAAATTCTGTTAAAGCTCCAGACTTCTGGGGATATCAGCTCCTGTTTCCACTGGAGCTGTGTTTGTTGGGCATCTCTGACTTGCCTTCTAAAGGTTCACTGTTCTTCCCAGAAGTTAGACCTGGCATGTCCTTAGATCCTCCCTTTTTTCAGTCCCTTATGTCACTGCAGGGTCTGTACCTGCCACACCCCAGTGCCAGGGAGCACAATGACAACCAGCACGTCAAGAAAGCAAAGTCCTCTCTCTGCAAGCTGGGACAAAGACCTTTGAGTGTTTTGTGGGCTTCATCAGACTCGAAAGAATGTTAAAGAGCAGTTTGCAGTGAGGCATCCTTAAATGGTGTTTTCTGTATGTTTTTTTTTAAAGATAACAGAGCTGCTGAACGACGTGGAGCGGTTAAAGCAGGCTCTCAATGGCTTGTCCCAGCTGACATACACCACTGGGATCCCCTCCAAGAGGCACAACCAGCAGGTGGAACTGCTCCAGAGCCAAGTGAAAACACTCCAGCAGCAGCTGGCTGTAAGTGCTCACACAAGGTGTTGTCTGACGTGCAGTAGCATTGCTTAATTCCTGTGTAAACAGGGAAATGTGGATGTGCCCGCTGGAGCAGGGGTGGGACTGCAGCCTCACACTCCACAAGTACACTATCCATTGTTTGGTTGGGCTTTTGCCCCTGGGTTCTGCTTCTCTGTGATTTTTTTTTTCTGCTTTCCTCTTCAGTTTGAGTTGTAACACTTGACAGCTTCTCCAGATAAAAGGGATATAAGCAAAGTGGGGGAATCTGTGCTTATGTGATCCTCTGCTATAATCCTGCCAAGACCATTTCTGATTGCAGGCTCAGCTTTAGTCATTTCTTACAACCATATATTTTTTTCTCACCTTGGAAGGGTCAGGTGGTAATTTCTTAATGGCTTTGGGTTGTGTTCCTCTGCCTGCAAGCCCTGGGTGTGTTGTTTGTCTTGAAGCACTGACAGAGCAGGGGCCAATCCTGAGTGCTGGGATTTTGTGCTCACTTCTGTGGCCTCAGTAAAGCTCATTACTAAAGCTGTGTCTGAGCAAAGTGAGTTCTGCTCTTGCTCAGATTCACAAATACCTCTATCAGAGTACTTGCAGGGTTGATTCTTATGAGGGAAAGTGTTCTAAAAAGGGTGGTTTTAACCAAATAGTTGTTTCTGGTGATGAAAGCAGTGTGCAGGGCTGTCGCTGCTGTAGTGAGGATGGGTGGGTGAAGTGACATGACTGATGTTTTTAGAAGGTAAAAGCTGAGTTTATTAGACTCACATTCTTTTTATAGATAGTTGTGAGAAGGTTGGACTTGATTGGTCTTCAACTAATACTCCTTACACTCTTGGTTAATTAGGAACAACACTTTTCTTGTAAACATCTTACAAGTTCAGAATACTGGTGGTGGGATTGTTTTAATTCTTTTTCTGAGTTTTCTCAAAACTTCCCAGAGGAGTGGCTGGGAAAGTTTATCTGACTTTCTTTCTGACCAGACTCTCAACCACCACAATGGGCCAGGAGCTGGGCTCTGATGCTCCTTTCCAGCTCAGGATATTCTGTGATTCTGTGATCTCAGCTCCTGGCTGGCTCTGGCAGCCTCCCAGCAAAAGAGCAGTCACTTTTTTTCCTTAATCAGTGGAAGGGATAAAACTTAAACCTGGAGATTCAGCAGTGGTTGTGCTCAAAGGCAGGTGCACAGGGCTGGGAGGGGCAGGGGCTGAAGGTGTGAGGAGCTCACCCGTGTCCCTGCTGTCTCCCCTAGGACGCCGCACGGCAGCACCAGGAGGTGGTGGCAGTGTACAGGACACACCTGCTCAGCGCTGTCCAGGTGATGCTGGAGGGTCCCCGGGGAGGGGCGGGTGCTGCTCAGAGGGGTTTGCAGTGTTTGTGACCCGTGTTTGCTCCTGCAGGGTCACATGGATGAAGATGTGCAGGCTGCCCTGCTGCAGATCATCCGCATGAGGCAGGGCCTGGTGTGCTGAGCCTGCTGTGCCCCTGGGAGTGAGAACCTGCTGACTGGAGTTAGTGATGCTGGTAAAGCTGCACTTTCAGCCTCCCAATGCCAAACAACTCTCAAAGCTGAAACATTTTCTCCTCATCAAACACTAAACCAGGGCTATGGCGTTTCAGGCCTGGCACTTTATTCATGGGATGGATAAAAGGTTATAGAACACCTTTTAAAACTGTCAAAATGATGACATAGAGGTTAAATTATTTTAATGTCTGATTGACCACTTGTTAAAGCAGGACCTATACCCAGAAGCTCCAGCTGATCCTTGAACTTGAACTCTCATGGGATGGTTAAAAATAAACTGTGCAGAGCAGTGTGGCTGAGTGTTGTAGCTGTGGATGTCCCTTAATGATTAAGAGAAAGTGGCTCATTTGTCACACTGGCTGAGCAGGATGTGCTGTGACAGACACACAGGAAGGTGTTTTGCTCTCTTGTAACTTGGCTGGCCAAGTTACAGCCTTTATTTAATATATAAGCTTAAGATTTAGTGCCTTCGCTTCTACAAGACTTTAAAAAATCAGGTTTTCCATCCAAACACTAACACTCCCTGCCCTCCCTCCCCCAAAGTGTCCCTGAATGCTTCAATCCTGCCTCCTGCAGGCTGGAGTGGCCTGGTTTGGGGACAGCAGTGCCATGGTCCTGCTGTCAGGAGCCCTCAGGGTGGGACTGAGCAGCTCAGTGGGGCAGTTCAGGTACTGGATTTTCAAACACCAGCTCATGGAAGTCTGAGCTGTAAATGATGTGCTTTAATCTTATTTATGGGGGAAGATGTCAGTAGTGAGGATTAATGGAAGGAGAATTTTTAATTGCTGGAATCTCCCCATGAAACAAGGCTTCATTTTTTAACTGAAGGATGGTTTCCATAAGGAAGTGTTATGAAAAAAAAAACAAAAAACCAAACCATGAAATTTGTTGCTGTTCAAGGGAAGTCTTTGAAAAATGAGCCTGTTAAGGAACAGGGCTGTTTAAATTGAGCACCAGTGAGTGCTGACCTCAGTCTGCTTTTTAAAAGCCTTTGCTGATAACCACCAAGGGGGAATGTGGCATCCTGATGCAGAAAAGCCAAACTTCCTCTCCATATTCCTGAAAAATGAGGGCTGAAGTCAGAGTTGCCTGCTTTGTGTTTGGGCTCCCCCAGCTGCCCCTCCACGCCTTGGGCTCCTTTTTTTACACTAGAGTTGTGTTTATCTCCTCTTATTTCTCCCTTTTTGGGCAGAGTCTTGTAGGATTGAAGAGGCCACGTGGAGGCTCCAGACAGTGATGGATGTGCAGGGCAGTTTTTATATAGAAATACCCTTAATATATTTACTGAATACATGTCTGTAGTAAAACAGATCTGCTGCTTTCCTTTAGTTTCTTAGAGGACTATTACAGAAAACATCTCAGAGTAAAGAGTTACTTTTTAGCCAAATTCTTTTATGATTGCATTACTTGAAACTTATTGGAGAGGATTTCTTTTGTTGTACTAATGGGCCTATTTTGATACTGTGTTTCCTTATCCAGGGAGTTCTAGGTATGCTTTTCTAAATCTCTCCCATATAACAATATCAATAAAATGGTTTCTTCTTTTTTTTGTATTGTAGTGGTCAATTCTTTTTAGGGTACAGAAATATCAATGGAGCTTTGAGCTTTAATAGGTGTGGATTGTGTAAATCCTGGGAAAATGGGGGTGTCTGCAGGCTCATGGAATTAGCCAGGCCAGCCACAAGCCCGTCCCCTCCCTGGGGAAGGTTCCACATCCATGGCCAGGAGGAAATGGGAGGTCACCAGAATGTCAGATGCCACCAGAGAGGCCCCAGGGTCCCCTGGAGCAGCAGCGCCACATTAACGAGCTAATGGAGCCTGGAGCTGGGGCTGGCACCAGGTTCTGGTGTGGAACAGCTCTCTGGAAAGGGAAATGTGCCTTTTGTCTCGAGGAGCTGCCTTGGGAATGGCTGGGAATGCTGGGAGGCTGGAGTTTACTGCTTTTGTCATCTCGTGCCTGTGTTGCTCTGCCAACTCAGAAAATTGCCTTTTAATAGGAAGGCCATACACGTAATTGTCACAGCCATTAGGTCAGATGGATTTTACAGGAAGAGAAAAAGATGTTGAGCATTTAGGGGCCATTAAATTGTGCAGGTTTTCATTGGTGGGCTGCAGCACGATGCTGGGAGGGATATTTATTTTTACATTTGCAGAGCAGGGGAGGGAATACATTGCACAGGAAAATAGGACATGAAAATGGGCTGGTTTTCCACTTGGTGAACAGCTAGTTTTATTTCATAATAATTAGTTTTACACTTCATTAAGTGATGGGGGTTTTGCTTATATACTTTAAGAACACAGTGGAGAAGATTTAAAAATTCTCAGCAGGGCATCAAGTTACAGTTTTATAATGTAATGAGGAATTTCAGAGGGAGATGGGATAAGAATTAGTGTGAGTTCAGAGACACTTCTGCTTGCCCTGGTCTCACTGTGCAACTTGCTGGAGTTTGGGGTTTGGAAGGTTTTGACTTCTGTCCCAGTGGACAAACAAGTGAGAAGTGCTGCAGGATCTCAGGTCCTGCTGGGAGGAGGGACAGAGTTTGGACATTCAGGAGTGGTTTCTGCTGCTGGTGTGGGGAAGAGCTGCAGCCCAGCCCAGGCAGCACCTCTGGGTGCTGGGGGAGCACTGGGGGCTGTGGCAGGGGATTGCAGAGAAGGGTTTGCTGCAGAGTTAAAGTGCATTTCACAGGAGCCAGGAGCTCCAGCATGGACTGTGGCCTTCCAGGGGTGATATCCATGTTTTCCTTGCCTGGAGGGGAAGGATCCCATCTCTGCTGAGCTGCAGCTCCATGGAGCTGTCAAATTCCCAGAAATCCGGGTGAAGGCAGCTCTGGGTGTGGATCTCGGCTCGTCAGGCTGACACCCTGGAGCTGCTGGAGGAGTTGGAGGCGCTGTGCTGGATCCTCCTCTCTGCCACCGAGTGGGAGGGGGCGCTGGGACCTCTGCTGTTCCCCTGCGGTCCTGGCAAGAATCACAGAAATCCCGTGCCCCTGCTCCCGTGTTTCCTGCAGCCCCAGGCTGTGATGTCTCCCACATCCCACTCCTGCTAGAAGGTGGAAAAGGAGAGAAATGAGTGGGCTCTGGAGCAGGGACTCGCTGGGATGGGAGGGAGCTCCTTGGCAGGCGGCTGAGCCTTGCAGGAGGGTGTGGGGAGGCAGAGCAGGGCTGAGGAAAGGCTGGCTGGATTCTCTGGGGCTTCAGCTTCACCTGGAGAGAGGGCAGGGTACAGAATTGCAATCATTTGGGCAGCTTTGAAGAACTCTGGCAGCCTGCTTTTCTCTTTTTCCTCTCCTGGGTGAGGACAGAAACAGACCTGAGGAAGAGGGTGCAGGGAGAGGGCTCTGGAGAGGCCCTGGGGCTGAATCCACAGGGAAATAAATCCACACCCACAGGGGAATCCACAACCAGTATGGGGCAAGGACACAGCTGGGGACCCACTGCCAGAGGGCAGGGTTAGATGGGATAGTGGGAAGGGACAAAACCTGCCCCAGTCACCTTTGCAGCATCTCCAGTGCACTGGGTGGGGACTCCAGGGCCACATTTGGAGGTAAATTACACGGAACAAATAAACCAATCTGTTCCTAAAACACTCCTGTGCCTTTGAAAACCCGGCCCTCACTGACTGCTGCGGGTTTTTAAGGGCTTTTTTTATCCATTCTAGTCCAGTTGTTGCCTTTTTTTAAGGTCAGCTGAATAAACCCCAGCCAGGACTGGGGGCTGCTTGGGAGAGTCTGTGCTCAGTCCCTGGAGGACATTCCAAATCCTCCTCGTTCCTGCTGTGGTTGGGGCTGTGTTCCCAGTGCCTTTGGGGCCATATTCCAGGTGCCTTTGGGGCCACGTTTCAGGTGCATTTGGGGCTGTGTTCCTGCTGTGTTTGGGGCTGTGTTCCCAGTGAATTTGGGGCTGTGTTCCCAGTGCATTTGGGGCTGTGTTCCTGCTGTGTTTTGGGGCCATGTTCCAGGTGCATTTGGCGTCATATTCCTGCTGTGTTTTGGGGCCATGTTCCAGGTGCATTTGGGGCTGTGTTCCTGCTGTGTTTTGGTATGTTCCAGGTATTTGTGGCCCTGCTTTGGGATCACTGACACCGTTCCCCTGTGCCATGGGATCACCTGGGTTCAGATCCCTCTGCCTCCAGTGAAATCCTGTTGGTGCCTTTCTGGGAGCAGCTGGAAGGGGCAGTGCCCACGGGGGCAGAGCAGGTCCCTGCTTGGCTGGAGCAGCCTGAGGACAGAGGTCACTGCCCTGGCATGGGGCCTGCCAGGGCAAAGTTGATGTGCCAGCCCTTGGGAATGTGTTTGACCTGGCTCAGGGAGTTTGACTGATCAGCACTTCCCTCCTGGATCAGACACCTCACAGCAGGAAGGTGATGAAACGCTGAAATGGGTCTCCAGGCTCAGCCCCCTCTGGCTCTTGTGTCACAAACTGGTTTGGTTTCTGCTCTCAGCCCTTTGAGGTGACATTTCTGTGCAGGTTTGGGGTATTCAGGTGCCCACTGTCTCCAGGTGCTTTTTGGGGCCAGGAGGGCTCTGTGATCTTCTAGGAAAGATCAAAACTAGAGGGGGCTAGACCTGGCCTAGCAAAGCTGCTCTTCCAGCAGTGCCTGCTGCCTGTGTGGGGAGGAGGATCTGGCTCATCCCAGATCCGCCTCTGGAAGCTGCACGTTCCCAGTGGTGGTTTCAGAGGCTTTTAATTGCCATGTACTGCCCAGCTCCTGCCTGCAGGCTCTGCCCTGTGGCTCCAGCTCTCCCAGCTGCCTTCCCCAGTGCCAGAGCCCTGCAGCAGTCAGGATCCAGGGCAGGGAGCGCTGGGCTCTGGCTCTGCCCCCAAAACCCTCCCCAGGAATGTGCTTATCTCCCTGTTCCCAGCTCGGGCAGGAGCCTCGTGTTCCTGATGAAATCGAGATGCCCAGGAGAGGTTACAAACCTGCTCAGGGATTTTCCTTGGGCTACAGGAAGGTGTCACCTTACCTGTGTCAGCTGGATGCCTCCGGGGGCAAA
The DNA here is from genome assembly GCF_017590135.1 of Pyrgilauda ruficollis. NCBI lineage: Eukaryota > Metazoa > Chordata > Aves > Passeriformes > Passeridae > Pyrgilauda > Pyrgilauda ruficollis. The sequence continues at coordinate 124,956 of NW_024522539.1, forward strand.
GCGTGCAGCACTGAGTGCCAGGAGGGGACACAGGGAATAGCTTCCAGTGCCAGAGGGCAGGGATGGGTGGGATATGGGGAAGGAATTGTTCCCTGGCAGGGTGGGCTGGCCCTGGGTGCCCAGAGCAGCTGTGGCTGGCCCTGGATCCCTGGCAGTGCCCAAGGCAGGCCGGATGGAGCTTGGAGCAGCCTCACCTCTCTGTGTCTCCTTGCTGTCCATTCTAAACCTCCTTTCCTCCAGCTTGAGGCCATCCCCTCGTCCCGCACCCCGTGCACGTGTAATGCCTCAAAGTGGCATGAAGGACATGAAAATCACTTCATTTAAAAACCTTTCCTTAGTCCTCAGAACACCTGGGCTCTGGAATCTGCCCTGGAACGCGGGAGCAGCAGCCGGTTCTGTGCTCTGTGCCAGCACTGCCGGGCAGCGACCACGTCAGGCTGTTCAACAAGCCACAGAAAAGCATCTTTTCCCCCAGCCCTGCCTCCCCGGGCCGTGGTTTGTCGGATCCCTCGGCAGCTCTGCCGTGCCGGGCTCAGCCCTGATTGGAAACACCACCACGGCTTCATTACAAGCTCCGCGGCTTCCCCTGCACTTAACATTCCCTACAAATTGTTTGCTCAACTCTGGCATCTCGCCTCGGAGGAATTGTTGTCATTTGAAGGTTTAAGTCAGCTCTTTGAGCCCTCACAACTGTAAATAAGAGGCTGTTTGGAGGAGAGCTGCTCCGCTTTTTTTCCCAGCCTCTCCCAGGGATGGAAGTGCTGGAATCCCTGTCACGCTCGTGTTAAAGAAACCCCAAACCCTGCCCTGGGAAAACTCATTTATAGAAACCAGCGAAACGAGCCGCTGTTTTTAGCCACATGTTGCTGATTTTGCTTTTATTGCTTTAACATGTCTGCACTGGAGCAGTGCCCCGGGAGGCCGGGGGTGCCAGCTGCACACCTGGCTCGGGCCGGGGAACCGGGGCTGCCCTTTCATCTGCAGCTCTGCCCTGATTGGAACCACGGCTTGGCCGCAGATCAGACACAGGGAGCTGAAAGCCATCCTCGGAGCTGGCTCCTGCAGGAAGCCTTGTAAGGCTGGGGGGGTTAGGGGTGGGTTTTTTTTCCTTTTTGGAGCTGTTGTATCGAGTTTATGTCCTGGCAGAGGCAGGAAACCATCGTGTGCAATGTGGCAACCAGAGCTCGCAGGCGGCCCGGCCAAGGGCTGTAAATTATGGCTTTAATTTCTTGGTTTATGGGCTCTTGTTGACTGCAGATCAATAGGAAAAAGGTGCACGCAGCCACCTCTTTTAATTAAAATGCTGCTGGGACTGGGCTGCAGGGAGAGGAGGTGGTGCCTGGAGCTGCTGGTTCCCAGTGCGGGGTTTGTGTTCCTCCCCTGGCTGCTGCTGCTTTCCAGGGCCAATTCCTCGAGGAGAATCCAACCTCAGAGAGTCATGGAGCCCCCCGAGCTGGAAGGACCCCCAGGAATCATTGATTCCACCCCTGGCCCTGCACAGACACCCCCAGTCCCACCCCGTGCCTCGGAGCGTTGTCCAAGCGCTCCCGGAGCTCTGGCAGCCTCGGGAACGTCACCATTCCCGAGCTGGCTCCAGCCTGGGCTGTGTCTGCCTCCTCGCATCCCGAGCCAGCTCACCTTGTTTTCCAGAGAGCAGAAGCGCAGCGCATTTCAGCGGAATCTTGGTTCAAAACAGCTCCGATCCCACTTCACCCCGAGCTCGGGATGCTTGCCCCGGGGCAGGAGTTTTCCCCGAACAGGTGCAGCAATATTTTTCTTTTGGAAGAATTTCCAGAGCACATCTCCCATGTGTGCCAGAGGCTCTTTTCCTGCTCATGGCCCTCTGACACGGCCCTAATTAAAGGCAGATATTAAAGCCAAGCCCAGTTTATGTCCCGTCATTCCTGGGAGAACGACCCATCTCGTGAGATTGTTTGAAGTCTTAGTTAACCTTTAATCATTTGAGGCTGAGCCTGGCTTTGATTTTGCTGCAGGAAAAAAAAAAAAAAAAAAAGAAAAAGGATATTTTGCAAATTCTTCAGGAAGGAAACATGCCAATGCTGCGGCATCTCTCATCGTGCTGGGAATGCTGTGTTGGAATCTCCTCGGTGGAATGAAGGATTTTTTCCATTTCCTTGCTTGGGCTCCGTCTGTTCTGTCTGAGGTACCCAGCAGCAGTGCTGCTGAAGGTGATTACTGCATCCACGGGTGTGTGCTGGAGGCTCTGGGTGACAGGGATGCTCAGGGTGAGTCTCAGCACAGGATTTCCTCAGAGCTCAGCTCTGCTGAGCGGGCACCTGAGGAATCCAGGTGCTCAGAGCAGCAGAACGGGGATGGTCCAATCCCCAGCACATTCCACGATAAATCCAGAGCCAAAAGCTCCTCAGCAGCCTCCCTGCTTGTTTGTTTTTCCCCATGGGAGTGCTGGCTGGCTGACAGGGGCTGGGAGAGTGGCCAGCTCCGGTGCCAGGGAGCCAGGGCAAGAATTCCCCGCTCCCACCCGGAGCGTGGAACGGGAGCTGGGCCTGGCTCTGCTGGCTGTGAACAATTCCACAGAGGGCTTGGATCACTGCCTGCAGCTGGGAGTCCTTGGGCTGCTCCTGCTGGTGCAGGGTGGGCTGGGAGCTGTGCCCTCCTCAGCCCAGCACCTCCTCCCAAAATCCCAGCCCTGCAGCACTCCCGACCTCCTGAACTCTTCAGCCCCGTGCTGGCAGCTCCTTTTCACCACAATTCCTTCCCCAGAGCTCTCCCAGCTGTTTCCTCCTCCAAAGAAAGAGAAATAAACTCCCTGAGCTCCGGCCAGGACCTGAGCACTGCTGAAGTGCTGTCAGCAGGGGCTGCCACGGGCGAGGGGGCAGTGAGGGAAAGGGGCTTCCCACCTGCTTCAGCCAGCCCTGGGAACTTGTCCCTTGTTCCTGGGAGAGCCTGAGCCCTGCACCTGCACCTGCAGGTGAGCCTGGGGACACCTGGAGTGTGGGATGTGCTCAGGGCAGGTGCTGCCCAGAGCCCTGACCCCAGGATGTGCAGCTGGAGCCCCAGCAAGGCTCAGATTCTGTTCTCTCTGAATTCCTTCCTCCTTCCTCCTTTCCCTTTTTCCTTTTCCTTTCCCCTTTCTTTTCCTTTTCCTTTTCCTTTCCCAGGGTGGTACTGGAACCCCACTGGGCTGGATTTGGAGCTGAGGCTCTGTCAGTTGTTATTCTCTCCCTGAAGCTTGCAGAGATCCCCCAGGGCAGGTTTTGCTGTGGCCGTTCCTGCTGGGAGCTCTGTGTGCTCAGATCCCCCCTGGGCACCTCCCTTCACTCGGGAGCTTTCAGAGCCTTTATTCACTCCCTGCTGGCAGCGCTGAGGGGCTCTCTTGGCTCTCTCTCACAAAGGGATTCTCTCAGGAAGCTGTGAGGGAGATTTCTGACAGGCTGCAGGTGGGGTTTGGGCTGGTTCCCCAAAGCCAAAGTTTGGGTTGGTCCCCAAAACCAAGGTCTGGGTTAGTCTCCAAAGCCAAGGCCTGGGTTGTTCCCCAAGCCAAGGTCTGGGTTATTCCCCAAAGCCAAGGTCTGGGTTATTCCCCAAAGCCAAAGCCTGGGCTGTTCCCCCGGGCTCTCTGGGCTCGGGGTCTCTGCCTGTGAGCCCAGCTGGGGCTCTGCAGGAGGACACACAGGGGAACTGTGTGCTGGGGATTTGGGCTGGCTCAGGCTGAGCAGAGCCCTGTGCCGACCCCCCGCACCCCCTGCCCCTCGCACGGACACGGTTTGGGCTTGTCGCTCCCTGGAGGAGCCCTGGGAGGGGCTCGTTCCCGGGGAAGGCTGGGCTGGGAGGGCTCAGCCCAGCGGGAATTCGGGGCTGGAAATCCCGGCTGAAGATCCATCCCCCTGCTCCCAGCCCCGCTGCGGCAGGAGCCGCCTGCAGATGGTGCCAGAGACGGGACAAAGCCGGGCAGAGCCCCGCTCCGGGGTACAGCCGGCAAACGGGCAGCAAATCTGTGCCGAGGCTGTTCCGGGGGGTCACCCCACATCCCCTTTCCCTCCTGCCTCTGTGGCTTGGACCGCGGACCCCCCGGGCCGCCCCTTCCCACCGGAGCCCTTCGGCGGTTCCGTGTTCTGGCTGCTCCATGAGCATCTCCCCTGGCTGGGAATATCCTTGGGGACACTTCCATCAATGTCCCAGCGCTGCAGCCGGGCTGGAGCTGCGCAAGGACAGCGGGGCGTGTGGCACTGTCCTTCCCCGGGCAGCAGGGCTGCTCCTCTGCCGTCCCTCTGCAGAGCGGTCACACCGGCCCTTCGTGCTCCCGTTACCGGCACCGGGCTGCTTACAGCTGCTTACAGCTCCCGGCTCGGATCACAGCAGCCCCCGCTCCCCGCTGCTGCCCCCAGCCCCAGCCTGGCACCAGAGCCCAGCTCAGCCCCTGGGAGGCGTTAATTGCCATTTTAATTGGCATTGCTGGGCTGAGCCTTTCTCTTCTGTGCCTTCTTTATCTCCTGCCCGTCCCACGGGAGCAGCGCCTCTCCCCGGGGGTTTCCAGGAGCAGCCCCTGGTTTGGCACTGGGGGAATGGTCCGAGGTGGGAGCCCCGGGACCCCTGAGTGCCAGGGGGGACCCCTGAGTGCCGGGGAGCCCCCAGCCCCGGGCTGTGGTGCTGCCAGGCATGGGGGGCTGGCAGGGCTGGCTGTGGATGGGATTTCTCCTCCGTGTCCCACCCAGCTGGCTCCCAAACGGGGCAGCTCGTGGATGGCATTCCCCTTCGGTCTGGGATCTGTTTCCTGGGAGGTGAGAACTTTACAGAGGAGAGTAATGAGCACATGTGGCTGAGCCACTGCTGGGAGCCCATCTGGGCCTGCCCTGCTCCTCGGGAGCAGCTGGGGAGCCAAGGCAGCAGAGGGAGCTGCCCCAGCAGAAGTGGAGCAGCTTGACCCCTTTTCCCCCTGACAGGGCTGTTACCTTTTAGGATCAAAGCTTTTCACATTTGGTCGCTGTTCTTGAAGAAGCTCAAGTGTTTCCACTGCAGCCCTGAGTGATTCTGGCTCTGCTCCTGCCACCCAGCCCCGCTCTGCTCTGTGAGCAGCTCCTTGAAACTGGAGTTTACAAAAATAAAACCCAGATTAAAGCCAGTGCAGCTGCCCTGAGGTTTAAATCGATGCTGGTATGATGTGCTGCCAAAGAGAGAATTACTCAGGAGTGTGGATTAGAGCTGTTTGTCTCCAGGAAGACCTGGTCTTCAAAGCCAGGGAATTTTCCCAGCTCTAGCTGGTGCATCTTCAGACACGAGGCTCTGGTGCCCTGCTCCGTGGGCACCAGCCTGAGTGATCTCGTTTTTATCTCAGCTGCTTCATCTCCTTTCTTCTTCTTCATCTCTTTCTTCCTGTCTGCTTTGGTATTCTCCCATGCTCCTGCTTTGGCTGGAATTCGCTGGCCAGGGCTGCCCTCCAGCCCTCCCGGTGCTGCCTCTCACCAGCTGTAAAAACTTCAAGGCTTTCAAAAATATTTTTCTTCCTGTTGGGAGAGAGGTTCCATTTTTTTGTCGTGTTTGCTCGTTCTGAACAGCCCAGCTCCGCTGAGGGTCCATCCACAGGGGCAGGTTTGGGCTGAGCTCTGGCAGGAGGGGGTTGTGCCACATCCCAGAGCAGCAGGGCTCCCGTGCCAGGGGGAAGGGTGAGGGATGGGGAGCAGAGGGCTCAGGGCAAGGCTGGGGCTCAGCAGAGCACCCGGGGCCGAGCTCTGCCCTGCCAGGGCTGCAGCCAGCAGGGCCTGGTGCCCCTGCCAGCCCTGGGGTCCCGTGGCAGGCTGTGCCCATTCCGTGGTGCTGCTGCTCTCCCTGAGCTGCATTCCCAGCAGCACGGGGCCTGCTGTCCTTGTCCCTGCCTTCAGAGTGTCCAGGGAGCCCCCAGGCAGGAGGGAGGCACGGCTGGGAGCTCACAGCCCTGCCAGAAGTGACGGGAGAGGGGCTCTGCCCAGGGCCACCTGTCCCTGCCACGCGTGTGACCCGCGAGCCAAGGGCACAGCAAGGCATCTCCCACGTCTGCAGGGGCTGCCCGCTCTTGTTTGGCTCCTGGAGCCAGCTCTGAGCCCGTGGGGAGGTCTGGGGTCCTGCTCTGGCTCTCCCCACTCTGGATCCCCGTTTGTCCCCAGGTCTGAACCCCCTGTGTGAAGGTTTGGGGTCCTGCTCTGCCTCTCCCCACTCTGGATCCCCGTTTGGCCCCAGGTCTGAACCCCCTGTGCAGGTCTGGGGTCCTGCTCTGCCTCTCCCCACTCTGGATCCCTGTTTGGCCCCATCCGAAGGGAACTCCAGATTCTGGGGGCAGGGAGGGGGGTTTGGGGGTGGCATCTCCACCCTGAGTGAGTCCTTTCCTCCCCAGCTCCCAGGCTGCCCGTGGAGCCCTGCCTGTCTCAGGGCATTGTTCATCCTCCAGGGACTCTGAGGTGGCAGCCAGAGCTCCCCAGCCGGGGTTGCTGCCTGCGCTAAGCCTTGCCTGGGTGGGCTTAGGCCCAGCTTTGGCTGTGGCTCAGCCGTGCTGGACAGCAGTGGGCTGTCCCCACCCTGGGGGGCTCTCAGAACAAGGGGGGACAGTGAGCCCGGGGGGCTCTGGGGGTGCTCCCGTGGAGCTGCAGGGAGCTGGGGCCGTGTGGGGTGGGACAGGGAAGGTGCTGGGAACACCGAGTGCTTCTGCAGGGCCGATGGAGGCGGCCAGGATGGTTTGATGGATTCAGGCTTTATTTATTAATGTTCCATTTCTGGCTTGTTTGTCCATCTCCTTAACAAGGTCACGGCTGTAAAACAAAAATAGCATCCACCAGGGATCTCAGCCTGCCCTATTAAACCTCCTGGAAAGAAACGCGGGCTGGATCTTTAAAAATAAAAATCCACCTCGGCACGGGGGAAGGGTGAGCCACCAGATTCCCCTCTGAAGAGCAAATTTCTTCCAAAAAAACGAGGACCTGCTTCCTCATGCGTCGAGACCCCAACACGGTTTAATTTCGGTGTCAGCGCTAATTGATTGGAAGCAACAATTTTGCCAGACAAAGCTGTAAATTAGTTTCAAATGGGGGAACCGGGCCACCCACTGCCCAACTATCGAATTGCAGTAACAACATTAAACATGGAGCAAACCATAACCCGGGGAAGGAAAACCCAAGTGAAACCAGATTTCCACTCATTGCCTTTCCCCGGCAAAGTGGAAGCAGATGCTCTGCGGCTTTGATAATAAGCGAGGCTGATTCTCCCAGACGCAGCTCAGGCTGAGGATCGCACAAAGGGATGGGCTGAGAGGCGAACCCTCCCGGGCAGGAGCTCTGCCTCCGGAGACCACCGGCATGTAAACCCCTCCCAACCCAAACATTACCCAAATTGGCTTCCTAATTGCAGCCGAGCCTCCCTCGCTGGGACGGCCCCGCTCGTCGCCTCCCGCCAAATTCCAGCGCCGCTCCCGCAGCTCCCAGCCGCGGATGAAAATCCCTCCTGGTTTTCCTGCAAATCCCTCCTGGTTTTCCTGCAAATCCCTCCCGGTTCTCCCGCAAACCCCTCCCGGTTCTCCCGGGGGCCGGGCGCGCCCTGCCCGCAGCGGGGTCTGGGTCTGGGGGAGGTGAGGGGTGCTCCCCAAAGCCAGCAGTGCTGCACCCCCTGCAGCCAGATTTGGGGCTCTTACAGGGTGCCAGGGCTGGAAAATCCCTCCCAGACCATCAGACCCAAGCTGTGCCCATGCCCACCTTGTCCCCAGCCCAGAGCTCTGCGTGCCACATCCAGGAATTCCTGGGAGCCCTCCAGGGATGGGCACTCCAGCCCTGCCAAGGCCTGAGCACCCTTCCCACGGGGAAATTGCTCCCGGTGCCCAGGCTGAAGCGAGGGGGTCTGTGGGGTGATGAGGATGATGACAGCTCTGGGGCTGCTGAGCAGTTGTGGTTGCCCTCAGCTCGAGGTGGGGCTGGAGCTGCTCAGGTCTGTCCCGAGTGGGAGCTCTGCTGCCTCGGGGCTGTGTCCTGTGCTGGGAGCTGGCCCTGGCCCTGTGTGAGCACCCTGGGCAGGTGAAGGGCTCGGGGCCTTCAGCCCAAACTCGTGCTCTGGCTTTGTTGCACAGGGAGCTTTTTCCATCTCCTGCTGGTGTCACCTCCGGGGCTGGCTGGAAGCAGCCTGCAGGTGCTTCCAGAGGCCAGGTGGAGCTGAGCATCAGCCCATCCAAACCTTTATTTGAGCTGGGTCTTGACGTTCAGGAGGTAAAATCTGTTCTGGGGCTGGATCTCTCAGGGCTTTGTGTTCCTCATGCAGCAGAAGGAAGGAACCCTCTGTGGGGAGAGCCTGGTGCCACAGACAGCCCTGCCTGTGCTGGCTCTGTATTTATGGCTGGACTGGCTGCTCTGAGAGGTATTTTCCCAGCCTAACCACTCTGTGACTGCATTTCCTGCCCCGGCAGGGGCAGCACAAACACTGCAGCTCCGTGAGGAAAGTCCCCACAGGGACATGGAGCCCCAGGACTGATCCAAGCTCAGCAATTCCACGTGTCCCACCCAATGCTCCTGGGGAGCACACGGGGTGCTGGGGACACAGGAACACGGGGCTGTGCATGGAAAAGCTGGTGGAAATTCCTTCTGACTCCACAGAGGCCAGCTCTGGGCACAGAAGGGTTCATCCTGCAGGCTCCTTGCATCCTCCTTGCTCTGGGCTGGGGTCTCCTCGTGGCCACAGCAGCTCCGGAATGTGGAGGGGGCTGAGGGAAAAGTTTTCTGCCTTTTTCCCTTTTAGGCTGTGAAATATTACTTTATTCCAAGCCAAGGCTTCCCACAGCCGCCCTGGGAATTGTCTTGGCAGAGGATTTTCCCGTGCTGGGAGAGGCAGGCCGGTGGGGAAGCACAAACAAGGAGCTCCTGTGGCAGCTGATGGGCTCGGGGGAGCTGCCCGTGCAGCCTGCTTGCACCAGGGCTCGGAAAAGCCATCAACGAATAATTGCAATTTCCTCTTGGCCCTGCGGTGGGGCGGGCTCGGGGCTGTGAAACCGCCGGAGGGCTGAGCCCGGCCCCGGGGCCGGCGGGGCTCCGGGAGATCATCCCTGCGGGTACCGGGGGGTGAGCCCCCCGGGCTGGGCCACAAGGGCCGGGAGTGCTGCACAGCCAGCAGTGCCCGGGGGGCTCGGGGGGCTCCTCTCTGTCTGTGCTGCACAGCCAGGCATGCCTGGGGGGCTCGGGGGGCTCCTCTCTGTCTGTGCTGCACAGCCGGCAGTGTTTGGGGGGCTCGGGGGGCTCCTCTCTGTGCTGCACACGCCAGCAGTGCCCGGGGGGCTCGGGGGGCTTCTCTCTGTGCTGCACACCCAAGCAGTGCCCGGGGGGCTCGGGGAGCTCCTCTCTGTCTGTGCTGCACACTCGAGCAGTGCCTGGGGGACTTGGGGGGCTCATCTCTGTCTGTGCTGCTCGGGGGGCTCTTCTCTCCCTGGGCTGCACACCGGGCAGTATGTGGGGGCTTGGGGGGCTCTCCTCTCTGTGCTGCACAGCCGGCAATGCCCGAGGGGCTCGGGGGGCTCATCTCTGTGCTGCTCGGGGGGGCTCTCCTCTCTGTGCTGCTCCCAGGTGATCAGTGCCGTTCCTGCCCTGGTCTGCAGGCCCTGGCCGTGCTGGAGCAGGGCTGGGGCTGATGGAGACGGGCTCGGGGCTGTCGGGCTCTGCTGCTGCACAAGCTCGGCTTGGGTCACCCGTGGGGACAAGCAGGACACGGCGTCGGTGGCTTTGCCAGCCCTGAGGGAGGTTGGTTGGCCTGCCAGCCGTGCCAGGCCAAGTTTGGGGGAAATTCTCTCACTGAAAGGAAGGAACATTGGAACGGGCTGCCCAGGCTGCTGGAGTCCCCATCCCGGTGGGGATTTAACGGCCCTGTGGGTGTGACACTTGGGGACATGGATTAGTGGGGCCTCGGCAGTGCTGGATCTGACCTTAGCGGCGTTTCCGAGCTAAATGATTCTAAAAAGGGCCAGGGCTGTCCAGGTGAAGCCTCCTGGCCTGTTCCCAGAGCTCTGTCCCCCACAGGGGACAGCTCAGGGTCGGGAGGCTGGGGTCCCCGGCATCCCCCCGGATGGTGTCCTGCTGCCCTGCTCCCGCGGCCCGGGGCTTGTGAAACACGGCGTGACACGGCCGCGGAGACACAGGAAATTCCCAGCGGGAGCGGAGAACACCCCGTGGTCCTTGAACTTGTGAGGACTCGCAGCTCTCATTATGCATGCGGCATCTTCCCCCCCGGGTGCCGATGGAATTACAATGCCGGCTTCTCCCGGGCTAATCGCTGTTTTGAACAACAAGATTGATTGCTTTCTCCTTTAATTATTTGCAGATCACTGAGACTTTGCAGAATGCTCTAGGTGACATAAACCGCAGTTTAGTGTGTTGGCATGTGCCCATCTCGGGGATTTTTCCAGCTTAGCCACCAGCCGGGCTGTGGGAAAGGAGGAGCGCAAACATCCCTGTCCTCCGGTGACCCGCCTGGCACTCAGGCACTCATTCTGCCTTCACGGGGCGATTTGGGGAGCAGACGGGGTGTCCCCATCCCTTCTGATTAACCTGCTTCCACCGAAGCACTTCACACTTTTTCACCGCTAATTCGCGGCTCGAAAGCGTCGGCGGCGAACCGGGCGGTGCCAAATCCGTGTGGCGGTGCCAAATCGGTGTGGAGGTGCCAAATCCCTGTGGCAGTGCCAAATCCGTGTGGCAGCGCCAGCCCGGACCGGGGCTGCCCCGGGGACAGCCGGGGGGTCACGGAGCCGCCCGGGCTCTGCTGACCTGGAGCAGATCCCTGCCTTCCGCAAAGGTCACCGCATCCGCAGCGACTTCTGCAGCTCGGGCTGCTGCAGGGCCCGGGGAGATCTTGTGCTTGTCGGGTCTCATTGGGGAGAGCAGGGCCCAGCTGTTGGCGGCGTCACACCGAAATAGCTCTGCCCGTTCGGGGAGGGCTGTCCAGCCCACCGAGTCCCCTCCAGCATCTCCAGCCGTGCCCGCCTGGGCGGGCCTGGGCTGTCCCCAGCTCCCATCACACCTGTCCCAGGCCAGGTAGGAGGATGCCGAGAGCCACCTCGGGCACCGGACTGAGGATTTTTTGTGCTGAAGAGGCAAACGAGCTGTAGAGAAATGCACGTCTGCTCCATAATTCCAATTAAAGCGCAGCTTGGTGCTGATTAGATCTAGAAGTTACATCAAGAAAAGGAAAAAAATGTAAATAAGCAGTATTATTTCCCCCCCCACCCCCATCCTTTCGACAGATGGAGCCGCGCTGATTAGCTTATCTGATCTCTTGTGAGAGAACAAATTGTTGGTGGGAAGCGCTTTGTGGGTTCTGACTCGGCTCGGGCTGGGGGATGGCGGCGATGACGCCGGCTTTGTTCCCCGGGTTTGTTCCCCGGGTTTGTTCCCCGGGCTCTTCCCCGGGTTTGTTCCCCGGGTTTGTTCCTCGGGCTGTTCCCCAGGTTTGTTCCCCGGGCTCTTCCCCGGGTTTATTCCCCGGGTTTGTTCCCCAGGTTTGTTCCCCGGGTTTGTTCCCCGGGTTTGTTCCCCGGGTTTATTCCCCAGGCTGTTCCCCACATGCTGAGCCACTTCCTCCAGCCCCGCGGGCAGCTGGGGCTGCCTGTCCCCACGGTCCTGTCCCTTTGTCCACCAACCCCATCCCGGTCCTGTTCCTATCCTCATCTCCATCCCCATCCCCGTCCTGTCCCCACACTTTCCTGTCCCCTGACCACCATCCTCACACCATTGTATTCCCCGGGCTCTTCCCCGGGTTTGTTCCCCGGGTTTGTTCCTCGGGCTGTTCCCCAGGTTTGTTCCCCGGGCTCTTCCCCGGGTTTGTTCCCCGGGTTTGTTCCCCGGGTTTTTACCATTGTGTCCCCATCCCTGTCCTGTCCCCATCCCCATCCTGTCCCCATGCCCATCCCTGTCCTGTCCCCCTGACCACCATCCTTACACCGTCCTGTCCCCATTCCCATTCTGTCCCCATTCCCATCCTGTCCCCATCCTGTCCTGTCCCCATCCCTGTGCTGTCCCCATCCCTGTCCTGTCCCCATGCCCATCCCTGTCCTGTCCCATCCCTGTCCTGTCCCCACCCCGGTGACAGCCACCGCCGGCCGTTCATTCCTGCTGGTGCCAGGCTGGCTCCGTCTGCTTTCGGGAATAAGGTTTTTCTTAAATGAAATCACTTCCTCGGAGTAATTACATCAGCTAATTAGGGACCTAATTGGCTAATTAGAGCGAAGTGACAGTTTCTCCCCTGCACGGGGAAGGAGCACGGTGTGACTGCAGCGCTGCTGGCTGCCAGCGCCCGCGGCGCAGGGGACAGGGGTGCCAGGGCCAGCTCTGCCCTCCCTCAGCCCTCTGCAGGGGCTGCCCTGCCAGCGCAGGCAATGTGGGAGCGGGCTGTGGCTGTTGGGTCCCTGCTGGAACTCTCGTGGGAAGCAGGAGATCGGTGCCCACAAGCTCCCAAGGCTTTGGGGGCAGCACCTGGAGCATGGCCCGGGGCTGGAGCCCAGGGAGTTCAGGTGGGAAGGGACCTCAAAGCCCACCCAGCGCCACCCCTGCCGTGGGCAGGGACACCTCCCACTGTCCCAGGCTGCTCCAAGCCCCATCCAACCTGGCCTTGGACATTCCAGGGGTGGTGAATCCACAAAACCTCATCCTCCCTTTCCTCTGGGCTTGGCTCTGCTGGAGTGTCTTGTTGGGAGAAAGGTTTGGGCGGGATCAGAGGGAAAGGGTGGCTGTTACTTTCCCCATCTCTTTGTGTGCTGCAGACAAAGGGAGCTGAGAGCAGTGCCCGGCTCTGCGGTTGGGTTTGGCTCCTCTCCGGAGCCCTTGGATGTGGTTTGCGTGTCGAGGGCTGGGAGCTCAGCCCTGGATGCTGTTCCCTGCTCTGGCACTGCTTTGGGGTGGCCTCGAGCAAATCTCTCCTCAACCCTGGGCTGCTTTTGCTCTTCTCTGCCAGCCTTGCCTTATAAGTGACCTCCTTGGAGCAGAACCACGTCTGTGTGTCCGTAACAGGCCTGGGTCCTGCTGGGAGCCACGTAGGCTCCATCCCAAAACGACTTGGGCATCTAAATCCGGCCCTGCTATTCCTGGGAGCCTCCAGCTGGGAAATGCAGGTCCTCACCCACGTGGGATCTCGCCCTCCACGTGTCCAGCAGCTGGACTCTGCCTCCACGCCGGGGTGCAGGGCTGGGTGACCCTCAGCTGCCAGCTCTGGATCCATGGGGGCCAGAGCAGCCTCTGGAGCAGCTGCCAGGAGAGCTGAAGGTCCCTTCTTACCAAACAGAGGTTGGAACACAGCCCTGGAGCAGCTGGAGCTGGGATGGACCCCCAGGGGTCATTGGTGCAGCTGGAGGTGCCTCAGTTTCCCTTTGCAGTGGCCCCACACAGGACGGGCACACTGTGGGGTACAACCCCACAAGTTTCTCACCATGGAGCTCTACACAAACCAAAAGCTGGCCCGGCAGGAGCCAGAGGTGTTCCCAAAGCCCATCCTGCACCCCTCTCCCTTCCCAGGGCCACCCCAGCTCTGTCCCTGCCGGGTCTCGCTGATCCAGGGACAGGTGGCACTGGGGTCACAGCTCTGCCTCTGTCCCCTCTGCCCAAAGCCCCTCCAAAGGTGGCTGCAGTGGCTGAGTTCCAGGTGAAAACTGAACAGGGGAATTCCTCCCATCCTCCCCCGCAGTAAAACCCCCTGGCTGAGCTGGGATCTGCTCCCAAAACCAAGCGAGGGGCTTTGGGAGGGTTTGGAGCTGCTGTGAACCTTTCCCCAGGTTCAAACACAGAGCTGCTCTTGTGGAAACTGCTCACTGCAGTTTAAATCACAGCACTGGGTGCTCCCTGGGACGCTGTCACCGGCTCCACAACCTTCCCTTGGCTTTCCAAACGTGCCAGGAGTGCCACAGAGCGAGGCCACAGCATCCCAGGGGACAGCCCGACCTGCTCCACGGTGTTTGTGCAGCTGGGAGAAAAAGGCCTCGTAGCACTTAAGGATAAAGCGATTTCAAAGCGGTTTTGTAGCGCAGAAAAGAATATTTCATGTGCAGAGGGAAGAAAACAGGCAGGGAAAGGATGTTAAATTCCTCCAGTCAATTGCTCGGGGAATTTTTGCTGGACTCAGATTTTACCAGAGGGAAAATCCTGCTGCGGTGGTGATGTTGAGTGCCAAGGAAATGAGCCAAGGCTGCCGGTGCTCCCAGGGTGACGAAGGTGACAAGTGGCACAGCGGGGACTGCGGGAGGGGAGGGGCTCTCCAGGCAGGGCAGGTGGAGCTCAGGTGATGCCTGAATCCCCGCAGAGCCCTGGGGACACGGGGACGATGCCAGCCCCCCTCAATGAGCTTTCCTTCCTGGGATGAATCCGCCCAGGAGCCAGCATCTTCCTGTCAGATCTTTTTTAAATGAAAAAAAATTCCCTTAAAACAGGTTGTTCCCAGAATTTGGGTTTCCTGGGGCGTTTGTTCAGCAAACCTGGGAGGAACCAGCTCTGAACAAGCCTTTCTTGTCTCTCTTACTTGAAATAGAATTTTGGTTTCTGAAGTAAAACAACAAGAAAAAATCCGTTTCAAATCAACGTTTTGACTTGAAATGTCATTTTGTTTTTAATTGAAGAACCAGAATGAAATGACATTTTAAGTCAAAATGTTAATGTTTTGTTTAGACGTCTCCCATGGGAAAATTTAAATGTTTCAGCAGAGCTGACATTTGCCTGTGAAAGACTCCCAGAACCGGGGGGTTTCTCCAAGCAGGGCTGAGAGGGGTTTCCAGGGTGGTGCCTGGACGGGCTCTGCAGGTGATGAGGGTGAGGAGGGGCATCCCTGGGGGTGCTGGTGGCCAGACCCTGCTGGTGGAGCTGAGCCAGTCCCAGGGTGATGCTGAGCCCCTGAGCTGCTGCATCTCCAGATCTTCTGGCACGTGAAGCCACGAGCTCTGCTCATTCCGGGTGTTTTGCTGGGATGGGGAGCTCCTGCCTTTCCTGCAGCCCAGCGCTCCTGCCCCGGGCCTGGGGAGCACGGGCTCCATCTCAGGGAAACGCTCGGGAGCTGCGGAGAGCGGGTGAGCTTCGGTGCAGGGCAGCTGGGCAGGGCAGGGCACCGGGGCAGGGCAGGACAGAGCACCGGGGCAGGGCAGGGCACCGGGGCAGGGCAGGGCAGGGCAGGGCAGCTGGGCAGGACAGAGCACCGGGGCAGGGCAGGGCACCGGGGCAGGGCAGGGCAGGGCAGGGCAGCTGGGCAGGGCAGGGCACCGGGGCAGGGCAGGACAGAGCACCGGGGCAGGGCAGGGCACCGGGGCAGGGCAGGGCAGCTGTACAGGACAGGACAGAGCAGCAGTGCAGGGCAGGGCAGGGCAGCTGGGCAGGACAGAGCGCCCGGGCAAGGCAGGGCAGCTGTGCAGTGCAGGACAGGGCAGCTGGGCAGTGCAGGGCAGGACAGGGCGGCTGTGCAGACAGAGCAGGGGTGCAGGGCAGGGCAGAGCTGCAGTGCAGGGCAGGGCAGCTGTGCAGTGCAGGACAGGGCAGCTGGGCAGTGCAGGGCAGGACAGGGCAGCTGGGCAGGGCAGGATAGCTGGGCAGGACAGAGCGCCGGGGCAAGGCAGGGCAGCTGTGCAGGGCAGGACAGAGCAGCAGTGCAGAACAGGGCAGCTGGGCAGGGCAGGGCAGCTGTGCAGGGCAGGACAGAGCAGCAGTGCAGGGCAGGGCAGCTGTGCAGGGCAGGGCAGCTATGCAGGGCAGGACAGAGCAGCAGTGCAGGGCTGTCCCTCCTGGCAGCTCTGAGGCCGCTGCAGGCAGACAGGAGCAGGGTTTCTCTCCCGTTTCCCCGCTGCAGGGCCGGCGCTGAGGCTGAGCGGCTGCGACGGGCGGGAGCAGGTCCTGGCAGGGCGAGGGAGCGCGGGGAGATGGGGCTGGCACCTCCCGGCAGCGCGGGGCGGGGGCGGCTCCCCCCTGCTCGGGGTCCCACCGGGGGCTCCGTGCCTTGCCCACCTCCCTCTCCATGCAGCAGGGATGGGATGGGATGGGATGGGATGGGATGGGATGGGATCTTGGCACCTCCCTGCCTCCTCCTGGCTGCAACCTGGCACGAGGAGCAGAGAGACATGAGGACAGAGGGCCAGGGCATGGCTTCAGGGCCTGTCTTCTGCACAGCCCACCCCTGCAGCCTCTCCAAGAGCTCCAGTTTGGAGCTGATGCCAGCACAGACCCCACATCCCACGTGTGCTCTCCAGCCCTGCCCTGGCTGCTCCCGTGCTGGGTTTGGGGCTCTGCTGCTCCCCGTGAGTGGGAGCACTGTGGCTCCGTGCCTTTCCCAGGACTGCCGTGTCTCTTCCTGGTGGCGTGCTGTGCCAAAGATCCCTGCGGGAATGCCGAGCTCTGCAGGAGATCCCTGCGGGTGAAATCCCAACCCGAGGAGCAGCCGGGGCCACAGGGCTGCTGTGCTGGGGCCGCCCTGTTTGCTTTGGAGGTGTCTGCAAACACCCAAATCATCTGTAATTATTGCTGGAAACCGCCCAGCCTGCCTCTCCCGGGCTAACAGCGCCGTGTTCCCGGGTTCCCTGGGAGCCAGGGGAGCTCCCTGCTGGCAGCAGCTCCAGAGCCCCGCCAGGGCCGTGGGGAGCAGCCTTTGGCTGGTCACCTGTGGCTGGCCAGCCTGAGCCCTGCCTGCGGCTGCTCTCCGGGGTGTTCCCCCTTCCCAGTCCCTGCTGGAGCGGGAGGGCAGTGGCATGTGCAGGTCAGAGGGGATTTTGGGGTGGCAGCAGCCCTGGCTCCAGGAGAGCAGTGGGATGTGCAGGTCAGAGGGGATTTTGGGGTGGCAGGCAGCCCCTGGCTCCAGGAGAGCAGAGGGATGTGCAGGTCAGAGGGGATTTTGGGGTGGCAGCAGCCCTGGCTCCAGGAGAGCAGAGGGATGTGCAGGTCAGAGGGGATTTTGGGGCGGCAGGCAGCCCTGACTCCAGGAAAGCAGGAGAACAGCAGGATGTGCAGGTCAGAGGGGATTTTGGGGTGGCAGCAGCCCTGGCTCCAGCAGAGTGCCCAGGCTGGGCTGTGCCCAGAACACCCCAGCTCCCTGCAGAGCCCTGCCCGGCCCCATTCCCTGCCCGGCCCCATTCCCTGCCCGGCCCCATTCCCAGCTCCAGCTGGACATCCCGAGGTTCCCAGCGCCCCGAGGAACCACAGACCCGTCTGTGCTCGGGTTTAATTGCTGCCTTTCTGGAGCACTTCAAAGAATGTTTCTAACCGCAGTATGTGGCACATATTATTAGATTTGTTTTTGGAATATAATGATAAACTGTTGCCATTATGGAGGTAGACGTAATTATCTGAAATCTATTTTAATCTATTCTGCCTTTTAAATATTCTATGTTCCCTTTTAATAAGAGGTAGCATCCAGCCTTTGATGTTGTAGCGGAGGTGTAGAAAGCTCTCCTCTCCTTGCTGCAAATGTTAATTGAATAGCCTCCCTTTCTCTTCATTAGCCGCATTAGCTTGCATTAACACCTTTTAATATCTCTTTAAAATCTTGTTCAATTTACTTTCTTTAATCTTTTCCTTTCCCAGAGTGTTGCATCACTTTGATCCTCATCTTCTTCTTTTCTTTGATGACAACTTGGAGTTTAATTTGTATTTGAATTGAAATGGAAATTTCCTAATTCCCCCAGAATTCAGCAGGCATTTTACAAGGGTTTGGCATCTGCATTAGCATTTGGGGCTGCCCTTGCTGGTGAGGGCACGGGGGAGGGATCCTGGAGCTTTCTGGATTCTCAGCTCCCCTCCTGCACCCTTCTGCTGGCAGAGGCCTCCAGGATCCCAGGCAGGGTGCTGAGGGCTTGTGCAGCGCTTGTCCTGGGCCTGATCCCACATCCTGGGTGTTCCTGGTTGTGCCAAGGGCTCAGCAGCACGTGGGGAGCTCCAGAGGTGCAGGAACAACCCCTGCATCCCCCCCTGCCAGCCAGGCAGCGCTCACAGGAGCCCCTGCGCTGCTGGGGATCAATCCTGGAATGGGATGGGATCCTTAAATTCCCTCCAGTGCCACCCTGCCATGGCAGGGACACCTTCCTCTGTCCCAGGGTGCTCCCAGCCCTGTCCAGCCTGGCCTGGGCACTGCAGGGATCCAGGGGCAGCCACAGCTGCTCTGGCACCCTGTGCCTGCCCACGGCCTCCTCTGGACTCTCTGACTATGGATTGTCAGGATTAAAATGTAAGAAATCAGCTCTCCTTTGAAAGAAATACTAATTTTTTTTAAGGTCTTTATGCCTGATGCTCTTCCTCAGAGCACTTGATATTTGTCAAAAGCACCTTGGTGTGGATTTTAACAATAACACCACAGATGAATCACTGCTTTTTTCTGAGCGCTGTGAATGGCACTCGGTGAGCCCAAAAGAAGAGGCTGTTGATTGATACATTACTCCCAGGCTTGAATTCTTGATTTCTGTAAATCCTTTCCTCCCCTGCACAGCAGTGGCTGGGATATGGGGCAGCCCATTCCTGCTGGCACCATGGCCTGGGCTTGTTTTGCAGTGGTGGGTGGCTCAGAATGCAGAATCAGTGACGGGCAGGGAGGCCCCTTCTGACCCCAGCAGTGTCCAGGTGACTCTTCCCCTGTCCCCCACCCCTGGGGCTGCCCTTGGCTGTCACCCCTCAGCTGTGACAGCAGCCAGAGCTCACAGCCCATCCCAGCAGCTCATCCCAGCCCTTCCAGCCCCCCGGTCCTTCCTCACAGCCAGGGACCTCAGAGCCCCCAGGGGCTGCACACGCCCTCGGTGCCCGGGCAGGGCTGAGGAGGGGCCGTGCTGAGCTCCCTGGGCAGCTCCAGAGGGACCCGGGAATTTGGGATGAGGCCGATGTTGTCCCTCCTAAGGCTCTCAAGGACTCCAGTGTGGGAATGGATGGATCTCCAGGCTCCAGGGAGCGTTCCAGAGGCGGGCTGTGCTGCTTTGTCAGGCGCTCTCACCTCCACAGCCCTGCCTGCACGGAGGGGGATTCACTGCGTGCTTTGCATCTTTTCCCTTTTAAACCCCTGTAAAGGAGGCTCTGATTTCTGAAGCGCTGCTCTTTTCCTTCTCTGCCTTTTCGGGGGAGAGGAGCTTTGCTGGAGGCTGGTGCTCTGCGGATGCTCCTGGGGAAACGGGAGATTTGTCGCTTCCCCACCCGCCTCTCCTGCCGCGCCTCTGATCCTCCATTTAAACCAGAGCAGCGGCTCAAAGCACCTCCCAGGCTGCCAGGGAAGAGCTGTGTAAGATGGAAGGATACAGGGAATGTCTTTTAGGGATCACAGCTGATCGGGGACAATAACAAACTCCGGGCTGGGGAGGTGCCTTGATGCGGGGTCACGGAGCACGACCTTCCCCCAGGCTCCCGGCAGAGCAGCAGCAGGAGCTGGATGGGATCGGGCTGGAGTGAGACAAAGAGTGTCAGAGAGGCAGAGCTGGCAGTGTTCTGTGTCCTTCCTCAGCCACACACCTCCTCCTCCTCGCCACGGCTGGCAGCTGTGTCCTGCTGGACACCTCCGGGCACGTGTGGCCTCCTGGATCCAAGTGTGAGATTGTCCCCGTGTCAGGTGAGGTCTTCTCACCTCTGGTGTTGTTTTGGGGCTGAAAGGAGCCGGGGGTGTGACCTGGGTGTCCCTAAGGGCTCTGTTGGGGACAATCAGCAGGGATGTGCCATCACACTGATCCTTGGACCTCGCCGTGTCCCCTCGCCTGGGTCTGGGGGCACGAGGACCTGCAGCAGTGCCAGTTCCAGCAGGTCGGGCTCAGCTCGGTCCCACCAGCCCAGGGGTGCAGGGTGAGGAGCTGGAGGCTTTATGGATTGAGGCAAAGTGCCGTTCCCATCCCAAATTTCCAAGGCACCTGGTGAGTGCGGCGCTGCTCCGGCTGGCTGTGGTCCTCTGCACTGCTCCAGATCCTGGGAGAGAAAAACAGCCTGGAGCACTGTTGGTTTTCCTCCCTCCTCACATCCTGGGAGAGATTTGTCTGTACACCGCTCTTGATTGAAGTGGACTTTTATCTTCCTGCTTATTTTCCTGTCTCCAACCCCCTTGGTAAACCTCACGCTCTGGTGCAAACCTCGAGCTGTGAAACCCCAAATGGAGCCGCGCCCGGTGCCTGGGTGGCACTGGAGGGTCACGGGGATTCCTGGGGCTGGGAGCAGCCTGGCAGCCCCTCCGTGGGTGCCCGGGGCACCTCGGGCTGCCCTTGGCACAGCCCCACAGCGAGGGGCGCGGGTGCCCCTCCGGACAAAGCCCCAGCACGCCCGGCGGTGCCGCTTGCGCAAGGTCCCGAATCGCGGCAGCTCCGGAGCCTCCCGCCCCAAACACATCCAAACACGTGTTCCTGCCCGGTCCTGCCCGCTCCTGTGGGAGCCTGGCAGGGACGGGGCTGTGTCATCCCAGCCGTTTCGTTAGCAGCCCTGAGGAAGGGCCCGACGTGGCGTGAGAAGCTGCCCGTGGATGTTTGCGTGGCTGCCGAGCCTCTGCCTCCTGCTTCTGCACTCGGGGCTGTTTGTCTCATGATTTACAGTGAAAAAGGAGGCGCAGGATGTGAAACCCGGCCTCGGTCGGGTTTAATTAGGTTCTAGATTAGAAGAACAAAGAGCTTGGGGGTGCTGAGGGCCGTGGCAGATCCAAGCCTTGCTGGCTGCGGCAGTGGTGGTGGGGTGGGATGTGCCAGGTGCTCTTTGCCTGCTCTGCTGGGTATTCCCCTCCTGCAGCGTGCCCCCAGACCCCTCACTGCTGGTTTTTGACTGCAGACTGGGCTAGGATCCTGCTGTGTCCATGGGCTGCCCCGTGGGATTTGGGATGCTGGCAGACCCAAGGGCTGGGCTGTGCTGGGAAGCTCCTGGGAGAGACTGGCTCGGGGAGCTCTTGGAAAAAGGCTGCAACAAAGCAGCTCCTCGGTAATTCTGAGACTCTAAGGGAAGGAGATTTAAATACTGCCAGGAGGCTGTGCCCACATGAAGGGAAACAAACCCAGTTTTCCATGTGCTTTGGTCCAAAGAGCACCGAGCATCCAGCACAGACCCCCTTTGCTGGAGAGGGACGTCTTCGACGAGGGTGGTTTGACTTCAGAGGCGTACGCACAAGAATGAGGAATATTTCCCATTATTAAATCCAGTTTTATTTGCTTATAACTTTACTGTTAGCTCGGGGGGAAAAGCTTTCTGTGGGCAGCGTCTGCTTTAGGTTGAAACTTTGTATTTGGGAAGTTTTGGCGAAAACAATCCGACCACATCTGAGAGCGCTGGGAGGGAAGCAGTCTGCTTTGACATGTTGAAAAAGCCAAATAAAAGGCACGCAAGAGCCCCCTGGCACGCCGGGCAGCACGGCAGGAGCCAGGGCTGCTGGCATCCCACAGCTCCAGCCCTCTGGCCCCCCGTTTGCTGCTCTGGGGGCAGGACAGAGCCTGAGCTGGGCATCCCCAGCCAGGTGTGGCATCGCCCTCAGCGCTCCTGGGCGGGCAGGATGAGCCAGGGTTTGTCTGTGCCCCGTGGGGGGCTCTGGGTCACGTCCCAGTGTGGGTATCGGGGGTGCTGGCCCTGCCCTGCCACCCCTGTGCTATGGGAGGAGGGCAGAGGGCGGCTGGGCCTTGCCAGGGGGCTGTTTGTGCTGTGTCCCACTGGCAGTGGTGGAAAAGGGGATTTCTTGGGCTGTGGGGCACCTCCCTCCCCGCCGGGTACGGCTGCATCGCCCTCCAGGAGCTTCAGCTGCAGCACAGCCCCTGGGGCAGCACCAGAGCCAGGAGCTCAGACACCCTGGGAATGGTTAGGGCTTTGGGATCAGCACAGGGCTCTGGGATCAGCACAGCCCAGGCTCTCCCAGGACTGATGCTCCTCTCGCCGGGCAGGTCTAAAGGATTTGAGTGCCTTCCTTCCATCCTTTGCCCTGGGGGCCTTGGGGACGCTGCCACAGCTTCTTGTGAGCTGGAGAAGCTCGGGGCAGCTTTGCTGTCCTGCTGCATCCCTGCTGGCCACAGACCGCTGGGAATGAATCCCTGGGGTGCTGCTGGCCAAGGGATGCAGGGGCTGCAGGGGCTGCACTTCCTGCTGCAGATACCTGGGTGGGGATGCTTGGGCTGCATCTAAACGTGAGCACATCACTGATATTGGATTCATTTCATCAGGGCCAAATTCCCCTTCCTCCCTCTGCAGCAGGAAAAAATAATTTTCCCATGAAAGCTGGGCTGAGATGTGACCCTGGTGTCCAGCTGAAGGGCTGCTGGAAGGAGCACCCATTTCTGTGCAGATATTGGTATGGAAATCCAGCAGGCTTATTAGGCAGAGAGCAGTGAATTTATTCTGGTCATTTATTATTGATAGGTAACATGACACTATTTTAATAATGTTCTCTGATCCTGCTGCAGCTCAGCAGGGAGGGGCTGGAGGAAGCTCGGGGGAAACAAAATCTCCTTCCCACATTTCTGCAACGTGCTGGATCAGCTGAGAGCCTGCCCAAGCCCTGGTGTCCCCCCAGCTGCCAGCCTGGCCTGGGTCACGGAGCGAGCAGGGCACAGCTGGCACAGAGGGGGCTGGACATGGAATCAGAAAATCCTGGAGTGGTTTGGGTGGGAAAGGACATTAAATCCCACCCTGTTCCACCCCCTGCCCTGGGCAGGGACACCTCCCACTCTCCCAGGCTGCTCCAAGCCCTGTCCACCGTGGCCTTGTCACTTGGAGAAGGAAATGATCCTCAGCCCATCCCAGGGCGCTGCTGGATGCCTTGTGCCTCCCGGCAGCTGTTGGGGTGCTGTGAAATGCCTCTTTTCCCTGTCCCCGAGGGGCTGCGGGCACCGAGCGTGACCCCGGGGCTCTGCAGGGCCTTCCTGGGGCCCGGCAGCTCCCGGAGCCAGCCCTGGCACAGCCGAGCCAGGCTTTGTTGGGCGTAGCTGGAGAGCCCGGCCGGGGTCTCGCTCGGGTGAGGGCGCAGCGAGGAGGAGGCGCCGGGGCTGCTCCCGCACAAAGCCCCAGCCCTGCCCGAGCTGCACTAATCACTCCCTAATCCTCCTGAGGACAATCAGAGCCTGCCGGGCCCAAAGGGACCCCTGGCCCTTGCAGAGCTCGGGGCTGGGCTTGGCTGCCCAGCCGGGCATCGCTGCGGGCACCGGCCCCGGCTCCAGCAGTTCCTGCAGCTGGCACGGGCAGGGACCGGGCTCTGGCAGGATCCCAGCGTTTGTCCCACTTGGACTGGCCTCTCCTCCCTCTTGGTGGCTGCTCTGCCATTGTCCCTGTGAACGAGGCATGGCCCTGGAACAGCATCTGCTGCCCATCCCCTTCCCCAGGCTTCCTGCCGGGGAGGGACCCTGCTGCTCCGGAGGATCCGGGATCCTGATGTCTGTGGGACCCGGTGGCACCAGCCTGGGGGTGCAGGGGCTCCTCTTGGGGTTCAGGGGCTCCTCTTGGGGTGCAGGGGCTCCTCTTGGGGTGCAGGTGATCCTATTGGGATGTAGGTGATCCTATTGGGGTGCAGGTGATCCTATTTGGATGTAGGTGATCCTATTGGGGTGCAGGTGATCCTACTGGGATGTAGATGATCCTGTTGAGGTGCAGGTGATCCTGTTGCAGTGCAGGTGATCCTATTGGAATGTAGATGATCCTATTGGGGTGCAGATGATCTTGCTGGGATGTAGGTGACCCTGTGTGGCTGCAGTGGTCCTGTCAGGGTCCAGGTGGTCCTGTTGGGGGCCAGGGCCCTGCTGCAGGCACGAGGAGCTCTGACACCCACAGATCATCACCCCAACTTCCACCCCATCATCCCTGCCAGAGCCCAGCCCTGGCAGCCTGGCCAGGTGCCCCACAGGTGTGTGCTTTGGGGGCAGACTCCTGTGGGGATGAGCAGGGACCCCCCAGGACTCTCCCCAGTGTTTATCCCGGCCTGGAGCCGCAGCAGTGCCGAGCAGCTCCTGCAGAGTTTGCTCAGGGTTATGATGTACAGAGGGCTGGAAATGAAAGGGAATACTGTGCCTTTGAAAAGGAGAGGAATCGTGTCTGCTGTGTTAAATTCAGAGACCTGGATGTGGGAAAAAAAAAATGCGTGTGGGTGTGATGAAAAGCTTCCCAGGAGTTCATCCCGTGTAATTGGGCTGGGAGCAAAATCACGGAGCTGGGCACGGAGCGGACACGCGGGAGGAGGGACACGAGTGACACAGCCCGGGCCGGTGTTTGAACAGCGCCTGCAAGTCCCAGAACGGGCCATTAGGAATTAAAGAGATGCTGTTAATGCGGGCTGGAAATAAAGCAGGACACACACGAGCTCGTCTGGTTGGTCTGGCCTGCTGCTGGTGTCAGCTTCAATTGGAATAAACAAGTGTTGCTGGGCTGCTGCAGCTCCTGGAAGGCAGAGCAGGGCTGGGAGCGCCGCTCCCACATGAGAACCACTTGCCCAATTCCTGCTCATTTTTAAAGACAGGCGGTTGTGAAAGCGAGAGGGTACTCAGGGGTGCTCATTACCACTTCTGCCTTGCAAGAGTTTTCCTCCAGCGCCCATAAAAACCCTGCTCGCTCTCACCAGAGATTCCACATCAAATATTCAAGGCAGATTACACCCAGAGCCACACAGGAGGAGGGGGGAGGGGGGAAAAAACCCTCTAAACTGTTCAGTTGCTTTAATAAAGGAGCCAAAAAGGTTAAGAAAGAGAAAGGCAGGCGGGAGGGAGGGGAGAGGCTCCGCGCTGGTCCCGGGGCGGCGCTGCTGGGAGCGAATGCCAGCCCAGCCCAGCCCAGCCGGGGTTTGAAGTGGGTGCTGCTCCTGCTGAGCCAACTCGGGGCACAGGTAGGATCACCGGAGCCAGGAGCGGATCCCTCGGCGGGGAGAGCCGCACGTGGCTGCTGGCATGGAGCAGCTCCCAGCTCCGGCGGGCGCTCGGTGTTCCTGCCCCGCAGCCGCCCCTTGGAGATGGCTCGGGCTGCTCTGGGCCCGCACAGAGGGAGCTCAGTGCTCCTGCTGCTGCTTTGGGTGGAAAAAGGCCGGCTGTGAGTGTCTGTGTAAGGGCTGGAGGGTCCGGCTGGGAGTGGAGCAGAGCCAGCTCGCTGGTGGCAGGGATGCGGCTCTCCCTGCAGCCCAGCGTTTATTCCCGTGCTGCGGTGAAACATTCCAAAAGCTCCCGGGAGCACGGCTTTGCTCCACCACAGATAACATCTCCCCCCAAAACACGCTTTGCTCTCTCTCTCTCTCTCATGTTTTTCTACCACGTAATTACTTTTCTGCTCCTAATTGAGCAGAGCCTGGCGCGGGGGGGAGGCGGTGCTGCGGTGTGAGCCTGGGGCTGTTTTTGGGGAGCTGTGCCATCCTGGCTGCTGGCACTGGGGCCGTGCCCGGGGCTCTGGGGGCACCTGGCTCCCGACCCTGAGCAGCACCGGGGGTGGAGAGCAGCCTGCAGGAGGCCGTGTGGTGCCTGTGTGGTCCTGAGCCCTTCCACATCCCCGTGTGTTATTGGGGATGGTTTTGGTGCCAGGGCTTGAACCCAGCCTGAGCCTGGTGCCCAAAGCCCCCCAGCCCTGCCAGTGCCCCCTGCCCTGTCTGACTATGGGGCTCTCCTGGGGACAGAGCCCTGGAGGCTCCCCTGGTGCCAGGGGGTGGCCGTGGGGGGTTGGTGGCTGTGCCCCCCACCCCGAGCAGCCCTGGGGTCACCCTGCAGTGGCCTGGGAGCCCCTGCCCCGCTGGCATCACCCAAGGGAGCTGGGGGAGCAGGGGCTGCTTGCTGGGGTGTTTGTGTCACCCCCGTGTCACACTGAGGGGACCCCAGAGCCCCTCCCGTGGCCCCCAGCTCTCCCTGGGATCCCGGCCGGCCCGGGGCTGCTCAGGATCGCTGGGAATGTTCACCTGGAGAGGAGAAAGATCCAGGGAGAGCTCAGAGCCATTCCAGGGCCTGAAGGGGCTCCAGGAGAGCTGGAGAGGGACTGGGGACAAGGGATGGAGGGACAGGACACAGGGAATGGATCCCACTGCCAGAGGGCAGGGATGGATGGGATACTGGAAGGGATTGTTCCCTGTGAGGGTGGGCAGGCCCTGGCACAGGTCCCAGAGCTGGTGCTGGCTGTGCAGGGGGGACACGGGGCTCCAGGACACCCCCAGGTCACCCCAGGCCCCTGGGGCTCCTCCAGAGCTCCCTGTCAGAGGCTGGTGACACGGGCGTTTCTCAGGATGGTTTTTTATTCCTGTGGTCTTGTTTCTGGTGGAAATTAGTCAGCGTTCCAGGGCACAAACCTCAAGCCACGGCCACATTCTGAGCCGGCTCAGCGCTGCCACCATTCCACAAACCACTTCCTTCCTTGCAGCCTCCTGCAGCCAGGCCTGAGGGTGATTAGAGGGCAGGAGCAGGGCTGGGAGAGAGGAGCTGGGCATCCCCAGCCAGGCTCTGCTCCAGGGCACAGGCACACGGTCCCACGTGGGACCCAGAGCCCAGAGGGTTTTGGCTTGGAAGGAATTTAAATCCCACCCAGTGCCACCCCTGCCGTGGCAGGGACACTGCCACTGTCCCAGGTGCTCCCAGCCCTGCCCAGCCTGGCCTTGGGCACTGCCAGGGATCCAGGGGCAGCCACAGCTGCTCTGGGCACCCTGTGCCAGGGCTGCCCACCCTCACCCTCCAGCTTTGCCATGGACACAGACATTTTGAAGAAGGGATTTTTTTTACAGCTGGGTTCTCCTTTTCCTGGAGCTCCTGCAGAGAGGGAGGACACGTAAGGGAGCTCTGCAGGGTGCCCAGCTTCCCGAGGCACAGCCCCCCACCACAGATGCATCCCACTGATTCCTTTCCTTGGGTGGCAGGCTGCAATTTGTGTTGGAGTTTGGCTTTCGAGTGAAACTCTTGGCTTGTCACTCTCAAGGCACAACACGCTCCCTAAATAGCAGGCTAAATTTCCCCACCTAGCCTTAAAAAATAAAAGAGTCCTCTGCCAAATGAAAGGACATATTCCAGTACTCTTTGTTGTTGCAACAAATTGGGTGGATACTGTCAGACTTCTGTATTCTGGGAATACTTCCAGAGCCTCTTTCTGTGTGCAAGTCGGTTACCATGTAATTGTCAACTTAAATTGCAGTGTTGGATAACTGAGCTGGGGCTGGAGAGAATCTCTCCCTGAGCCTCAGCCCCGGGGCTCTGCTGGCCCTGCGAGCCAGGACAGGGAGCAGAGGGGGCTGCAGGCCCGGGGGGCTGCTCTGGGGGGTTTGGGGTGTTTGTGGTGGCACCACGGCTGAACACACCCTGCCCGGGCAGGAGGGGGATCACGGAATCACTGAGGCTGGAAAAGCCCTCCAAGCTCATCGAATCCATGCTGTGCCCACCTTGTCGCCGCGTCCAGGCCGTCCTGGGGCACCTCCAGGGCTGGGGACTCCACCTGGGCACTCGTTCTCTGAAGGTCACAGCCAGGGCAGGGGACAGGGGACGAGGGACAAGGGACAGGGGACAGAGACAGGGCTGCGGCTTCGGGGACGAAACAAATGCTGCTTTCGATGCGATGGGAAAGTCTTCACCCTCTTCCTTCCCCTTTCAAACTGGCAGCTCGTTGAGCTGTGTTTGTTTTAGCCCCAATCCCAACGACAATTAGCGCTCCGAGGCCAGATTAAGCTGTTTTTGCTTGTTTTCTTTTTCACTTTGATTTCCACCTCCTCCAAATTCTTAATCCTCCTGAATATTTCATCTCTTGTAAGCCCATCAATGGAAGGGCTCCCAGCGGGACGTGCGGGCCCAGCTCTGCTCCAGCTGCTCTGCTGGAGCTGCAGCTCAGCGCCGCAAACCGCAGCATCCGCCCGGAAAGCCGCGCCGGGGATTTGGGAACCGCGCCGGGCACCCGACGGGAACCCGGCTGCTGGCTGAGAAAACAGAGCTGCCCTGGTTCCCACCTTCCCCTCTGCAGGTGGGGAGCCCCTGCTGGGGGGAGATCCCGCCGTAGTTTGGGCAGTGGAGGGGTCGGGGTGGTGTCACGGGGTGGGCTGCTGTTGGGCAGAGCGCAGAGGGGGTGCCCCGTGTGCGGGGGGTTTGCTGGGCTCTGGGGGTGGTCCTGTGGGGTCAGGGAATGTCCTGAGCTCAGAGGGAGCCACAGGGATCATCCAGCCCAGCCCCTGGCCCTGCCCAGACCCCCCAGCAATCCCACCCTGGGCACCCTGGGAGTGCATTCCAAACGCTCCTGGAGCTCTGGCAGCCTCGGGGCCGTGCCCAATCCCTGGGCAGTGCCCAGCACCCTCTGGGTGGAGAACCTCTTCTCCATACCCACCCTACCACAGCTCCAGCCATTCCCTGGCTCCTGCCCATCTGATTGTGATTCCCCACCAAAAGCTGCACTTTTGCCTCTTTTCCTGTGGCTGCTTCCTGGGGTGCTCTGGGACTCAGGGCTGGGGTTCTGCCCTGCGCTTGTGCTGTTGACAAAAACACTTTCTGATGGGGAGCTACTTTCTTCTGCCTGTCAGAATGTCACTTCCAGCTTGAGCCAGCTCTGCAGGGCTGTCCATTGGGACAGACACACTCCCACTCCAGTTCCTTCCTCCTGCCTGGAAGGACAGCTGGGACAGGGGGCTGGCGCTCACATCCCAGCCTGGCTGGGGCTGTGGTGTCCCTGTCCCGAGGGCTGATGTCACAGGGGCTGCCTGCTGTTTGTAAGGAGCCCTTTTACCACCTAGACCTGCTCCTCGATGTCCCTTTTACCACCCAGACCTGCTCCTCGGTGTCCCCTTTACCACCCAGACCCCCCTGCTCCTCCATGTCCCCTTTACCACCCAGACCCCCCTGCTCCTGGGTGTCCCCTTTACCACCCAGACCCCCCTGCTCCTGGGTGTCCCCGTGAGTTTGCAGGGCTGTGTCTCCAGGAGGACGCCCCCGACACGAAGCAGCTCTTCCAGCAGGTTCTGGGACTCCTGCAGAGCTGCAGTGCCCCTCACCTGGGCCGTGTGCTCCCGCTCAGAGCCCCACGTGGCTGCGGGCTGGCTGGGAAGAGCATTCCCTGGCAGCAGGCGGCTCCAGGAGCCGGTGCCAAGGGAGCTGCGGTGGCATATGTTCCCTCTCAGAGCAAGGTTACACTCCCGGCTCATTAGGAGCTCCTTCCCTCGTCTTGGGGCATATGCAGGAGAGGCCGGTGCCAAGCTGGCAGAGCCGAGCAGCTCCCAGAGGCTGGCAGGGAGCTTTCTCCTGCGCTTGTGTGCTCGGTCCTTGTGCTCCCTCCGCACAAACGCGGCCCCGAGCAAACCCCTGCAGGTGATCCCTGCGCAAGGAGCGGCTCCTGCCTCGGGAAGGGTGGGCAGGGTGCGGTGGGTGATGGGTGGGGGAGGAACCCGGCGGCCCCCCCGGTGCTCCGGTGCCAGGGGCAGCCCAGCCCCGATGGCCGCGGGGAATTCAGCACATTCCTAAATAATGGCTCTGGTGGTTTAGCAGGATCTGGAGCCCATACTAATGGCTCATTGCTGAACCGTAAGTGGTTGTGTTATACTTTGGATTTATTGGAGGCCAAGGGATTAATTTCCTGAAATATACGGTCATGATGTTGAGGTTAAATTAAGATCTCATTCAAAAGGATTCTTTTTATTATATTTAATTTGTAACCCCTTTTCTCTAGCCATTTTACAGCTATTCCTCCCCCTCCCTTCAATGTTCAGTGTCATGTTTCCAGGAAGAATCTTATTTCATGCAGACTAAGAGCATTTTTCAGTATAACCTTTTACAGTTCCTCACCGTTCAAGTTCCTCCAGTCTCGCTTGTTTATACACAACAAGGTCTTAAATCCTCTCTTGGAAAATAAAGATGTTGATGCAAAAGCAACAAGAGCTTCTGGCAGAGCTCAAATCCATCCGTTCTCTCCTCCTTCCCCACATGCCACCCCCTTCAATCTGCTGGAACTAAAAGCCCTTTTACTTCAGCGCTTGAGCACTTTGATAAAATGCATGTTGAGTAAATCTTACATGACATTTTTACTCTGGGTGAGATGTATATAAAGTCGAGCTGGCTCGGCGCTGGCCTCGCTTCGCCCTTCCCCACGATGCCATTATTGAACTGATAAATTAACTGTGCAAACCGGCGCTGCCAGAGGCGTGAGGCGGGAAGGGGACCAGCAACGTGGGAAGGACGAGGCTCTGCCTGCTGGGAACGCGAAGAGATTTGGGAAGGGACGGCTCTGGGGAGCCCTTGGAGCTCCTGAAGAGGCAAAGAGCTCCAAGAGAGCAGGAAAGAGACGTTGGACAAGCGCTGCCAGCGCAGCGCAGAATTCCCAGAGAGCCCGCCCGGGAAGGAGCCAGGGCTGCCGCGCTGCCGGCAGCTCTCACCCCGAGCTGTCAGCTGCCAGGATTGTCTCTTTTCCTCTTTTCCCCCCGTGTCTCCCCCCAGAAGTGCTGACGGACACGCCGAGTGCCGTATCTGCGGCTCGCAGGCCGCGCCGGGCCGAGCGGGGTCAGGCGGCGCTGGCGGGGCCGCAGCGGGTGCTGACTGGCATCCACGGGCCAGATAAGATAAAAACAACTGATGACAGCAGGGAAGTGAAACAGTCAGCTCAGCACTTGGATTTGTGCCCGGCAAAGAGGAAGGGAAAAAAACCGAGGAGGGCCGGTGGGGAGGGGAAGAGGGTGGAATATGGATTAGAATAGAAACTCTGGAAAAAGCTATCAGGAGGCAGCAGATTTGGGTGTTAAATATTTATGAATTAGCGGCACTTGTCGGGTTCTCTGTGAGCTGAGAGTTTCCAGGATGGGAGTGAGTGTGGCTGAGATCCTGCCGTGCCAAACTGTGGATGGAGGCAGCCTGGAGGATCCTCCCTGGCTCCCAGGCCGGAGGAGCAGAGGAGCTGCTGCCGTTCCCACCGGCTGCATTCATTCGGATTTTGGGAATCGCTGTCAAATGAGTCACCTGGCAGAGCAGCAGGAGCCCCCCGCGAGGAGAGCGGTGCTGCCAGGGAGCTGCTGCCAGCAGAGCACTCCTGCCTCAGCCAGCCTCTTGTGCTGGGCTCTGCAGAGCCAGCTGGGGAGCCAGGCTGCTGCCAGGTGTTACCCTGTGTCCATCTGGGTGTCCCCCTGTCCATCTGAGTGTCCCTGTGTCCATCTGAGTGCCCTGTGTCCATCTGGGTGTCCCCCTGTCCATCTGGGTGTACCCCTGTCCATCTGGGCGTCCCCGTGTCCATCTGAGTGTCCCTGTGTCCATCTGAGTGCCCTGTGCCCATCTGTGTGTTCCTTGTGTCCATCTGAGTACCCTGTGTCCGTGTGTTACCCTGTGTCCATCTGAGTGTCCCTGTGTCCATCTGGGTGTCTTTGTGTTCATCTGAGTGTTGCCCTGTGTCTATCTGAGTGTCCCTGTGTCCATCTGGGTGTTCCTGTGCCCATCTGGGTGTTCCTGTGTCCATCTGAGTGCCCTGTGTCCATCTGAGTGCCCTGTGTCCATCTGAGTGTCCCCGTGTCCATCTGGGTGTCCCGGTTTCCATCTGGGTGTTCCCATGTCCATCTGGGTGTCCCTGTGTCCATCTGGGTGTCCCCCTGTCCATCTGGGTGTTCCTTGTGTCCATCTGAGTGCCCTGTGTCCATCTGAGTGCCCTGTGTCCATCTGAGTGTCCCTGTGTCCATCTGAGTGCCCTGTGTCCATCTGAGTGTCCCTGTGTCCATCTGGGTGTTCCTGTGCCCATCTGGGTGTTCCTGTGTCCATCTGAGTGCCCTGTGTCCATCTGAGTGCCCTGTGTCCATCTGAGTGTCCCCGTGTCCATCTGGGTGTCCCGGTTTCCATCTGGGTGTTCCCATGTCCATCTGGGTGTCCCTGTGTCCATCTGAGTGCCCTGTGCCCATCTGGGTGTCCCCGTGTCCATCTGAGTGTCCCTGTGTCCATCTGGGTGTCCCTGTGTCCATCTAAGTGTCCCTCTGAGCCCAGCCCAGCCTTTTCCTTGGCTCCCGCTGCCCTGGCTGGGGTTGAAGAGCCAGAGGAGGGCGCAGGACTCTGGAGCTGCAGACAATAAAACTTCCCCGAAGTTTGGGAGCCCCTGGCACAGACCCATCCCTGTACTTAAGC
Source organism: Pyrgilauda ruficollis (assembly GCF_017590135.1). Taxonomy (NCBI): domain Eukaryota; kingdom Metazoa; phylum Chordata; class Aves; order Passeriformes; family Passeridae; genus Pyrgilauda; species Pyrgilauda ruficollis. Next base: position 156,865 of record NW_024522539.1, read on the forward strand.
AGAAAATCACCAGAGAAGTGCTATAATCTGACAGATTTTTCACAGGCTTAAATATTCATGAATTAGAAGAATTGGCAGAATTTTCTACATTATTAGCTTTCATCATGGCTCCAGGAGCAGTTGGTGCACTGGCTGCTCTTCAAAAGCTATTAATCGAGTCTGTCATCACAGCAGCCATTTTTTAATTAGCTGCTTTACGGAACGATCTGGTGCAGGAGGGGGACTGCAACATTTAAATGGTATTAAAGTTTTAAAGGTGCCCCTTTCCATTTTTAATCCTGGTTCTGGAAGGCCACGATGGGAACCGAACGCCTTCGCTCCAATGGTTAACTTCTGCTTTCCTCTGGAAAAAAAAAAGTGACTCTTGGAAAACTGAGCTGCTTCTACAAAGGCAGGGATGGGGAAAGCAAAGGCCTGGCTGGTGGCAGCCCAGGCAAGGTGACCAGCTGCAGTGGCTCTGGCAGTGCCGAGGCTGGCAGCAGAGTGGGATAAACCCAGATGAGGAGCAGAAAGGATAAATGAGGTGCCATAAAAGTGACTATTATTATTCAGAAAATTCCGCTGAAGAGCATTGGAGTAATTAAATCATAATTGCTTATTACTCAGCTGAAGTGACATTGTAAGTGGCTGAAGGTCTGTGACGAGCAGGGGAAGGGGGGCTCTGCTGTTCCCGTGCTCTGGCTTCTCTGGGGATGGGATGGGTGGATCTCCTGGCAGCTGGGCAGAAATCCCAGCCCCAGTGAAGGTCAAAAATCCCCCCTGAGCCTGCAAAGCTTGTTCCCAGTGGGACAAAGAACCTGTGGGTGCTGCAGGAAGGGAGCCAGGAGAGACTTCACCTCCCGGGACAAGAGGTGCCCAAACCAACCCAGGCTGGCCAGGTATTCCTGGAGAACAGCCAGGTATTCCTGGAGGTGAGAATTCCTTGGGGTTAGGCTGACCCACTAAGCCTTGAGAGCTTTAATGGAGCTGTTTCCCACCACGAAACCAAGAGCTGCAAATGCTGTAGGCCCTTAATTACAGAGCACAGTTTATGGAACATGTGCAGGGCTCAGGTACGCTGGCAGCACAGGGATGTGGAGGCAGGGCTGGGCAGGGGGAGCTTCCCAGGCTCTGGTGCCATGGCAGCATTCCCTGAGCCAGCCAGGCTGTGGGATCAGCTGCCTTTCCAGCTCTAGGTAACATGTGGGCAATGTTTGGTTTTGTTTCCTCATTTTTGTTTCAAAGTCACTCCGTGCTTCCCTTCCTGAACCGAGGCCTCCCTGCACTGTGGCACAGCTGAGCATCCCCTCGTGCATTTCTCCCTCAGCCCTGTTTGCTGCCCCCTCCCCGCCTTGCCCTGCCCTGCCCCCAGACCCTTCCCACAGGATCATCCTTGCTGGAAGGGCAGGACCAAGCCCTGGCCATGTCCCACCTCCTGATGAACTCTCCCGATGGGAAAGAAGAGAAGGGCCCGTTGCTGTTGTGCTGCTTGCCTTTATCCTCCTCCAGCTCAGGCCAGCAGAGCAAGGTCCAGCGCTGGGAACCGAACGCCTTCGCTCCAATGGTTAACTTCTGCTTTCCTCTGGAAAAAAAAAAGTGACTCTTGGAAAACTGAGCTGCTTCTACCCGGGGAAGGAATTGCAGGGAAAAAAATGGTTCTGGAAGCTTGCAGCATTCCTGCCCGATGAAATCAAGCGGGATGTTCGTGGCTGCAGCACGGAGCGTTCAGGGCTGGGGGGCAGGGGCAGGACGTGGCCTCTGCCTGGGCTGGGATTTTGGGAACACTCATGGAAACGCTCTCCTGCATCCCTGTGTGGCTCCAGTGTGTGCCAGGAGCATCTCCTGGGCGGGCACAGCTTGGGGAGCCCTGGCACAGGCGGGTGCCACCCCCAGCATCCTGAGCTGCCCAGGGAGCGGGAGCTGGCAGGGATCCTGTGGGATGTAACCCGGAGCTTGGGCAGCTTGGAAAGAGCTGCAGAAACACAGGGGCCTGTGAACCCCATGTGTGGGATCCTCCTGCATCCCTGTGGGGGCTATTCCTGCATCCATTGGGCTGTTCCTGCATCCATTGAGCTGTTCCTGCATCCATTAAGCTGTTCCTGCATCCATTGGGCTGCTCCTGCATCCCTGGGGGCTGTTCCTGCATCCATTGGGCTGTTCCTGCATCCATTGAGCTGTTCCTGCATCCATTAAGCTGTTCCTGCATCCATTGGGCTGCTCCTACATCCATTGGGCTGTTCCTGCATCCATTGGGTTGTTCCTGCATCCACTGGGCTGCTCCTGCATCCCTGTGAATTGCTCCCACGTCCCCACAGGCTGCCATGGAAGTACATCTTCAGCCCCAACTGGGAATTGTGAGGGCTGTGATCCCAGGAATTGGGGCATTGAATCCCTCTGTGCCCTGCCTTGGCTTTGGCAGGGGCCTGGGCTGGATTTACAGCTGGAATTTTCTTTGGGATTCTCCAGCCCCTGAATCCCTGCACGTGCTTGGGAAACAAGCTCCAGAGCTGGGATGCCGCTCAATCCACTGGAAACACATCCTGGAGGTGTCCAGCTCTGGGACCTCTGGGGGCTTGGGGGACAGGACAGATCCCTGCCCACCTCCTGGGATTGGGGTGCAGGGGGAGCAGGGAGAGAGGGGGGCTGAGGGCTCCCTGCTCTGGAGGTGGGCACGGACCTGGGGTCACCCCCAGGCAGTGAGGGAGGGTCTGTGGGAGGCTCGGATCCATGGAAGGGTTGGATCGGGAGGGGGCTCAGATCCATGGGAGGATCAGATCCATGGGAGGCTCAGATCCATGGGAGGGGGCTCAGATCCATGGGAGGATCAGATCCATGGGAGGCTCAGATCCATGGGAGGGGGCTCAGATCCATGGGAGGATCAGATCCATGAGATTTTGAGGCCCGGATCCATCGGATTACCCCATGCCAAACCTGCTGTCTGAGCTTTTCCCTAAATTTCACCAGCCGTGCCCTTGGCTCTGCTCCCCGAGCCAGAGGTGCCGCTGCTCTCCTGCCTGATTATTTGCATGGGAAACACAGCAAAATTCTGCCTTTGTGGTGGCTTGAAATGGGAATTTTTTGGCATCAATGTCGCGTCTCCAGCTCTGGCTGCTCCTCCTGCCAGCGCTGTAATTTGTGTATTGTGGTGCCGGTGTCCCGCTGACCGGGACGGGAATTGCTGTCTGGGGAAGATTTCCCTCAATTGTCATGTAAAACATGGAAAGCAAAGAAATTGGCAGCTAAAATCGCTAAAATGCCACCGCTGCCTCTACAACCCTTGAGAGGCTGCTCTTTGTGATTCAGTCTGGGGAGCAGAGGATGGGGGGTTGGGGATTTTTGGTGATGTGGAATAGGGAAAGTCTGAACCTCGGGCTTCAGGTGGATTTTAATCCTTTGTGGGAAACCAATCTTTTATTGAAGTGTAAATATTTGTGTTTTGGAAGCAAACGTGATCCCCTGTGAGACTCAAACTCTGCCCACAGATCCTCAGGAAAAGAGGGAACAAATTCTGCTCTACTCCGCAGCTTCAGGGGAGGAAGGATGGGAAAACATTCCCAGAAAAAAAAACCAAAAAAAACCAACTTTTGCTTACATTGAGTGACTGGATTGAGTGAACCCATTTTCCCGGGTTTCCTTGCCTGGTTTGGGTTTGTGGGTTTGTTTCTCCCGTCGTGAATGGTCGGGGTTTGGAACAGCCTGGGGTGGTGGAAGGATCTCTGCCCGTGGAGTGAGAGGAGCTGGGAGGTGCCTTCCCACCCAAACCATTCCATGATTCCGGGGTGCTGCGTGGACGTGAAACCTGCTGTCTGCAGAAACTTCCCCGGTGCTCAGAGCCCCTGGAGAAGCCAGCCCGGAGCAGGGTGGGATGTGGGATGTGGGATGTGGGATGCGGGATGCGGGATGTGGGATGTGGGAAGGGCAGGAATTGCTGCGTCACAGCCACTCGCCCTCGCTCTCTTAAAAACCCCGTGGGTTTGTTGCTTTTTTCTACCTCTGCTCCATCATTTTTCATGTTTAGTCACTCCAGCGAGGCACACGCCCTCCCTGGCAATTAATTGTGGTTGTTCCCTGTGAGTTCTTGAACAAAACTCTCTTTATTAGGACTCCAAGCGTCCAAAAGCTTTGCAGAGCTGCTGGGATCCTGCAGCTCATGCTGGCCTTTAATTACATCCCCCGGATAGGAGAATTTATTAGCAGAATAAGTTCTTTAAAGTCTGTAGCACACGGCTCTGCTTTGCTATTTACCTTTTGGGGGTAAAAATGAGGATTTACACTGCAATTCAAATGGAACCTGAGCAAAATGAGGGGGTTTGTGGAGAGCACCCCCTGCAATCCCTCAGTCCTGCCCTGCATGGGGTTTAATGGGGCTGGGAAGGAGAAAAACGCTGCTGGAGGGTGTGGAAGTGCTGGGGAATGGCAGGACTGTGGGCTGGGGCTAGGATTGGGATTGGGATGAGGACGGAGATGGGAGCAGCTCTGCAGCCAGGCTGGGATTTCCACAGCGCTGTCCCTGTGCTCCAGAGCCCCTCGGAATGCGGGGCTGGGAGGGAACTCGCACATCCATTGGAGAGAGCCCCAAAATCAGCTTTATTTCCCTGCCTGAACAATGCAGCCGTATGGGCCTGTCCTCATTAAAGGCCTTTTTTCTGTGAGGAAACCACGGCAGAACGAGCGTGGAAGCCGACATAATTAAAGGCTTCTTTTTTCCCCAGCCGTGGTGCTCCGGCCTTTGAAGAGCTGGGGGATCCCGGAGGAACGCTCTGAACTCGGCAATATTTTGATAGCTGCAATAACATAATCAAAAGATGCTTTCATGAGGAGAGCACCTTGTGTGCACTGCTCGCCCTGCTCCCCTCGGGTGGGGTGCAGAGCCCCGTGCACGTGGGGAGCTGGCTTTGCTGCCAGAGCCATTCCCTGCTCCCCGTGCCCCTGTCCCCCTGCCCCAGCTGTGGGGTGACCCTGCATGTCCTGGAGGTGACCTGGGATGCTGCCTGAGCAGGGCTGCCAGGAGCCAGAGCCATTCCCTCCTCCCTGTGCCCCTCTCCCCCTGCCCCAGCCCTGGGCTGACCCTGCACGGGCTGGGGGTGACCTGGGCAGGGGGCTGCAGCCCCAGCCGAGGCTCTGAGCCTCCAAATGGCTGCACACAGAGATTCTGTGCTGCTGGAGAGGCATCCAGGTTGTTTTTCATCCTGAAATCCTCATTAAGCACTCTGATGTCTCGCTGCTCAGCTGCGGGCAGGGGTCTGGGATCCTCCTCCCACGGTTTGTCCCCGTGTCCCCCGGGCCAGCCCCGGCCGTGCCCATCCACCTGAGTCCTGGCACGCTGGGCTGCCTGGAACCAGGAAACTGGGGCAGTGCCTTAATCATTAAGCTGGAATCATTAAGCTTTAATCAGGCCAAATGAGGGTTTTGGATCCCGCTGCCTCGCACCAGGCGCTGATTGTGTGAACTCCTGGAGCAGAGCTGGCCCGGGCTCTGCGGGCACAGGGCCACCACTGTCCCCTGTCCCGGGACGCTGTGGCTCTCTGGGGGCAGATCCCAGAATGGTTTGGGTGGGAAGGGACCTCACAGCCCATCCAGTGCCACCCTGCCATGGCAGGGACACCTCCCACTGGTTCCACATCCTGCTGGTGTTGGTTGCAGCACCTCAGGTCCCATCTTTGTGTGGTGATTCTCTCGCAGCGAGGTTTGGGGTTGGTACCCACGGGAATTCCCTGCCCCAGTAAATCCCACCTCGGGAATCCTCTTGGCCAAAGGTGCCTGGGCTGCTGCACCAGCAGCACCTCTGTCCCCACCCAGACTCTCAGGCAGGTCTGATGGACTCTCTGGATCTCCTGGCACCAGGCTGGCAAAGCTCCGGGTTTGCATTCCTTGGATCCCAGCCCCAGGATCGCCTCTCCCGTTATCATTTCTCACTGATCCTCTCTCTCCTGATCCTCTCCCAGCCTCAGCCACACGGCAACCACATCGCATAATGCAACTTCTGTGCCGAGATTATTCTCTTTTTTTTTTTCCTTTTCCCCCCTATTGTTGCTTTGCCAAGATTTCCCTCTCGTTCCGAGGAGCCGACTGAAAAGAGCAGCGGCTCCGGAGCGAGGCCGGGCTCCGGAGGCAGCGCGAGCAAATCAACTCGACAAGTGCCTTCACAGGAGTCAGGGCAGCTGGGGAGCAGCCAAACAAAAGCCCCTCCAAATGTCTGCTTGGATTTGAGCTGGTTTTCCTGGAATGTCTCAGCACAGGCAGGAACAATGCGGCCGGAGGGAGGAGCTGCTGCGGGAAGTGGCGGCCGAGGGAAGGGTGGCTTTGGGACAAGGTTGGAGGCCAGCACGGTGGCAGGAGCAGCACAAACAGCTCTGGGGCATCTCTGGGGTTTGCAGCCAGGAAGGGAGCTGGCCCTGTCCCCTATGGACACGGGAATGGGGTCTGCAAGAGGGCACCACCTCCAGCTCCTGCTGCCCGGGAGCTGCTCCAGAGGTCTGGGCACCACCAAAGAGGGGAGATGGGAAGGAGTGGGGTTGTTTAGGCTGGGAAGGAGAAAACAGCAGGAGAGGGGGGTTTTGGGGGGCTGGGGGACGGGGAAGGGGCTGATTTGGCTCCTGTGCCCTGGGCCCAGGAGCTGCCGTGGCCAGGCCCCACTCTGGGCACTGGGAAATTGCCCCATTCCAGCCCCTGGGATGCTGGGAAGTGCCCAAACTCCGGCATTTCTGCCCCAAACTCCCCAGCTGCGGCAGCCACCGTGGCACTGCTGCTTTTTGACATCATTTCTGGGGTTGTTTCTCACAGAGGGCAAAACCCAGACAGGATTTCTGCCCTGCCCTGCCCTCACTGCAGGTCAGCCTTGACCCTTCAGAGCCAGGGAGCCACCCCGGGCAGAGGCAGGGAGGGCTCAGCCAGAGGTTTGGGGAAGGATTTCAGTCTTGGGTTTGCTTAGAGCTGGTATTTATCACTTGTGGGCCAGCATTCTGTGCTCAGCATCCTGTGGGAGCTGTTTCCATGGGAGATGTTGGCCAGGAGAGCATCGAGGATGGAGCAGGACCATGGTTCCTGAAACACCTTCACACCCAAACTCCCTTTTTATTGCTATTTCCTTTCCTTTACAGCTGTTGGAAGATGGGTTTGTTTAGGACCAGGAATTTCCACGTTGCCTCTTTTTCCCCCCAGACCCACCCTACCTTCATTTCCCCCTCATTTCTGCAGCTTTTAATTCTCGACTCCTCAGCCATACTGGCCACTTTAGCATAAGAAATGAAATTAATTCTCATGCTCAGGCTCCGAATGTAAATTCCTTTATTAATAATTGAAATGGGTTTATTTATGCAGTTTGATATTTCTCAGGTTCAGGGAAGCAATTCATTTTTCTCGCGTTGATGATCAACAGACACCGTCATTAAGCTCTTCCCCCCCGCCCCGTCCCCTTCTCCCATCTCATCCTGGTAAACAGATAAAAGCTGGGAGCCCGCTGGTCCTGGCAGCCCCCAGGGAGGATTTCCATGAGCTCATGGAAGTAAATAATTAATTGGACTTTATCTTCCGTCGACTTCGGACAGTTCCTCCCCAGGAAGGGGATGGATTCTCCTCCCAGATGTTTCCAGTCCCCACCATTTCCAGTCCCCAGATGTTTCCAGTCCCCAGGAGTTCCTGCCTGGAGCCTCCAAGGAGAGCAGCAGCCATTCCTGGGTCACCCGGAGGGGCTGGAGCATCCCATGGGATCAGGGATGTGTTTGTGCAGCCACAACACCCCAGGCCAGGAGAAATGGGGATGTGGGGGAATCTTTTTAGCAAGGATCACATGGATTTCCCTGGAATGAGATGTCCCAGACCCAGAGCCCCCGTGGGAAGCCCCCCAGCCTGAGCCCACCTCGGGCAGCTCCTGGCACCCGGTTTTCATTGGCCTGAGGGGTCCTCCCAACCCTCGGGGCAGGGATACCCCAAAAAACCAGGAATGGTTTGACTTTCCAGCTGTTTCCTTGTGGTGTGGAGCCCTGGGAGATGCACTGGGCTCTGGATCAGTGTGGGTTTGCCTTTCCTCCTGCAGGTGTGACGCCCCATGCCGGGCCCAGCTGCACGTGATGTCACACAGCTGAAAGCGGCACTTTTGGCCCCAAACTGAGCCAGGAGCCCGATGGCATCGATGAGAGGCCTCGGAGGCGGGAGGAGCTCCAGGGTTTCCTCAGGGAAGCACGGGGGATGTGCTGAGGTTTCCCTTTCATCCCAGCTTTGTCAGAGGCAGAAGGATCCGAGCTGTGCCGAGCTCGGCCGCTCCCCGATCCCCTCCCGCTCGCTCTGGAGAAGCTTTAACATTTCTCTTTTATCTCACTCTTGTGAGCTTCAAAGAGGCTGGGGAGCCCAGTCCTACCTTCCTGCAGCTGGGGATTATCCAGCCCCTGCTCTGGGGCTGCCAGGTATTCTCTGGAACTGGTTTGTTTGGGGTTGGGATGATCCTGTGCGGGTGCAGAACCAGGAGGCTCCCGGGCTTTCCAGCAGCCTGGCACCATGCAGGGCACGAGGCTGGGCAAACCCAGCTCCTCTCCCCTCCCTGCCTGCCCAGCCCGCTCCTGCAGGCAGGAATTTCACAGGAGTTTCCCGAGTCCAGCATAGGTGTGGGATGGAGGGACCAGGGGAATGGCTTCCCGCTGCCAGGGGGGCAGGGATGGATGGAATTTGGGCAGGAATTGTTTTGGGAAGGTGATGAGGCCCTGGCACAGGGTGCCCAGAGCAGCTGTGGCTGCCCCTGGATCCCTGGAAGATGTCCAAGGCCAGGCTGGAAGAGGCTTGGAGCGCCCTGGGACAGTGGAAAGTGTCTTTACAAGAAAAGTCTTTTCAAGGAAATCTTTTCAAGAGAAGATGTTGTATTTGTGTGTTGCATTCCTAAAGCAGGGAGGAGCTGGCTGGGAGTGCACTGCTCCCACCCCTCTGCCCAGTGCTCACAAGCCCTGGCATTCCTGCACCTCTGCCACCTGCGTGCCCTGGGAAGGTTCAAAGGCCACAGGCAGATTGGCACACAGAGCCAGGAGAAGCCCTTGAGTCCACTCCACATTCCCTTGGAAGCACGAATCTGACGCTTTCAAACCTGCAACAAGACGGGCCTTAAGGTCCCTTCCGAGCCCGACCGTCCCATGGAGGTTTGCAGGATTTCTGCATTGCTGGAGAAGCAGGAGCCTGTTCTGGTGCTGCTGCCCACATCGACCCCTGCAGCGTGTCCCAGGCTGTGTCACCCCAGCCCGTGTCACCAAACCTCCCTGAGCGCCTCTCCAGGCCCAGTTCCTCCCGTGCACAATTCCAGTTACGTTTGGTCCTTAATTGCCAAGTGCAGAATCCCACACCATGGAGGGAATTGATCAAAAACCCGGAAATTCATTTAAAATGTGAATTTTGCAGCAGAGAGACCTCCCTGTGAGGGGTTCCATGAGCTACTGGGATGGAAACCACGTCCTTGTGGAAATGGTGTTCCCAGCCAGGCTCTGGGCACTTCCATGTTTCCCTGCTCATCTGCCTCTTGCTTGGATCCTTTCCTGGGCTTCCACAGGTTGATTTGCACTTTTTTTTTTCAGGGAATAAGTATTTTTTGGGTCTTTTTTTGAGGTAAATTATTCTCCTGGGAGGCTCGCAGGTGTTGCTCTGGTTTGTCCAATTTTTGTGGGAAAGGCTGTGCTGGTCTGAGCCTCTCCGAGCTCCCACTGGGATATTTTCATGTGGGAAAATAAAAGGTTGGTTTTTGTGGAATCACAGAACCCCAGAGAAGTTTGGGTTGGAAGGGGTTGTGAGGATTATCCTTTTCCAACCCCCTGGGATGGACCCACAAAGGTTTCCAGTGGTATTTCCTACTTTAAATGTGTGTTTGGAGGGAAATCCAGGCAGGGATCTCTGGGAGGGATGAGGGGAGCTGGGGGTGCTGGGGACCCCCCATCCCCCCTGCCTCCCCCTCCATGGAGTTTTTTGGAAAACTCCTTCCCTAATGTATTGGTTTTTCTCTGTGGCAGGTGGGGAAATGCAGGGCAGCCCTGCCTGCAGCCTGGCTTCCCGGGAAAGCGGCGACGGACATTGATTTATGATCAAAAGGGAAAAGGCAAAGCAGAATAAAAAGAATACTTAAGACTTAAAAACAGGGAAATCTCGTTTCTTCCTGTGTAGGTGCTACCTGGGAATCTTTCATGTTAAACTTAAATGGAATTAGGAATGAGGGGAAAATCACCCTGGGAGCCGCGTGATCCTCGTAGCCCTCGATTAAAATGAATCCCGGCATTGATCTGTACAATTTCTGAACAGCCTGGCACGGCAGAGGAGCCGCTGCCATAAACAGCCCGTCCCTCTCGGAGCATCCCGGCCCTGCCCTGGCTCCGGGATTGATCCTGCCAAGCCCCCAGAACCAATTAAGCAGAGCCCCCCGAGCCGGGCTGCGGAGAGGGGCCGGCACGGCGGGCTGGAAACGCCAGAACCAAGAGCAAAGCCCTAAATCTTTTTGGCCGCCTGATTAATAATCCTGTCAGGCCTATCACAGGCACTAAACAGTAATGCTGGTTGCAGCTGAATTTTTTATACTTTCTATTAATCTTTAATGATAGCTTGGTCACCTAGTCTCTTTTATCTTGTCAGATAAATGTATGGTTAACAGGATAATGAGATTTCTGAGGCTCTGCTCCTGCTCCCAGCCATGCAGCACATGGGGTGACCCCTGCCCCTGCCGGGGGAGCCGGTGGAGGGCACGGTAATTGCTGGATGTGCTGGGAATGTATTGGGAGCTGATGGATGGTTTAAACTTTGATTTGAGGTCAGCAGGTCCCTCAGCTCTGGAAGGCAACTGTGGTTTTATTACTTGCAGGATCTGATGGGGATGTAATTAGATTTAGCTATTGCTTTATTAATAAGTAATTGTTCCTGCCGCTGCTTTGGGTTGGCAAATATATTCCGCTGGTAATTCGGGGCGTTGATCGGGCTCTGGTCGTTAATGAGGGGGAATGTGGGGTTTGCCTGCGGCAAGGAGCAGCACAGGGCTCGGCTGGCCACGGCTCCCGAGCGGGGATCGGCTCCTCGCTCCGCCGGGATCCACCCGGAGCCGGGAGAGGGAATGGGAAAGGGGAAGGGGAAAGGGGGAAAGGGGAAAGGGGGAAAGGGGGAAAGATGGGAAAGATGAGAAAGGGGAAAGATGGGAAAGGGGGAAAGATGGGAAAGGGGGGAAAGGGGGAAGGGTGGTAAAGGGAGAAAGGGGGAAGGATGGGAAAGGGGGAAAGGGGGAAGGGGGAAAGGGGGAAGGATGGGAAAGATGGGAAAGGGGGAAAGCTGGGAAAGGGGGGAAAGATGGGAAAAATGGGAAAAAATGGAAAAATGGGAAAGATGGGAAAGCTGGAAAAGATGGGAAAGGGAGAAAGCTGGAAAAGATGGGAAAGCTGGGAAAGCTGGGGAAGATGGGGAAGATGGGAAAGGGGGGAGCCTGCGTGTGCCAGGGGGCAGCCAGGACCTCCAGGAGCCTCAGGTGCCACGGGAGCTGTGCCACCACCTGTCCCTGTCCCCTGAGCACTGGGAATGATCCAAGGGTGGGTGGATCTGCCAGGATGTGCCCAGATGTGCCAGGATGTACCAGGATATGCCAGAATGTGCCAGGGTGTATCAAGATGTGCCGGCATGTGTTTGGATGCACTGGAATGTGTTGGGATGTGTCAGAACATGCCAGAACGTGCTGGGATGCACTGGGATGTACCAGGATGTGTCAGGATGTGCCAGAACGTGCCAGAAGGTGCCGGGATGCACTGGGATGTACCAAGATGTGCCGGGATGTGCCAGGATGTGCCAGGATGTGCCGGAACATGCCGGGATGTTGCAGGATGTGCCGGGATGTGTTGGGATGCACTGTGATGTGCCGGGATGTGCCAGAACATGCCAGAACGTGCCAGGATGCACTGGGATGTACCAGGATGTGCCAGGATGCACTATGATGTGCCGGGATGTGTCAGGATGTGCCAGAACATGCCAGGATGTGCCAGAACTTGCCAGAACGTGCCAGAAGGTGCCAGAAGGTGCCGGGATGCACTGGGATGTACCAGGATATGCCAGAATGTGCCAGGGTGTATCAAGATGTGCCGGCATGTGTTTGGATGCACTGGAATGTGTTGGGATGTGTCAGAACATGCCAGAACGTGCCAGGATGCACTGGGATGTACCAGGATGTGTTGGGATGTGCCAGGATGTGCCGGGATGTGCCCAGATGTGCCAGGATGTACCAGGATATGCCAGAATGTGCCAGGTGTATCAAGATGTGCTAGGATGTGTTGGGATGCACTGGAATGTGTTGGGATGTGCCAGAATATGCCAGAACATGCTGGGATGCACTGGGATGTACCAGGATGTGCCAGGACATGCCAGAACATGCCAGAAGGTGCCGGGATGCACTGGGATGTACCAGGATGTACCAGGATGTGCCAGAATGTGCCAGAACGTGCCAGAAGGTGCCGGGATGCACTGGGATGTGCCAAGATGTGCCAGGATGCACTATGATGTGCCAGGATGTGTCAGGATATGCCAGAACATGCCGGGATGTGCCAGGATGTGCCAGAACGTGCCAGAAGGTGCTGGGATGCACTGGGATGTACCAGGATGTGTCAGGATGTGCCAGAACGTGCCAGAAGGTGCCGGGATGCACTGGGATGTACCAAGATGTGCCGGGATGTGCCAGGATGTGCCAGGATGTGCCAGAACATGCCAGAAGGTGCAGGGATGCAGCGGCCCTGCAGCAGCCCTGGCAGCCCCCGTGTTTGGGCTCAGCTCGGGGCCCTTGGGGCCCTCTGCTCCCGCTGCTTCTCCCCCCTCCCTGCCCGGCCCTGCCTGCTGCGGCCCCTCCCCATCACCCCCGAGCCGGGAGGGACCCCGGGCACCCCCAGTGCCAGCGCTGAGCCCACCTGGAGCGCCGGGCCGGCTGCTGTGCCCTCCCCTCTGCCCCGGGGGCTCCTTGCCAGCCCCGGGCCCACAGGAGGGGTTGTGGCAGCACAGGGAGCTGAGCAGCTTTCCCCGCTGCTTTCCAGGGGGAGGGGGCGCAGGGCAGCCGTATTTTGGTGGCTTTTTGTTGCTCTGCTGCTCCAAGGAAGCTCCTTGCATTAATTATGTTGCCATGTAGAAAGCTCTGGCCTGTCATATATTTTTTTTTTCTTCTTTTCTTTTCTTTTTTTTTTTTTTTTTTTTTTTTTAAGCTCTGTTTTTCATAAAGTGGTCCTAAAATGACACGGAAAGCAGCTGCTTAAGCAATTGTGCCAATTAATGGGTCTCTGAAATTAAAACGCCTACACAGTCTAGATGAGATTTCTCCAGGAGGGAATTCAGCAATTGTCTTCATGATAATCAGGCTTGACTTGTCTTAGCACACATTAATAAAAAAGCAAATGCATTCAAAGAGATGCCCTTTAGTGGAGAATATCCACAATATAGTAATGAGTCTCCAAAAAAAAAAAAAAAAAGAAAAAAAAAAAGGAGGGGGGAGAGAGGAGGGATGCTGAGCTGGCTCCAGCCTTTCCTGGAGGGAGGGAGACTTGGAATTCACGTCATGGATTCGCTGGATTCTCCTGCTGCAGCTGCAGGATGCAAATCTCTCTGTGCCCGAGCGGAGCCCGGGCAGCGGCTCAGGGAAGGCTCCAGAATTCCCGCTGGGATCGGCGGCCCCGGGGGCTGTGGGGACCCCCGGGCCCCCAGGGACCGTGCCAGGGGCCGGGGCTGCCGGGGTGGCACAGGGGCCGGGGCTGCCGGAGATCACCCGCGGCACCCGGCTGCTCCTGTGCTCGCCCTGCGCGGGGATGGGGCAGGAATTCCGCTGGAATTCCCACTGTGCCCTGCCCGGTCCGGCCGGGGGACAGGGACGGGGGGACAGAGGGACAGGGGGACAGGGACAGAGGGACAGAGGGACAGGGGGACAGGGGGATGGAGGAGAGGGGGACAGGGGGACAGGGGACAGGGGGACAGAGGGACAGAGGGACAGAGGGACAAGGGGACAGGGCCAAGGGGACAGGGGAACAGGGACAGGGGGACAGAGGGACAGGGCTGGAGGACAGGGGGACAGGGCCAGGGGCTGCAGCAGGGCTGTGGCCCAGCCCTGGATCCCCTGTTCCCCTCTCCTCCCCCTGCAGCCCCGGCCCTGTCCCCAGGCGGGCAGGGAGGGCAGGGCTGGAGCCCCGCTCCTGCCGGGGTTCATCCCGTGCACGGGGCGCTTTGGGGGCTCATGGAGGCAGTGGCTGGGCTCTGTGGCCTCCCAGGGCTTTCCCAGCAGGAGCAATCCCGTGCTGCCGGGGTCCCCTGAGCCCCACAGGGATGCTCAGCTCCCCTGTGGAGATGCTCCCTTCGCAGAGAAAAGCAAGGCTCAGTTCTTCCCAGGAACATTTCTGGGTTTCCCATTCTCTGAACTCCAGAGAAAGGGAAAGCACAATTCTTATTTTACTTGTTGTGCCCGTGTTGTGCCAAAGTAGAATACAATATGGAGATTGTTTATCTAAAGTGGAAATATTTTGTTCCCTTGGCCTATCAGGGCCAGGAAAGTGTGTGTGTGTGTGTCAGACTGTCACTAGGCAGTCACAAGAGAATCAGAGACCAGTGCAGCTCTGTGCAGAGGTGAGCACAGTGAGTGCAAGGCAGATTCAGTTTAGAGGCAATGTATATAGTATAGTGTAAAAAAGTAATTAATTAACCTTCTGATAAGCTAGAGTCAAATGCATCATTCTCCCTCACCAACGTCAGAGTTGCCCTTGTTTTGACAATCCCCCTCGGGGGTGGCAGGTGGGGCTGCTTCTGCTCTGAGCTCCAGAGGACAGAGGAACCTGATTTTCCCTGGGAAATGAGGAATTCCCCCCACCCTGCCCCACGTCACTGATTTTGGAAACAGGGATGTGCCCCAGTGTCAAGTGGCTGCTCCATTTCCTCAGCAAAGGTTTGGGAGCAGCAGTCAAAGCACCCGGGGTGGTTTTGTCCAGAAGCACCATCCCAAAGCCCAGGAAAACACCAAATCCACGCTGGGACACCCCGTTCCCAGCAGGGACACCCCGGGTGCTGCAGCCTGGCCCATCCCTGCTCCCACCAGGCTCAGCTATCCCTGGATTTGGCACCTCCTTCCCTTCCCTTCCCTTCCCTTCCCTTCCCTTCCCTTCCCTTCCCAATTAAGCACAGCTCTGTCTGTGTCTGCTGGCGGCTGCAGCCTCCTGACAGTTTGTCTGGAAAAGTCTTTTCTCTTTTCTCCCCCTTGTTATTTTCATTTCAAAAATTTAGGAGGCTTTAAAAACAAAAGTATTTAGAGCAAACACGATCTTCCCCTATGCAAAATTGATGAAAGAAAAAGACTTACAGCTCTAAACCCCGGCACTGCTGCTGCTGCTGGAGCAACCAAAGCCTTGAGTTCATGGAATTGTGGGATGGGCTGGCTTGGGGGGACCTTGGAGATCCCGTAGTTCCCGTAAAATTAATTAAAGAGGGACCAGCAGCTGTGGGATGGAGCCTCTCCAGGTCCCTCTGGCCTTGCTCCAGCTGTCCCATCCCTGCCCATTCCCGTTCCCGGGGCCATCCCGATCCTCTCCAACCTCATCCCAACTCCCACAGGACACCTCAGCCCCCTCGAGCCCAAAGCCCGGCCTGGGAGCACAGGGAATCCTGCAAAACATTCCTTATTTTTTCCTTTAATCCTCGGTGGTGTTTGGGATTTTCAGTTCCATCCTGGTTTGAGCAAATATTTTGATTGCACCCAAGTGCGAACATAACAAACACTGTTTAGACAAAAGCAGCACAGCCTCGATTAGTTTTAGACAATTTGTCCTAATATTGTTTTGGATCACGCATTTATTCCCCCATAAAGATTTGATTGCTTTGCTTGTTTCATTAATCTTTATTTGTTTAATCATCTGCTAAATCTGTTTAATCATTGGTTTAAGTGGAAAGATTACATGAAGATATTTCCTGCTCGGTGCCAGAGCTGCCCTGACATCTAATCCAGCCCTGCTCCCTCCCGGGATTGCCCTGGCTCCTGCTTTTCTGTCCCTGCCGGGCTTTTCCCGACCTGTCCAGCATTTCCCGGCGCTGGGTGAGCAATCCCAAAGAGGGACCCCCTGCCCGGGGGGCTGCCAGGGGGATGTGCCCAGCCCGGAGCAGGGGACAGGGCTGTCCCCGTGCCTCCCACCGCCTTTGGTGACAGGATGGATCCCTGGAGGGCAGCGGCGTGAAGCTGTTTTATGGATTCCAGGGGGTTTGGAGGTGTCACACCCGGGTGGTTGCGGCTGCAGGTCACAGCCCGGTTCCGGCTGGAAATGTGGGACCTGTGGCACCTCAGGGAGCAGTGGTTTAACAATTATTGTCCTTTTCCCCTGGCTGCTCAGCCATCCCAGGCCCCCATCCCGCTCCTGCCTGCCCCGGGCCAGGCAAGGGGTGAATATTTGATGCCAGGCCGTGATTTCCCCTGCCCAGGCTGGGCAGGAGCGATGTCCCAGCAGCTCGGCGTTCTGCTGCTGCTGCAATCAGCGCCTCGATCGCGGCCGCTGCTTTATGAATTAATGAACAAGGAGATCACGGAGGGTCCGGCAGGACCGGGAGGAGCGAGCCCGGCAGAATCTTAACGAGCACGGCGGGGAATTTCAGCCCCGGCACGGGGAGGGGGATTTGAGGGAGGATTTTTTTTGTCCTTTCCCCCGTTTTTTGGTCCCTCGCCCTGGGCAGGGGGTGCCGCCCACCCAGCCAGCCGGGCCGGCTGGAATTGTGCCGAATATCCGGCGATTTGTGTCGAGCACCGGGCGGGCGCTGGCGGATCCTCGCCGGCAGATCTTGTCCTCATTACTGAATAATTCATCGCCGCATTAATGGCTTCAGATCCCAGCGCGCTCCCGCTCTCTCCTCCTCTCCTGCCTCGCTCTGCCCACTTGGGAAAACTTTATTATGCCTCGCTCTGACGACAGAGTATACAGATAAAAGATAATTGCTTGGCTTGACTCCCCCATTGATATGAAAATAAGATTTAAATTATTCACTTCAGTTTAAAGGTTAGTTGAAGGTTATTACAGGGGATAAAAAAATCACTCTTCATAACATTTCTGTTGGAGATGAGACAGGTTTGAAAGGCCTAATTTGCACGGCAGGCCGAGGAGGCTTGTTGTGAATAAACCCGGAGCCCCTCCAGAGATTTTAATCGCCAAGAAGTCAATTATTTATAAGCAAATTACGCCGAGCTGCTCGGGTATAGACAACCCGGCTTGGCGTGAATAGGGACAAGATGGAACCTATATAACTTAATACACCTCCCATTGAAGAGCAGCGAGAGCCTCACCCGGCGCTTTCCGCCTCTAATCCCGGCTGGAATTTAATGAGCGGCTGAATTTCAGGGAGGGGGGGCCTGATCCCGGCTCCCTTGGACTCCTGTTTATTTTATTCCTCCCCTTCAGTCTCCCGGTTTCCAGCCTCCCGTCTCCGGCTCCCTTTTGTGTTGCCGCCTTGTAAATGGAATTAAAGGATTGTAAATTTTCCTGCCGAGCAATAGGCCTTGAAAGCGGGGACGTCACTTTGCCCGGCGATCGGCTTTATCCCGGCTTTCACTTAATGCTCTTTTATGTGGGGAGCTATTGCAGCGGCTGGTGCTGGGAGAGAGGCAAATCTCCTGCTTGGAGTTAATAATTAATGCCCGGCCCTGGCAGCGGGGCCGTGGCTCAGCCCCGACCGCAGCGCTCCCCATCCATCACCTGCACCGAGGAATATCCACGGAAAACCAAGGATGGCATGGGTGTGACCCAGCCATAAACCCCTGCTCCCGCGGGGCTGCAGCTGTGCCGAGCGCTCAGGGTGGCACTGGGAGAGGTTTGAGGTCCCTTCCCAGCCAAGCCAAGCCCTCTCCTGTCTCCCACTGGGGCTGGAGGAAGCACTGGAATGGCCAATCCTTCTCCCCGAGGCCAGCCCAGGCAGCAGCCCTGGGCAGAGCTGTTGTTTGAGTGTGGGCTGGGTTTGGGGCGAGCTGGAAGCAGAGCCCAGGAGTGCCTCCAAAGCCCTGGGCCGCAGGAGAAGGGAAGGGAAGAGCAGGGAATGTGTCTGGCCCTGCATGTGCAGCCTTGCCTGCTGTGGATCCGGCTCTGGTGCATCCCTGGGAGCCAGGGCTGAGCTGTTCCCGAGTGCTCCGAGGTGTCGTGTTCCCGTTAAACCCTTTTACCTTTTATTTAAAATTCACAGAGGCCTGACAGGTAATCCCGGGAGCTGGAGCATCACAGCAGCCAGGGCTGAGCCATGGAAATCCCAGGCTTTCCTCTTTTCCTTCCACAGGCAGTGCCCCTTTCCCTCCCACTGACTGTGCATGGGCAGAGCTGTTGGTGCTCCCTGGATCCAGCCCTTGCTGCGGGCACATCAAACCTTATCAATATATTGGGAGAGATCAGGTATTGATATCTACAATGGGAGAGATATCAGAAATCCATATGTGGGGACAGACATCAGGTATTGAGATATTGGGAGAGATATCAGAAATCCATATGTGGGGACAGACATCAGGTATTGATACACTGGGAGAGAGAAGATGGCAGACCCTGGGTAAGGCCTGATTTAACCCAAAAATCCCAAAGTCCCACTGGACATACCAGGCCTCAGAAGGTTTCCTGTGGATTCCTGCTGGGAATGGGGGGGAATTAATGGGCTGCAGGTGATAATAATAAAAATAAAAATAAAAATAAAAATAACAAGAATGCTGCCTGGCTTCCCTGCTGCCCCATCCCTGTCCCAACTCCACTCTGTGTTCCCCCCAGCCCTGCGCGGTGCCTGGGTGGGGACAGATTAATTTGCTAATTGGCTGGAATTGGTGGAGCTGGAATGCCCAGGGATGGGCTGCCAGGGGGCTGCTGCTGAGGGCTGGAAAGCCGCGGAGCTTTGATCTGCCGTTCTCATTACCCAGGGCCCCGGGAGCATCCCTGAACAGCCCCGGACATCCCTGGGAGCTGAGGGCTGGGATGTTGGGGTTCCCAAGCACATCCTCGGAGCTGCTCCAGCAGGGCCGGCCGAGGCTGGGCACTCACTGCCGCTGTGCCAGGGACGGGCTGGTACCCGCAGGGGATGCTCTGCCCGTCACCCGCAGCAGCTCCGGGGGGAACCTCGCTTTTCCTCGTGCTCCACAGCCTCCGGCAGCGGCTGTCCGAGCGCTTTCCCGGCGCTCGGTGCCCTGGGAATGACGCACTTCTGGGGGAAAACTGCCTGTGAGAGCTGAGCCGGAGAGTCCCAGGGGAGGCAGCATCCCCGGGAATTCCTGAGGGATGAGGAGGGGCCGGCAGCGCTCTCCCCACCCGAAATGCCGAGATGCCGCTGCCTCGGGGGAGCCTGGAGCAGAAAGCACTGCCCATCTTTTTATCTGGGAGCAGCGAGGCTGGGCCCCTCCTGCACGCCCACGTTTGCCTTTCCTGCCTGCTCAGGGGGAGAAAAATCCCTCTTAAATCATTCAGTGCCTCTCTAATGTATTCACAGTGTGGACGACGGAACAAGATCTGAAACACTCCTTTTTCCAGTCAGACTATTAACTGGTGACACTTTGACACCGGCAAGAAGTATGGCAGATTAAAAAGTAAAAACTGCACAGAAATCTAAGTGCCTTCACATAGTGCTGGAATAAAAATTGCTGTTAGGAGCATTAAAATAGAGCCCTTGTCAGGAGCGATGGATTCCAGGGACGTGCCTGCTGCTTCCCGGGGAAAAGGAGAGCAGGGAGCGCCCCGAGGATGCACTCCCAGCTGAGGCAGGGCATGCAGGCTCGCAGGGAGGGCTCCGGCCTCTCCTGCCGGGACATCGGCACCCCTGGGCTCTCGGGGGGCCCCTTTCATCTGCCCGTGACATTTGGAGTCCCCCGGAGGCGGCTGGGGGATGAAAGCAGGAGATGAAGGAGCCGGCTTTTCTTGGCACCATTAATCATTTATCAGCTAATCAAGAACGCTCGCAGGAGATGAGGGGAGAGAGAAGCTCGTTCCTAATAGGAATTAGCTCGCTTAAGGTTATTTTTTCCCCCCACCTCGCTCTGATTTCCCAAGGGAATGAGGCTTGGGGAGGGCTGCACTTACCCCTCTCTGCTTCCCAGCACCCTGGACCTCCCAGCGGCCGGGATGGGCTGGCCCAGAAAACCCCTGGGGGCCTGAAATTCCCAGCCCAGGGAGCAGGAATCCAGCCGGGTGGAGGTCGGGCTGGAACGGGGACAGGATGAGGACATCCTTTTAAGCTGCACCAGGGGAGGCTCAGCTTGGGCATCAGGAGGAATTCCTGCCTGGAAGGGTTGGTCGGGCCTTGGAAGTGCCCAGGGAGCTTTGGAATCCCCATCCCTGGAGGGGCCCCTGCACTGGGTGAAAATCTCCCTTTCCTTAGGAGAGAGGCAGGTTTCAACCCCCCGGCTCGAAAACGTGAGCTCGGCTCTCTCGAACTAGATAGAAATAAGAGCAATAAATGCCACTTGATAATCTTGTGCCATTTCGTGGCTGAGGGTGACTTTGGAGCGTGTGGAGCCGGCACTGCCACCTCAGCCCTGCTGCCTCCTCGGGCGGTGCTCGCAGGAGGGTTTAATTCTCCTATAAATACTGCAGCTTTACAGCAGCAGCCCCGCTCAGATATGCAATAATACCCAGTTCTGCATTTCAGGTAAGGCTTTAAACTAAATTAAATCTCCTCAGTGTGGCTAATCAGAGATTAGCTTTGATCACAGTGTGTTAGCCCAGGCCAATCCCATGGAAATCCTCGGGCAGCCCCAGCACCGGGAATGCTTGGAACGCTGAGCCCCAGCCCCAGGGCAGGGCAGAGGGGATTTTTCCTCTCCTACTTTTGGATGGATTTTTTTCTCCACGCAGGGAAAGGTCTCTGTGGTGCATTGGGCATCTCCTGCTGCCCTGTGCCCATGGCTGGTGGGCTCTGGGGTGAGATCCGAGCTCTCCCAGCTTTCCCTCTGGGCCTTCCTGCACCTCCTGCATCCAAGGAAAGGGTGAAGATCCATCCTGGAAATGGGAGGAAGGGATGGAGCTGATGAGGGGGGTTTGCTAGAGCTCCTTGTAGAGCACCAAGGTGCTGGAATTCACATTTGGCAGCGCTCTTCCATGGAATCCTGGGATGGTTTGGGCTGGAACTCATCTCATTCCACCAGGGACACCTTCCCCAGGCCAGTCTTGGACAGCCCCAGGGATGGGGCACAGGTACAGGGTTCTCCCATCCCTTTCCCCGGCTGGGAATGCCCCCCGTGGTTGTTCCTCTGGATTATCCACAGCCCAGTGAATGTCTAAGCTCGGAGCGCTGACCCGGAGCTGCCTTAGCAACAATTTCCTGCCGCTATCGATTTTGGGGGCTGTGCGGCGGGCAGGAGCATTAACCCAGCCTTCCTGCAGTGCCCGCAGCTCCCCCGGCACGGCACGGCCCTAATGGGCTGCAATTACTCAGCGCTAATTGATTGGGCACGGCGGGGGGAGCAGCTCCCTTCCCTGCCGGGGCTTTTATGGCTCAGGCAGAGGGGATTTGCTCCAGTCCCTCTGGGTTCTGCTCCATCCTCTCTGCTCCATCCTCTGCTGGCTTCCAGCCTCACACCGGGCTCTGGGGCACTGGGGGAAGTGCCCAGGGGTTGGTGTGGGGCAGAGGATCTCCCTGCTCTGGGAGGTGCTGAGGAGATCGGGAATGGCAGGGAGAGATCCGCTCTGGGTGTGCCCAAAGCTGCAGGAGCTGTGCTCTGCTTCCCAGCCCCAGAATAGCTCTGGCTGATCACAGAATCCTGGGATGGCTTGGGTTGGAAGGGACCTTAAAGCCCAGCCAGTGCCACCCCTGCCAGGGCAGGGACACCTCCCACTGTGCCAGGCTGCTCCAAGTCCATCCAGCCTGGCCTTGGGCACTGCCAGGGATCAGCCACAGCTTCTCTGGGCACCTTTGCCAGGGTCTCCCCACCCTCCCAGGGAACCATTCCTTCCTGATACCCTATCCAGCCCTGCTTTCCTTCTGTTTTGGGGCAGAATGTTTATTCCTGCAGCAGCCAGAGGGAGTTTCACCCCCAAACCCTTGTGCACAAATCCACAGGGATGTGGAAATCAAAGCAAACCTCCTCCTCCTCCTCCTCCTCCTCCTCCCTTGTTAAACCTGGAAGTTGAACAGCCCTGGGAAGGTGAGCAGAGCCTGGATTTGTGTTCTCACCCCAAAGGCACCCTTTGGAAACGCCGGCTCTCTCCCGTGTCCCTGCCCAGTGGCACCGGGCTCTGATGGGAGCAGGCAGGGCTCCCCCCAGCAGGCAGAGGCTCCCAGGCAGTCCAGGAGATTTTCCATCAGGGAGATTTTCCATCAGATGAGCACCAGTGCCTTTGAAGTCATCAGCTGCCTGCCTGAAAAATCCAAGCCGGAGCTTAGAGCGGCTTGGAATATCAGCAGATCTGGGAGAGATGGCAGAGCCTGGGCCTCGTTATCTCGCTGGCCTGGCGGGTTTGTGACACTGACGAGGGGGGCTGGCTGTGTGGAACAGCACACAACACCCAGCTGAGCTGGCACTGTGGGAATAGCCAGGCAGTCCTGCAGGGAAAACCATCCTGAACCCCGTCCTGGGCTCTGCTGAGCCAGAGCAGAGCAATTCCAGGGGATTTGGGGAAGTTCTGGGGGAACTGGGAAACTCTGGGCTGTGCCTGGTGGAGACTGAGATCAGGAGGAAAATACTGAGGTCTCCCCATCCATCCACTGCCAGGGTGAGAGGAAACGGCCTCAAGATGCACCAGGGAGACTTTGGTTGGGCATTGGAAAATGTCTTCATGGCAAGGGCGGGAGTCCCCATCACTGGAGGGACTTAAAGCCACGTGGATGTGGCACCTGGGGACAGGAGCAGCTCTGTGGCCTCCTCTGGACTGGCTCCAGCAGCTGCACGTGTGCTGATGCCATATCCTGGAGCTGGAATGTCCGCCCCCAGCTCTGCAGGCCGTGCCAGAGGTGCCAATCCCCTCCGTGCCCGCTGCTGTGCATTCCAGGATTCCCTGCTGCCCGGGGGAGCTGCCTCTCCAGGGGTTTATTTGCTCTCTGGAATATTTGCTGCCTCTCCAGGTGTTTATTTGCTCTCTGGGGATATTTGCATCCTGTCCTGGCCGCGCTGGGATATCTCAGTCCTTCGGGAGCTGTTTGCTTTGCTGTGACCTTTGGATCTGTGGGAGAGACTGGGGACAAGGTCAGCCCCAATAACAGCAGCGCTGCCTTCCCCATCGATCTGGGCATGGCCCAGCCCCGCTCTGGCACACTGTGCTCCCTCTGTCACGGCCCCGCCATGTGACACCGCGGCTCCAGCAGTGGGTGGCAGTGCCACTGCTGCCAGCCCAGGAATTTTCCTCACCTCTAGCTCTCTTCCAAAGCAATCCTTCCCTCAAACGGGGCAAAGCTTTGGCTTGGCTGCTGTCCCGTGACTCACCAGGGAAATATTTCAGGGATCGATATCCCAAAATCCCAGTGGCTGCGCTAACAGGGCCTGGCTGGGCTAACAGAACCATCCAGGGCCTGGCTGGGCTAACAGGGCTATCCAGGGCCTGTCTGGGCTAACAGGGCCGTGTGGGGCCTGGCTGGGCTAACAGAACCATCTAGGGAGGGCCTGGCTGGGCTAACAGGGCCTGGCTGGGCTAACAGAACCATCCATGGCCCGCCTGGGCTAACAGGGCCTGGCTGGGCTAACAGAACCATCCAGGGCCTGGGTGGGCTAACAGGGCCTGGCTGGGCTAACAGGGCCATCCAGGGCCTGGCTGGGCTGACAGGGTCATCCAAGGGTCATTCATCATTGGGTTTGGGATGCACTGTGTGATTCTGATGCCCTCGTGCCCTGCTCACAGGCAGCAGATTGGTTGTACAAAATCAATTTTTCTCAGTGGAGATTTCCAAGACAAAAGCAGCCCCAGGAGAAAAAAAAAAGAAAAGTACCCTCGTCTGGTGGAATGAGAGGAGCTTTGAGGCTCATTCCAGCCCAAACCAGAGCTGCAGCTCTGCCCAAAATCCCCTCAGCAGCAGACTCATGTCCCTCTGGCATGGAGGGGATGTGGGGCTCTGTCCCTACTTGGACAGAAGCCCCACCTCACCCTGGCCATCGCACGGCTCGTTCCAGCTTTCTGCACATCCTGAAAACATCCCAGAGCTTTTCCCTCCATCTGCTTCCCCTGGCCCTGAGCTCCCCTTGGCCAGGCTGCTGAGGTTGCTGTTGGATCCTGGAGGAAGAAAAAAAAAAAATCCAAATGTATTGATGTGTGAGCTTGCTTTAACTGGAAAACAAAAGCCATGGGCAGTGTGGTTCCAAAATATCATTTTCCATTTCCTGGAGCAAGCACTGGAGCTTTCCAACGACTGCAGGGCCCCGAGGAGCCGAGGAGGGCACGGCTGTAAAGAGCTTTTTAGTGCAAGCTGTGTTCCAGTTTATGGGGATGGCTGGAGATCCCCTCGGAGCTGTGTGCTAAGAGGTTATTTTGGATCCGGCTCAGGCGCTGCCGCAGCCTGGCCCATTAAAAAGTAAATTTTTCATGTGGAGAACTGAACCAAGCTGTGGCAGCTGGAGCACTCGGCTGTGGGAAGGGGAACACAACCATGGGCTGAACCTGGGACTGCTCTTTCCTCCCAGGGCTGCTGGAGTTTGTGTTCTGACTGACACCAGCCAAGAGTCGCTGTCACCAACAGCAAAACTCAGAAACCGGATCCTGAAAAGGTGCCATTTTTGATATGTTTTATATTTCTAAAGCTAAAATTATAGGCTTTTTTGTGGTCCAAAAGTTTTCCTTTGCGAAAACTCTTCAGAGAGAAAGACAAGGGCCATGGCACTGCCCACAGCTCCTGCAGCCCCATGGAAGGGCCTTATCTCGCCCTCAATCTTCTGTTTCAAGCTTCTCACAGTGAGATATCCTGTGTGCATTTTGCACACGTAATTACGGGGCAGGAGCTGGTGACAAAATAGTTTAAATTAATGAGATTATGAGGTAACCTCTGCTGCTGGTAATTCCTCACTCGAGCAGGCTCTGTGCAGTTCTCCATAATGAGTTTTCTGCTCCGCTGGAGCAGCTTTAAAGGAGCTGGGAGGGATTTGGGGGAGAGGAGCTGGAGTGCTGAGCTCAGAGCAGGGCAGGGCTCTTCCATGGAAGGTGACAGGAAGGGAAAAGTCCCTCTGCTGGGGCTGGGTGTGGTGACAGCAGCGAGGGGACAGCTCTGGGTCACCGCCTGTTGTCCCCTGGGTTGTCCCCAGGACAAACCCTCTGGAGAGGCTCTTGGGTCCCTCTTCTCACAGCTCCAGCACATCAGGAACTGCCCTGTTTGGCCACAGGATCACTGCTCCTTCAGCGGGGGAAGGAGAGGGAATCCTCACAATTATCCCTGAGGAAAGAAAAATAAGGAGCCAATGCCACCAGCCTGGATCTGTGGAGATCATCAATGTCCTTGCAGCCAAATCCTCTTGTCTGGGCCATAAACCAAGGTCCTTCTGCAAGGACAGAGGGTGAACACACATCTGGTTTCCACAGGGCAAGGCACCTCCGCGGATTTCTCATTAATATTTATGAATTCCAGCTCGGGGGCGCTGCGTGGGGCAGGGCTCCAGCCCCAGGACAGCTCCTGAGCGGGCACATCCCCCTCTGCCCCAAAGCCCAGGGGGATCCCGCAGTGCCAATCCCTGGATTGGGGGAGCTGCAGGCAGACAGCTGTGGCTGCACTGCAGGAAAACCTCCCCGCTCCCTCTGTCAACAATTTTATTTTTCAAACTGCGCCAAACGAGAGGTGCATCCTCTCTCTGCCGTGCGGCGGCCGCGTGTGTAACACCAGCACATAATTAACAGTCAAGATCATTTACATTGTCGCTTAGCTAATTTTCATAATGTTTTCTTTATTATCAGAGGAAGAAATTAACCCAAGAATTTATTTACATACTAGTCTCAAACAGTAACAGCTTGCTAATTGCCTGTTAGGTGATTAATAAGCTTACAGCAGATGCTAATGAATCGAGAGCTCACTGTTTCAAAGGTGCTCTTGCAGCATGCTTGTGTTTTGGCAGCTTAATTAGTGCAATAATTATGTACTTGTTGCTTCTTCTTTCAAGCAAATACTGTCAAATGCTTAAAAGATTAAAGAGAATTATATCGCTGAGAACTCGCTGTGCTCGAGGATTCTGCTCCTGCCGCTTCCCCGCTGCAGCCAAAGCGGGAATAAACACAATGAGGGAGTTTTGGGGTGGGCTTGGGTGGAGGGAGGAGCGATCAGAGCCCGGCAGGGCCCCTCAGCCAGCCCCTGCTCTCCCTGGGGAGCAGCTCCACAGGGGGTTTGGTTGGGATGGAGATGGAAAAGCTGGGAAAACTTGCACGTGTGGCGCTTGGGGACACGAGGCTGGGACAACGGTTGGGTTCCATGATCTCAGAGGGCTTTTCCAACCTAAACCCTCCATGATCCTATGGGATCCCCGAGGCTGTGGGTGCTCTGCAGGTGTTTCCCTGTGCAGCTTTTCCAGCCCCTCTGGCAGAGGAGGAATGGGAGTTTTCCCTGTCACCAGTTTGTCCCGAGCAGGAGCTGGCCCCGGTGGTGCTCGGGGATGCCAAAGCTGCCTCAGGAGCTGCAAGAACCCGGGCTGAGGTTGGGTGTGCTGGCTGCTCTTTGTCCAGGTCAGGGGGATTGTCCTCTCAGGTGAGGCCCCACCTGCAGAGGGGGACACGGAGCCGCCACAGAGGCCACGGGGATGCTGCCACTGAATGACCCCCAAGGTCCCTTCCAAGCCAAACCTTTCCATGATTCCATGGCAAGGCTCTGTGGAGGGGAGCAGCGCTGCAGAGCCACTCTGAGATTCCACCTGCAGGTCAAGGAGCCACAGTTAGACCTTTCAGGACAAGGTGGAGAGATGTCCCTGCCATCTTCCCTGCCACCTCCGTGCACCCAGAGCTTTGGAGACTCCTTCACAACCCTCTCACCTCCTTTCCAGGCTGGGCATTCCTTCCTATCCCATCCCACTGATCCTCCCAGCCAGCCCCTGGGGCTCTCTGTGTCCTCCCGCACTGGAGGCCGGGCGGGGACGCTGCCATTGTCACCTGTCCCTGCTCCTCTCCCGGTTCCGTGTGACACAGGACTCCAGTGTCTGACTGCGGCACGGCGGTGTGGCTGCCCCTCTCAAGCATCAATCCCCGGGCACAGAGCCCTGCCCAGCGGCCTTGGAGCTCCTTGAGCGCCGAGCGTTCCTGCAGAGCCCGGGCTGCGTGCGGGGCCCCGGGTGAAGCGCCGGGGCCGCAGGAGACGGAGAAGCGCTGTCCCCCCGCGGCTGGAGCGGTGTCCCCGTCTCAAGGAGAGGCCTGGAGAGGCACTCCACGCTCATCCCCTGCCCCGCAGGAGCGGCAGCAGCCGGGCTGGCGATGGCTGCGGCAATCTCCGGTTTCCTTGGCGACAGCCGCGCTCTCCGGGCTGCGCGGCAGCGGGGCCGGCTGGGTGCGGAGCGGCTGCGAGCTGGGGCTGGCCCCGCAGCCCTCGGCTCGGCTTCCCAAGGTCCGCATTGCCGGGGCCGAGCCGTGACAGCGGAGCCCCGGGGCGCGGCCACCGCCGGCTGCCGGCTCCTTCCGAGCGCCGAGCGTTCCTGCAGAGCCCGGGCTGCGTGCGGGGCCCCGGGTGAAGCGCCGGGGCCGCAGGAGACGGAGAAGCGCTGTCCCCCCGCGGCTGGAGCGTCTCAAGGAGAGGCCTGGAGAGGCACTCCACGCTCATCCCCTGCCCCGCAGGAGCGGCAGCAGCCGGGCTGGCGATGGCTGCGGCAATCTCCGGTTTCCTTGGCGACAGCCGCGCTCTCCGGGCTGCGCGGCAGCGGGGCCGGCTGCGTGCGGAGCGGCTGCGAGCTGGGGCTGGCCCCGCAGCCCTCGGCTCGGCTTCCCAAGGTCCGCATTGCCGGGGCCGAGCCGTGACAGCGGAGCCCCGGGGCGCGGCCACCGCCGGCTGCCGGCTCCGCTCCCGGCGGCTCCTTCCCTTCCCGGTGGCTCCTTCACTCCCCAGTGGCTCCTTCCCTCCCCTCCTTCCCTTCCTGGCCCTTCCTTCCCTCCTCGGTGGCTCCTTTCCTCCTCTGGCTCCTTCCCTCCCTTGTGGCTCCTTCCCTCTCCAGCCGCTCCTTCCCTCCCCTATGGCTCCTTCCCTCCCGGTGGCTCCTTCCCTCCTTTTCGCTCCCCCTCTCCCGTCCTCCTCTGGCTCCTTCCCTCCCGGTGGCTCCTTCCCTTCCTGGCCACTCCTTCCCTCCCTTGTGGCTCCTTCCCTCCTTGTGGCTCCTTCCCTCCCGGTGGCTCCTTTCCTCCCTTGTGGCTCCTTCCCTCCCGGTGACTCCTTCCCTCCCTTGTGGCTCCTTTCCTCCTCTGGCTCCTTCCCTCCCTTATGGCTCCTTCCCTCCCTTGTGGCTCCTTCCCTCCCGCTGGCTGTTGCCGTGTTGTTCGTTCCCTTATCTGATTGTCACAGCGCGTTTCTCTCCATTAGGCACGCAGCCAGTTCGTTACTTAACCTGTAATTGCGCTTTAATAGGAGCTATCTCCGAAATGTATTTTGGGAGCCAGAGGCTCGCACGTCCCCCCGCAGAATTCCCCGGGAGCGGCTCCCGGCCGGGTTTGGCACCGGCCCGCTCGGGTTTTGTGGCCGGGGTTTCACCGGGGCTGACCCGGCACTGTCACGGGGCACAGCCCGCAGGAGCTCCCCGGATTCACACCCGGACCTCTTCCCGGGAATTCGCCCTGAACTCAATTCCTCGCTGATTTGTTGACTTGAGCCCTGGGATAACCCACGGATTTCCCGACTCCAGCTGAAATCTCCTTATTTCAGCTGAAATGTGGGAATTTTGTCCCACATTTTTGAATTTTCAGCGGGAAATGTGGGGATTTTTGGCCTGTGGGATGAAGGAATAGCTGCGGGAATGGGCAGTGTTAAACCCGGCTGCCAATGGGTGCTGGCGGATTCCCTTTTCAATCACGAAAATTTCCCCAATGAAATGCTGATAATGGGTTTTCCTCTCATCCCGTGTTCCTTCCCAGCTGCACGTGTAGGGGAGGGAAGGTATTCAATCTCCATCTCAACACATTAATTTTAAAAAGTTGGCCAGTATTTGCAAAGTGTTAAGCATATAAAAATTAATGTTGACAAATCTTCGAGGAATAGAATGAAACAAAAGAAATCAATTAAGGAAACAGCCTGCGGATATATTTTATAATCTAAACTGTGCTCAGCATCGCAGTGGAAGTTACCTGCAAACCCTGGTGCCGGATGGAAAACCTAGGAGGGGAACTTTGGGCTCAGGATGGAAGGAAATACTGGCCAGAACTGTCTAAAATTGAGGAATGTCGGTGTGGTGCTCCTCCAGGTCTGGTCACAACCGGGGCAATGCCACGAGGGGCTCTGGAGGGCACCAGGAAAAGCCTCAGTGCACTCTGAGGGTTTGCATGAAGTCTGCTACAAGGGGGAATGGCTCCCACTGCCAGAGGGCAGGGATGGATGGAATATTGGGTAGGAATTGTTCCCTGGGAGGGTGGGCAGGCCCTGGGTGCCCCGAGCAGCTGAGGCTGCCCCTGGATCCCTGGCAGTGCCCAAGGCCAGGCTGGATGGAGCTTGGAGCAGCCTGGGACAGTGGGAGGTGACCCTGCCATGGCAGGGGTGGCACCAGTTGAAGTGGCACCTTTGAGCTGGTGCTGACCCAGAGCAGCAGAGACCTCAGGGCAGCTGAAGGGTGCCAAGGACTGAGCACAGGGACCATGCTTGGCATGGGAACCACGAGTGCTCCCATCCCATCCCCATCTCTGAGTGCTCCCAAGCCTGGCACAGCCAGGGCAGGACCTCAGCACCTGCCTCCTTCATTTCCCTTCCCACTGCTGGCCTGAGCCAGGGCCCAGGGCTCCAGGAGCAGAGTGGGGCTGGTGGGCATCAGCTCAGCCCAGTCTGTGACCCTGGCACAGGATCCCTGTGAACCCCAGCTCAGCCCAATCTGTGACCCTGGCACAGGATCCCTGGAGCCCAGCTCAGCCCAATCTGTGACCCTGACCCTGGCACAGGATCCCTGTGAGCCCCAGCTCAGCCCAATCTGTGACCCTGGCACGGATTCCCCAGGAGCAGAGCAGGGCCAGCGCTCCCCACACTTCCCAAGTCACTCCTGCTTAGGCCAGCAGGATAAATGAGTCTGGATGTCTGTGTGATCCTATCAGTGTTATCTCAGCCGTTGGATTTTCAGGCCTCTGTGGCCTTCAGAGTAAATAAGTGTTTTCCCGGGGTGACACGGGAAGCTGGGGAGGAGGGGACTCGTCTGGGCTGGCTCGGGCACAGTGGGAGAAACCCCGCAGGGATTTCACCACCCGTTGTCTGACTGGGCTAATGTCTCGTTCCAGGCAGGGCAGTGATGGAGGGAGCCCCCAAAGCAGCACCCACGGGGGATCCCTTTTGTCCTTTCCCACCCACGCTCTGCTCCCGGCAGAATTCCCAGCTGGATGAGCTGGCCCTGCCCTTGTGTGAGCAAACAGCTCCAGCCAGGAGCTCGCTCACAGCCCCCTCTCCTCCTTCTCCAAAGAAAAATCGCTCTACTGACCATTTCTTCCTACATGTTTTGATTCCATGAAGGTTTGGACATCTTCAAGGAACCTGGACATTTCATGGACATTCCAGTTCATGGAGTTTGGACGTTTGACCATAAAAATTCCAGAGATCTGGATGGAAAATCCCAGCAGAGGAAGGAAGATCTCCATCCTGAGAAAGGGCAAAGGAAAGATCCATCAAAGGATTATCTCCAGCATTCACTTAATTTTATTACTTCGAGTGACTTTATTGCCTTCATTTTGCTTTCTGTTGCATTCCAGCACTTATTTAATAAACCTCTCTCTGGTTTAAATAGCAGTTTAGTTTTTATGGTAATGCTCAACTTAATCAGATGCTCAAATTAGCTTGAAATTAATTATATTGACAGCACTAACCCCGCGTTCCCTCTCCATGTCCTGTGCACAGATCTCCTTCAGGCCTGCATTAAATCCCATTTACACACGGGAATCTGTTCCCTGCTGACGAGGGCAGTGCTGCTGCTGGCACGGAGGAGCCAGATGGGAAATTTGGGATGTGAGCAGCACCTTTCCCTTCAGCTGACAAAATCTGAGCTTCCCCTGCCATCCCTTCCAAGGTTTTTTGGGCATCCTGAAGGCACCACCTTGTTATGGAGGGAAACAAAGCCTTGAGGGGCAGCTGGAGCTCATGGAATCATGGAATGGTTTGGGTTGGAAAGGACCATAAATCCCATCCAGTGCCATGGCAGGGACACCTCCCACTGTCCCAGGCTGCTCCAAGCCCCGTCCAACCTGGCCTTGGGCAATTCCAGGGGTCCAGGGGCAGCCACAGCTGCTCTGGGAATTCCATCCCAGCCAGGAATTCCTTCCCCATACCCCATCCATCCCTGCCCTCTGCAGTGGGAAGCCGTTCCCTGTGTCCTGTCCCTCCAGACCCTGTAAAAAGGCCAGAGATGCCTTCCCTCTGCTCTCCAGGTTTTCCCAGAGCCACCAGGCACTGTCACCTCACTCTGCCCTCGGTTACTGATGCCACTCTTTAGGGCTGATGAACTTCCCACACCTGGCTGCTCCAAAATCCCACATTCCCACCTTAACCCGGGCTGGGAGCAGCGGCCCCGGTCCCACCTGGGAGCTCTGTCCCAGCTGTCCCGGAGCAGGGGAGGTGTGGAAGGACAGGGATGGCCGAGGGGGATCTGCAGGGAATTCTGCGTTTGGGATGTTAACCCTGTTCCCTGCCGACGGAATTCCGGCTAGGTGTGCTCAGTGGGAGTGCGGAGAGCCGCGTCCATCCAGGCTCCTGCCCAACCTGCCCGAGCTCCCAGGCACCTGGAAAAGGCCTTATGGAACTCAGCGGCACCTTCTGCAGAGCCTGGAGCAGCCCCAGCCCCTCTTGGCTTGTGCTCCGGCTGGACGGGGGAAAAGTCACCAAATCGCAGTGAAAAGCCCCAAAAGAGCCGAGCCGGGCAACGGCCCCGGCCGGGCTGTTCTGGCCTGATTGCCACCCACGGCCCGTGTCATTGTCATCCTCAGGCTGGGTTTGCTCCTGATTGGCTCCCAGGCAGGATCTATGGGGGCTGTCATGGAAGTTGTTTTTCCTTTTGGAATGAATAACTCTTGCGGTGAAGCTGACACGAAGCATAAATTTGTTAAATTACATAAACATTATTGCGACCCATAAAATTCAATGAATCCTCGTCGCCTGTTTACTCATGGCTGGCTTTGCTGTTTGCACAATGTAATTTAACGTGTCAATTTGCTCTCAAATAAAAAACATCTGGCCTTTTGACATGCCAAAAACACTGCGGAGAGGATCTGAGAAGGGAGCTGAAAGCCCAGGCTTTACATAGCAGTTAGCGAGGGGCTCTTAAAAGGGAGCCAATATCATCCAGATCAATTGATGGCTTCTTGGCAAACCTCCTTCTGCAAACCCGGCAAGATTAGTAAATTTTATCCTAATTAAAATTAAGAAAAGCCACGGACGGCTGGCACGTGCTTTGCAATTACATCTCCTGCCAATATTGACATCCACTCTATTGGATTTTTAAACAATCTTATTATTTTGTAATCACGAATAACAAGGAGAAAATTATACTTTTATAAGAGTTTTTTTCTTTTTTTTTTTTAATTCGGGACGAGCTGCGGCATCCCAGGAAATTAATTCCCCTCCCTAAGCCCCTTAGCTCGAGATTCTCCTGAAAATCTCAGACTTTGGGAGTCGGGCTCGCCGGAGCAGCCCCGGCCCCGCAGCCCCACGCTAAGAAAGGCCCTTAAATCCCGGCTTAATCCCTAATAAACCGTAATTCCTCTGGCTCCCGCAGACACACAGGGCAGCGCTGACCTAAATAAGGGCAGCGAGCGTGGCTGCGAGCCGGGACGGAGCCGCTCCTGGTCTGCACGGGGACGCTTGGAGCGACTGGGGATTAGGGAATGGAGGCACCGGGTTTGGGATCGCAGAGCCCCGCTCCCGAGCATCCAGCCGCCGCTGGAAGAGGAGCAGCCGCCGGCTCGTGGGGTAATTACAAACCCTCTGGAAAAATCCGAGCAGATCCCCGCCATGAAACCGGGAGGTTACAGCGAGTTCAGGCCTTGCTTTAATTAAGGGAGAGACATCTCTTCCTTTAGGGAACGCTGAGCTCACGTTGCAGCCGATAGGAAAGATTTCCCATATTGTCGGCGAGGCTTGGACACGTTTGTGTGTAAATAAATTGGGATTTCTCTTCCCCTGCCAGGAGAAGTCGCAGTGTTTGCTTTGAAAGTCTGTGGGACTGGCGGTGGTTTTGCTCTAATCAAGTTCTTGGCATTTTCTAGGGGCTCATAATGGGACTCAAGTAGTTGCACATTTTCTGTAATTGGACTCAAGTAATTGCACATTTCTCTAAATGATTAATGAACGGAATTAAAAAGTT
The DNA here is from genome assembly GCF_017590135.1 of Pyrgilauda ruficollis. Taxonomy (NCBI): domain Eukaryota; kingdom Metazoa; phylum Chordata; class Aves; order Passeriformes; family Passeridae; genus Pyrgilauda; species Pyrgilauda ruficollis. The sequence continues at coordinate 190,199 of NW_024522539.1, forward strand.
TGAAAAAAAAAAAAAGTCGCCTGTGACACTGGAGAAATCCGAATGGCGTCGGGGCTGGGGGAGAGAGGCTCTTACACAAATATTTATGGGCTGGCAGGGCGAAGGGAGAGAGGAACAATCCCAGCGGGACCGAGGGGCTGCTCCAGCCGCGTCCCGAGGGGTGTCAGGCACAAAGCTGCGCGGGGATTATCGGCTCGGGATATCGGAGAGATAACACATGGCAGAGGCGGCTCCTGCCAAGCCCCAGCCGATCGTTTCTTGCCGGAGATAAAAGGGAATAAATAAGTTCCAGGACGTGGATTGGTGGGGGGTTTTCACCGAGTTGTTCCCACATGATGATCCCTGGGTTTTTCCCACCCAGCGAGCAGCGACTCCCGTTATTTCCTGTGAAGGATGGGTTTGATGGGAGCGCTGGGAACACGCGCTGCAGATCACTGGATCTGGAAATCCTCTGAGGGGGAAGGGAGAAAAGAGCCACGGACACCCCTGTGTGAAACCTGCCTGCACACACAGCCAGGAGCTGGATCTGTCCGCTCCAGCTTCCAGCTGGGACAGACTCACCTCTGCAGTGATGTTACCTGTGCCCATGGAGAGATCCCCAGGGACTGCCAGGTGTGGGGCTGAGGCACAGAGGGGTTCAGGGGGGAAAAGAGCATCCATCTGCACCCAGAGCCTGCTTCCTGTACCCAGAGCCTGCATCCTACACCCAGAGCCTGCATCCTGCATCCATCTGCATCCAGAGCCTGCATCCTGCATCCATCTGCACCCACAGCCTGCATCCTGCATCCATCTGCACCCAGAGACTGCATCCTGCATCCATTGCCTGGATTCTGCATCCATCTGCATCCAGAGCCTGCATCCTGCATCCATTGCCTGCATCCTGCACCCAGAGCTGCATCCTGCATCCACCTGCATCCAGCATTTGGCTTCTCCTGCAGCTCCTCAGCTCCTGCCAGGCCAGCACCAGCCTGCTCTGCACCCTCCCCGTCTGTCACCCTGCTGTCACTTTGCCTTCACACCGTTGTCACCTTGTCACCAGCTCTGGTCGCACCAGGGCCGCCCCAGCAGCTCGAGAGGTGTTAAACTCCTCCTGCACCGGGGCAGGTGTGTGCAGATCAAACCAGCAGGAAAGATGTGGTGCTGCTGGAGCAATTCCAGAGGCCACAGAGCCCTGCGAGGGCTGAAGCCCCTCTGGAGCCAGGCTGGGAACGCCGAGGGTGCTCAGCTGGAGAAGGGAAGGCTCCGGGGTGGCGGAGCAGGAGCTGCCCTTCCCCAGCCCAGCCATCAGGCTCCTGCTCATCCCAAACCCTGCTCCCTGGGGATGCGCTGCTGCAGGCAGGGACGCTGAATGCAGGGAGATTGCAGGAGGTGATTGCAGGAGATCCAGGGCAGCAGGAGCCAAGGCCAGGCCGGTGCTGAGCCTGTGCTGAGCCCTGAGCCCAGCCTAAACACGGGGGGCTGCCAGCCCCTCCCGGGCAGATCCCGTGGGGTGTCCTGGCTGTGCTCCACAGGGACTGGGGCTGTGCCTGGAGCTCCCTGTGCATCCCAGAATGGTGGCACGGATTGGGGACACCTGCCTGGCTGGTGCAGACCACCCCGGGCAGCATCCTGGGCACCCCAGCACCCCAAATTGCCCTCAGGGGGTGATGGCCCTGTCTCTGCACAGTGATGTCATCCTGCTGAGGATGATGTCATTGCCACGCTGGCTTTGGCACCGGCTGCTGGCCCAGGGACAAAGGAAGGATGGTCTGGGCACGCAGGGATGGCCAGATGGGACCACAGGGAAGGTGCAGGTTTTGAGCCCTTTTGGTTGCCCTTTTCTGCTACAAATCCTCATCCTGCTGGATCCCCCGGTGCTGGAATGGCACAGGGACAGCAAGAGAAGTGTCCCAGCCCTGGGAGGTCCTGGCACGTTGTAAGTCATCACAGAGGCATGGAATCATGGATTGGTTTGGGTTGGAAGGGACATTTGCACTGTCCCAGGCTGCTCCAAACCCCATCCAGCCCATTATTGCTCCTTGGTCCTTTTCCTCCCTCCATGGGAAAGGTGGGAGATGCTCCCAGCCCCATATCTGCCCCCCTGGCCCCAGAAGCTGGTGTCCCCCAGAACTCCAGGCCAGGGGAAGACATTCCCAGAGCCCTCTGCTCCCAGCACAGCTCCCACCCAGGCAGTGGGAAGCACCAGAGCAGAGCATCAGGGGGGGAAAACTGGCCTGGAATATCTGCCCTGGTCTGAGCCAGCAAAACCAAATCACAGCGAAGCAGCAGCAGCAGCAAAATAGGATTTATAATACCCTCGGCTTTCCTCTCCAATTTCAGCTGGGAAGATGAATGTTTGCTGCGCTCTTATTCATTTATCCATTATTTTTCCTATCTCCTGAGGGACCCTGTGCTTCCCAACACACAGAGACTGCCTTTACTTCTCTCCCTAAAATCCCACCAGTCCTGCCTCGAAACAACATGCTCCAGAACATTCCTGGGTCCTGGTGTGAAGATCCATGATCCATCCCTGGGCAGCAGGGAGGGGGCAGGTGAGACCTGCCCAGGTGAGACCCCACCTGCAGAGCTGCTCCAGCCCTGGGGTCCAACTTCAGAGGGACCTGGAGCTGCTGGGGAGGGTCCAGAGGAGGCCACGGAGATGTTCCAAGGGCTGAGCCAGGCTGGGAGAGCTGGGAGTGCTCACCTGGAGAGGAGAAGGCTCCAGGGAGAGCTCAGAGCCATTCCAGGGCCTGAAGGGGCTCCGGGAGAGCTGGAGAGGGACTGGGATAAGGGATGGAGGGACAGGACACAGGGAATGGCTCCAGACTGACCCAGAGAATGTTGGGAAGGAACTGTTCTGCTGGGGCTGCCCCTGGATCCCTGGCAGTGCCCAAGGCCAGGCTGGACACTGGGACTTGGAGCACCGTGGGACAGTGGGAGGTGTCCCTGCCATGGCAGGGGTGGCACTGATGAGCTTTAAGGTCCTTCCCACCCAAACAACTCCATGATTCATGCCGGGATCCCTGGAGGCGCAGTCCTGGCGGTGCACGTTCCTGCCAGGTGAGTAATTGCTCCGGAGTCCACAAAGCCACGGAGTTATGGACAAATTCCGCACGGCTCCGCTGCTCAGGGGCTTGTGGCTCCCCGGGCAAAGCGCTGCCAGTCCCGTGGGCACGGGGATGGGGACAGGGCCCCCGGGGACAGCCGCGGCACAGCACGGGCACCCTGCTCCACACGGATCCCTGCGAGCCGCCGCTGGCTGCCGGGGCCATAAAGCGTGGGTAATGTTGTGTTGCAAGAGGAACAATGAATGTAAATGAGTTGGAGAGGGTTTATTATTAAAGGCAAGATTGATGGTTCAGCTCTCTGGTGTGGGAAAAGCTGCTGTCCTTATTAAATGTAATTATCTGCAGCGCTAATAAAAGCCTGCACATTTCCCCGGGTCAGGCTGCTCCCGCTTTCCCCGCGCTCCCAAACGCTAATCAGCAGCAGCTGGAAGAGCCTGGAGAGGAGTTCGGAGGAGATGCCCATCACACCAGCGCTCGCTAATTGCTGCTCAAGGACGAGCGCGGGGCCCCGGGGCTGGCCGGGCGGGGAAAGGTCCCGGAGAGCGGCCGGGACCCAGGCACGGAGGAAAGAGAGGCTTTTCCCCGAGCGGGGAGGGGAACCATCACCCCCTTGCCCTTGGGAATGTTCCGTGAGCCGCACAGGGACGGGCAGACCCGCCCGTGCCCCGCTCCTCCCGGCCGGGACGCTGCCGACCTCAAAGGGATGAGAACAAAAGCCGGGATGCGGAGGGGAGGAGGCTTCGTCCCAAATGAGATGCTTCGCGGCAGCGCTTTGATCTGCTATTGTTTTAATTAGTGCCTCTAATAAGAATGGGAGATTCTGGGTAGAGGATCCCTGGATCATCAATTTAATGAGCTTTCCCTTCGGAGGAGGTGTGAGCGGCGCTGCCGGCCCGGCTCAAACTTCCCGGCAGCGGCAGCGCCGGCTCGGCCGGCCTGGGAAAGCTGCGGGAGCTGAGACAGAGGCTGGGGAAGCAAACAGCCCCAGTTACCTTCCCCAGCTTCCATCGCCTTGATCCTGAGCTCTCAGAGCTTCCAGGGGCTGCAGGAAAACCTCGGGAAGAGCCCAAAGGACTCTTTTTGGAGGGCAGGACCATGCAACCCCCGGGTGTTAGAGGGGAGAGGCCGAGCAGGGTCCCCTCCCCATGTCCAGGGCCTGGAGCTTTGCTGGGTGCATCCTACGGATGCTCCAGGGGTTTGATGGGAATTCCCCAGGCCGAGGGGTGTCTGTCCATCAACCCCGAAGGATCTCAGCCGGGCCGATGGGCAGAGCCGAGCAGCAGGTCCAACAGAGGGGATTTTCTTGCATCATACTCAGAGAAATTGTCCTTTGAGGCCAAACCCTTTGGAATTTTGGAATTGACCCCCGGGATTGCACAACCCTTGAGCTGAGGATGCGGGGCTGGGATGCGACCGCTCCCGTCCCGGCCCTGAGCCCGCCCAGCGCCGCTCCCGCACCTTTCCTGCAGCTGCATGGGACAGCTGAGCCTGGGCAGGCGCCGGGAACCTGCAAATCCAGGGGAAAGCTGCAAATTCAGGCAAATCCTTGGAACCGCATCCACCCAAGGCAGGGGCTGGAACAGGACGGGCAGAGCTCTGCAGAAGTTGAGCAGCCACCATGTGCTCACCTCCTCTTTGTCCTTCCTGGGGCTTCTCCCGGCTAAAATGGGCTAAAATGTCTGGCTAAAATGGGCTAAATTATCTGGCTAAAATGTCTGGAGGGATCCCAGCGCCCCCAGCCAGGTGCTGGGGAGAAGGAAGCACCCTGAGGACCACCAGGAGCCACCATCCCCACCCTGATTAACTGCTGCAGTGGAATAATCCCTGTTAAAAGTCTCCTGATGGCACAGGCACTGGCCCTGGGGTGGACAGACGGACACACGGCCCCCAGCTCATCCCAATCCCATTCCCACTGCTCCAGTGAGCTGCCAACAGTGGGACGGAAGCCACAGCCCAGGCTCCAGCTGAGCCCACAGACCTCCCCAGCCCCAGGCAGAGTTTCCCGAGCTGATTTCCCTGGCTGGGCAATCCCAGAGCAGCGAGGCAGCCGCGGCTCCCAGGGCAGGGTGGGGATCCCAGCTTTGCTTTCCGTTCTGCCTGACTAAGGAGGAAGCAGAGGGAATTGTCCCCGTGTGTCTGGATGTAATTTCAGGGGGGGAAGTTGTCATTTTCCTTCTGGCACCGTGGGTTCCCGGGGATGGCAGCAGCTGCAGGACCGGGGCCAGCTCCCAGCAGAGCCGGGGGAAATGGAGTTGTGTGGGGGAAGTGGATTTGTGTGGGGGAAATGGATTTCTGTAGGGAAATGGATTTCTGTGGGGGAAATGGATTTGTGTGGGGAAATGGATTTGTGTGAGGGAAATGGATTTTTGTGGGGGAAATGGATTTTTGTGGGGGAAATGGATTTGTGTGGGGGAAATGGATTTGTGTGGGGAAATGGATTTGTGTGGGGGAAATGGATTTGTGTGGGGAAATGGATTTGTGTGGGGGAAATGGATTTGTGTGGGGGAAATGGATTTGTGCCTCCCAAAGCCCTCACCGGGGCTGGGTTGGGCTCTTGAGCTGCTGCTCCAAACCCCGGGGCAATCCAGAGTGCTCCATAAATCATTGTCATTAACAGCAGGGCCTGGCACAGGCGGCCTCGGCTCCTCCCTGAGCCTGCCCTGGATTCCCAGCATCGCTCCAGGATGGAACACGAGGCACCCAAGGGATCCCAGAGCTGGCCACAGGTCCCACGGGGCTGGCACTGCCAGGTTGGGATGTGCCCAGAGAACAGGAGCCTTTCTGCCCCAGAAATGGAGATTCTCATTCCTCAGGGCCTTTGGCTTCTCCAAAACCTCTCTTCCCAGAGACACCCCAATCCCTGCCTGGACACCCCTCTGGCCATTGGGCCTGGTGGCTCGTGGGGACACAAACCTCTCTCCAAGGGTGACAAAGGGCTTGCTTTGTCCCCAGCAGGGTTTTTTGTGTCTGCAGGGATGGAACACAGAGTGGGGGGAGCTTCCCCCGTGCCCTGCTGGGCGTTTTGGGGGCTGGAATTGCTGCAGACCACAGGAGCAGAGGCTGCTGAGCTGCCTCCATCCCCCAGCAGCTCCTGGCCTTGGCAGGGAGTGCCGGGCTGAGCTAATGGTTATAAAAAACCCAATTCCTTCTGGCACCTTCCTCCCCTGCAGACCAGGCAGGAAAGCTGATTTCTTTTGCAGTTTCATTTACTCAGAGCTGAAAGATTCCTGTCCAGGGCTGGCTCCCCTGTCCTCCAGCCAGTTAGAGCACAATCCTGCCTAAATTGTCTTTTTGATAACTGTTCTGGCTGCGAGAACAGAGCTTCCTGTGGGGAATTCACACAGGGCTGCCTCCCGCTCCCCCCATCCCTCATATTGCAATATTGCTCTTTACCCAGCAGAAGAGATTCCTAATCGGCTCCACGGAAAGCAATAAAGCCTTTGCAACACTTCATTGGCTCTGACATTTAAGGCAGGCGGCAGCAGAGCCGCGGCAGGAAGGGCCTTCCCGGTCAGGGCTGGGGATGGGGGCTGCCTGCTGTGGGGACGTGGGGGCTGCCACCTTCTGGGGCACCCCCCGAGCTTCTGGGGCACCCCTCGGGCTTCTGGGGCACCCCTCGGGCTTCTGGGGCACCCCCCGAGCTTCTGGGGCACCCCTCGGGCCTATAGGGCCTTATCCTGGTTTATGGGGCATTGCTCTGTCTGTCTTAGGGCAGCATTCCAGTCTGGGGTACAATTCCACCTCATGGGGCATCGCTCTGACTTAAGGGGTGTTGGTCTGTCTTTTTTTGGGGGATATCACTGCAACTTATGGTGGCACTGATCATCCATCCATCCATACATCCATACATCCATCCATCCCTCTTCTGGGGCATCCCTCCACCATATGGGGCATCATGTCATCCATCCAGTTTTGGGGAATCACTCCAAATCATGGAGCATCACCCATCCATCCATCCATCCATGGTTCCAACCATCCATGGTTCCATCCATGGATCCATCTATCCATGGATCCATCCATCCATCCATCCATCCATGGTTCCATCCATGGTTCCATCCATCCATGGTTCCATCCATCCATCCATGGTTCCATCCATCCATGGTTCCATCCATCCATGGATCCATCCATCCATCCATCCATGGTTCCATCCATGCATCCATCCATCCATCATCCATCCATCATCCATCCATCCATCCATCCATCCATCCATCCATCCACCCATCAATCCATACACTCACCCACCCATCCATCCATTTTCAGGCCATCACCCCGAGCTATGTGCCATCCTTCCACCCCGTCTCCGGGGCCATCACCCCCCAGGAGCTGTTCCCCCCGGGCAGCCCGTGCTCCCTGCCCCTCTCCTCCCCTCCAGCCCGCGGTGTTTCCCTGCGGTTCCTCCCTGCCTGAGCTGGGTTTTCCTCGCAGCCGTCCCGCCCCGGGAGGGCCCCGCGGGCTGCAGGCCCTGCCCCAGCTGGAACGGCTCCGTTTTATGAGGCTGTGAGTGCGCACGGAGCCGTTCCCTACAAGCCCTGGGAGGGTTTCAGCTGGAGCAGGAGCAGCGTGCTGAGCATCCTGGCACGGTGCCGCTGCTCCTATAAAGCGTCATGTTCCAAATGGGTAATTACTGCACTGGGATTTATGCAGTACTTCCTCTAAGTGGTTGTGTGGGCTGCCATTCCTCGATGAATTAAAAAAAAAAAAAAAAAGAAAAGAAAAAAAAAAGAAAAGAAAAAAAAGAAAGAAAGGAAGGGGAAAAAATAGAGAAGAGAAAAAGCAGGATAAAAAATCCCCGGAGCCTGGTGCAGTGGCGAGGGCAGCAATGAGCTCGCCTTGCTCTGCCCTTACCTGGCAATAATGGGAAAGTGCTCCTTCAATTGAGCTGTTCCATTCTTTTGCCCTGAGCTATGAGGAGTAGATTGGATGAAAATTATCAGGCTCCCTGTCTAGAATAAATATTCTCGCAATGGTGCAAGTCATAAATAAGCGAGCGGCAATATCCTGGGTTATGAAGATGTAATTTCTGTCTTTAATAGCTGAGCAGGCCCCGGGGAGCGGCTGCGAGTGCCCTGCCTGGCCCCGCTATTGATGAGGGGGAAAATACAAACAAGCAGAGAGGAGCTTTTGTTTCCTTAACCCCGGAATTATGGATACTCGGAGGGAAATAACGAGGAGGAACCTGCGGCTCCACGGCCGCGGAGGGCGAGCAGCAGCCCCGGCGGGATTAGCCGGGCTCAGCCCCGGCTTTATCCCTGGGGAGGGCGGCCCCGGGCCCCCCCAGAGCTGCCCCTGGGAGCATTCCCGGCACTGGGAATTGCGCATCCCGGGAGGGGCGGGGGACTGCAGCAGCATCCGGGACGTTCCCCAGCTTGGAGCAAGAATTCCCCTCTCGCAGGGAGAATTCAGCAAAACCCCGGTATTTATTCCCGGCGAGAATTCCCCAAAATCCACGTGTTTACCTCCGGAGCCGCCGCCAGCCCCGCCTCTGGAAGCCGCGAGGTGGGCCGACAATTAATAAGAGTTGCCAGGATGAAGCTCCAATTTTGATGGGATTAGTCTTAATGGTTTTATTTTTAAAAGCCATTTAATTACTAATCAGCTCTCCCTCGCAGGCTGAGACGTGCCCGGGCTGCTCGGAGCAGTCTGCGAGGGGGCTTTGCTGGGACTCTGCTGAGCTCCTTAAAAATGTCCCGCTTGTCCCCATCCCCCCGGGCCATCTGCGCCCACCGCGGCCTGCGGGTGTCCGTGCCACCCCTGGAAGTGCCCGGGCTTGGGTCGGACGAAGCTTGGAACGCCCTGGGATAGCGGAGGGTGTCCCTGCCCACGGCGGGGGGGGGGAATGGGATGAGCTTTAAGCTTCCAGCCCAACCCAGTCTGGGATTCTGTGATCCCATTACGGGCTGGGGGAGTCAGGTGGATCAGACTGGTGTTCCCAACCCTGCTGCTCCCACCGCCCGGCCACCCCCCGCCCCTTCATTTATAACCCGACAGAAGCCATTCCTTAATCTTTTAATTACGTGGAGTGGCGGCGGCGGCGGAGGGAAATAATTCCTCCAATCTGGAACCATCAGGAACCACAGGCTGCACTTTGGGGAAGAAAAGGCTGTAAATCGCCCAACAGGTGAGACCTGGATCACCTTCCCCCGGGCGGGAGAGCTCGGAATCCATCGCGGAAGATCCCCCCATCATTAAAGTAGATGTTTTTGAAAAGCCCCGCCACGCCGCGGTTTCGTCCCGGTAAATCTGTGATTTACATTTAATTCTGAGTAACCTTTCCGCAGGCACTGAGGTGTGAAGGAATTTAATGACACAAAGCCACGTTTATGAAGAGCCCATTCATATTCATTAGGCCGGGCAGTAACAGCCCTGCCCTGACATCTCTCTGGGCCTTCATCCCTGCGGCTCCTGGCGTGGGGCAGAGCTGGCACCAAACCCCCCCAACCGCAGCCCAAAAAAGAGAGGAGCGACAGCAGGGCTGGGAATTGGACATTCCCGGTTTGGCACAGGGAGGGATGGGAGCATCCCTCTGGTTTAGGGAGATTTGGGGTGAGAATGGAGTCCTGCAGGGGAGCAGCCCGGCCTCGGGAAGGGCTCCTGTGGGGTGATGGGGGTGTCCCCAGCTGCGTCCAGGCTCGTCGGTCCTTCTCCCACCTGAGGCAGCACTGTGGGGACATTCAAAGGCGGCTGGCACTGGGGTGTGTCCCACGAGCCCTGCCTGGTGGCCCCAGCGAGCCACAGGTGTCTGCTCTGAGGGATAAGGGTGCAAAGAGCGAGGCTGGGCACACTGCCGAGGGGACAGGGACAGGGACACGGCACCGGGGATCGCTCGGGGGGCGAGAGGGAAGCGCCGAGCGCCGGCCTTGGCAGGGCAGCTTGTTTTTCCAGCTCCTTATCTCCATCCCCAGGGAGTCAGCGCTGCCCTTCCCTGTCCTGGCCGTGGGAAACACAAATGGGGATGCCAAAGGATCCTCGGTTCAGCCCAGGGACACTTCTGTCCCTGCTGCCCCAGGAGTGGGTTCATCCCACGGGCTCCAGCCCCGGGTGCTGTGAGGGGAAGGGGTGCGGGGCTGTGCCCACCCCAAAAACACAAACAGGCCACCCTGGGCAGCCCCAACGCTTCCCACACCATCCCAGCTCCGTCCTGGCCCCATCCCATCCCATTCCATCCCATCCCATCCCATCCCATCCCATCCCATCCCATCCCATCCCATCCCATCCCACCCTGGGAGAGCGGGTGACATTGTGACATGCCCACCTCCAGAGCAGGGAGAAGCGTCTGAGGGGCTGCCTGTGCTGCAAAAGAAACATTAATTAATTTCCCAGCAGGAAGGATATAAATAACGAGATCAGATGGTGCCACTTATTCCTGAGGGCTGATGGCAGCAGTTGTTATTCCCGGCTGCTGCCATCTCCTCTCCAGCAGCGCTTCCCAAAAACACAAACGGGCCACAAATGTCCCATCCCGGTGTCCCCACAGCTCCGGCCTGGTCCCAGCACGGGGATCCCTCTAGGGGACCTGCCTGGGGCTGTGGGTGGGGATCTGGGGGCAGGAAGGAGGAATGTGCAGGAAGGGAAGGGGAGATGCTGCCCAACAGGCAGGAATTCAGCCTGGATGGGATCCAGGGAACTCTGGAGTCACTGAATCATGGAATGGGTTGGGATGAGCTTAAAGCCCACCCAGTGTCACCCCTCCCATGGCAGGGACACCTTCCACTGCCCCAGGCTGCTCCAAGTCCTGTCCAGCCTGGCCTTGGGCACTGCCAGGGATCCAGGGGCAGCCACAGCTGCTCTGGGCACCTGTGCCAGGGCCTGCCCACCCTGCCAGGGAACAATTCCTAATTCCCAATCTCCCATCCATCCCTGCCCTCTGGCAGTGGGAGCCATTCCCTGTGTCCTGTCCCTCCATGCCTTGTCCCCAGTCCCTCTCCAGCTCTCCTGGAGCCCCTTCAGGCCCTGGAAGGGCTCTGAGCTCTCCCTGGATCCTTCTCCTCTCCAGGTGAACATTCCCAGCTCTCCCAGCCTGGCTCCAGAGCAGGGATTTCTCTCACAGGCAGAGTCCATTATTTAGGATTTCGGTTTTGGCTTTGTGGTGTCCCTGGTTTCTCGTGGAGCTGGGGACAAACCCTGCTCCCAGCCCTGCTGCCATGGGGCCAGGAATGTCCATCCCAAACTCTGGAGCTGCTGCTGGGCTGGCTCTGGCAGAGCCAGAGGCCTGGATCAATCCAGGCTGTCCCTGTGCCAGGGGAGGGCATCGGGGCCGTGCTGCTCCCTGCCCTGGCAGCAGCTCCCTGGGAGCAGGCGCTCCCAGCCCGGCTCTGGCAGAGCCTGCCCTGCTTCCTCCGAGCTGAGATTTTCCTCACTGTGCTGCCTTTTCATTTGCTGGTGCTTAAAAGGATTGGGAAGATTAGGAGATTTCAATTTAGCAGCAGGCAGGCGGGATGGCAGGCGGCTCCCTGCTCCTCCACAACGTGCCCTCATCAATAACAGCCCTCAGCCGCCCAAATGCTGCGAGCTGAAAACAAGATTGAGCGTTTTCAAAAATGGGGAACCAAAGGAAAACAAAGCAGCCGAGCCCCAGCCCCCTCTGCTTTCGGTTTCTGAGGGTGTGAGGGGAAAATTGTTTAGCTTGAGGCAGATGCTCCCTGAGTTCACCAAAATCCTGGCTTTGTTTGCCCAGCTCCAGGAGCTGCTCAGGGAGAAGGAGGAAAGATGGGAACTCAGGGTGGGGGGATCTATCTGGGAGCAGCCTCAGCTGGAGAGACAGCAGTGGCCAAATCCCTGGGGCTGGGGGAGCATCCCTGGGGCTGGGGGAGCATCCCTGGGGCTGGGAGAGAATCCCTGGGGCTGGGGGAGCATCCCTGGGGCTGGGAGAGAATCCCTGGGGCTGGGGGAGCATCCCTGGGTGTGAGGGAGCATCTCTGAGGCTGGGGGAGCATCCCTGGGGCTGGGGGAGCATCTCTGGGGCTGGGGGAGCATCTCTGGGGCTGAGCCCTGAGCAGTGTCCCCAGCCCTGGATCAGTGTCCCCAGTCCTGGATCAGTGTCCCCAGCCCTGTGCAATGTCCCCAGCCCTAGGCAGTGTCCCCAGCCCTGGATCAGTGTCCCCAGCCCTGGGCAATGTCCCCAGCCCTGAGCAGTGTCCCCAGCCCTGTGCTTTCTGTTTTAACCCTGCAGCTCCCAGCCCCGAGCTCACAGGGCTGCCATGGAGGGGCTCCTTTCCTCCTCTCCTTTGGCTGTGATTGGAACGGAGCCTCCTGGGAGCCCTGAACTCCTCGCAAACGGCTTCCCAGGGATGGCAGCAAATGAAATGTAACAAATCTCCATTTGCAATTTTGGGGACACGTGACTGGAATGGGAATGGGGCTGCCTGAGCTCTGCCTGGGTGAGCCTCCGTGCCTGCTGCTGCTGCTGAAACAAACCCTTTATCACCTTCATCCTTCATCCCAGCACAGGGAAATGGCCCAGCCTGCCCAGAGAGCCCCGGGGTTCTACTTCCCACCAGGGCAGGAGCGAGGAGATTTCATCCTGGCTTTTCATGACCCCTGTTCTGAGTGAGGATTCTGGGGGGTTGTGGGTGGTGCTGTGGGAAAGCTTTCCTGGGGCTGCAGAGCTGCCATGCTTGGCCAGCCCTGGGCATGCATTGTGCCGTGTGGGGCCATTCCCTGCCATTCCTTGTCAGCCCTGCCATTCCTGCCATCCCTGCCATGCCATTCCTTGTCATCCCTGCCATTCCCTGCCATTCCTGCCACCCCTGCCATTCCCTGCCATTCCTTGTCATCCCTGCCATTCCCTGCCATGCCATGCTGTGCCAACCACTTCCAAAGTCTCCTCCTCAGTTTCAGCCCTGCCTGTCACAGCTCCCCGTGGTTTCACTGGAACCACCAGGGTCTCCCTCTGCCCACATTCCTGCATTTCTCCCCCAACAGGCCATCCCACCCCCAGGCTGAGGCTGTCCCTGGATCCCTGGCAGTGCCCATGGACAGGGCTTGGAGCAGCCTGGGATGGTGGAAGGTGTCCCTGCCATGGCAAAAGGTGGAATGGGATGAATTTTAGGGTCCCTTCCAACCCAAACCTTTCCATTTTTCTATGGAAAAAATCCTTGCTGACCCTTACCCTTCAGAAGAACATCCCTGGGCATGCCTGGATCTGGATCCCATCCCACCACCACAGGGACCCAGGCCAGGGTGGGCACCTGGAGCTCTGGGCTCATCCCAGGGGGTGATTTGTTAGGGATTTTCCTGAGGATGCTGAGGATTGGGACCATTTGTGTCCTTCCCACGGAGCTCACTGGGTACAGAGATCACCCTGGAATGCCAGGGCAGCCCCTCCAGCCCTTGGCATCACCTGGTCCTGGCTGTGGGTTTGGGTTGTTTGGAGATCCCAGCTCGGGTTCAGTGCCCGTGACTGACTGAGTGCTCCGTGCGGGCCCTGGGGCTGCCTCTGCCTCAGTTTACAAACATCCAGGCGGCTTTGGCAGCCCGGGAAGCGCTCAGCCTGACGAGGGACAGATGTCATTTTACAGGAGCATTCACGGCTCCACAGGTGAAGGACATGTGAGCACAAACACGAAATTCCCGCTGGCTGCTGCGCTGGGTGAGCCCCGGCCCAGCCCACTCCTCCTCCCTGCGTGCCACAGCGGTGCCACCTCTGCCCCGGGGACACATCCCAGGGGACACCGGGTCACCCTGGGAGCCAGCCCAGCCCGGGTGGGCTGCAGGTGAGCTGTGGGCAGGAGGGCAGGCGGGTCACACCCAGGGATGCTCCTGCGGAACGGGGAAAGGTGGAAATGTCCTGTCAGGAGGGGACAGGGAGGAGACTCAGTGACACTTGGGGGAGCTTGTGGAGGAAATGAAGGGTGGCAGAGAGGAGCTGCAGCCCCCAGCCCTCGTTCTGGGACATTTCTGCCCCTTGGGATGCAGCTGCCAGCCCTGAGGGAATGCTGGAGAAGGGAGCAGCCCTGCCTTTGGGGTTGGTGCCTCACATCCACCGTGAGCCCTCGGGTTTGGGGATGGTGCCAGGCCGTGCCAGGCAGGGAGGGCAGCTCTCCCTGTCCCCGTTCACGGGAGCAGAGTTAATTTGAGCAGAACAGGCAGGGAGGGGAGGGCAGGCTGTGCTAATGAGACGCTGATGAATCTCGCCGGCTCCCGGGGTGTCCGGGGAGCTGTTTCTGCAGCACTAACAACCCAGCCCAGCTCAGCGAGGCAGCTGACATTGTTTGCTGTTGCTAATGGATGCTGGGAGAACTTCATCCAGCCCTGAGAGCTCCAGGCTGGCACTGGCTGCGCCCCAAACACTGTCTGGGGCTGCCGGGATGTGCCCACCCAGGGATGGGCTCTGTCCCTCAGAAGGGAAGGGAGCCTGGAGACGGCCTGGGGGTCTTTCCCAGGGATTATCCCTGCTCCAGGAGCTGTGGAGGGCAGGGGTGGAGGAACCCTTCCATGGTGAGCACAGGGGGAGCTGCTGGAGCTCCTGCCATCCCCAGAGCAGTGAAGGCCTCGCTCCTGGGAAGCTCCTGCTGGAATGGGAATGCTGGGTCAGCCACTGCTCCAAGGCAGGAGGGCCAGCAGGTTCAGGTGACCCCACGGAAAAGGCAGTGCCAAGGAGGGAGCGGGAGGAGCCCAAGGCGAGGTGATGGGCTCAGCATGTGAAAAATGCCAGAAAGTTCCCTGGAAAACCCTCCAAGGCTCAGAAGGGGTGAAATGCCAGCGCTCCGGGCTCTCTGTGTGACCCAGCAGCCGGGGGCTCTGCTGGGCTTTCTGCTGGTTCTGGAACGTTTCCCTGGGGGATTTCAGCAGCACAACACCCACAGCACTGCCTCGAACTCCTTTTCTCCTGCTGGGCCCTGCCCTGATTTGTTAAAGAAATGATGGCAAAAGCAGAAGCCACAGCGGGGGCAGCCGGTTCTGATCAGCCCCTCATCCTCCACCAGCCCCGGGGGGTTTTGCTGCTTTGGGGTCCCACCTGGCCCTGTTGTGGGTCCTGCTGGGGTGACCCCCCGGCGGGGACAGAGCCAGCAGCAGCCACAGCGCCGGGTTCACACTCGAGAGCCGAGCAGAAACTGCCGAGAGGAAAGCGAGAGCAGAGCCCAGAGATGCAAACGCAGTGGAAAAAGTGACAGAGCAGAGGAGCTGGGGCAGCGCTGCCTCCTGCACCCAGGCCTTTGTGCGCCTCGCTTCTCCCCCCAGCCTGGCAGAGGAGCCATTTCACATCCCCCGGCTCCCCACGGCCTGGAAGCCGCTGGCTCGCAGGCAGGGAAGCGCCAGCAGGAAAACAAAGCCGTGGGAATGAGGAGGATATTTGTTTTCCTATCTCCAGAGCCAGCCTGAAGAGAGAGGCGTGGGGAGGTTGGGTTCTCAGCGCTGGAATCGCCAACCCGGGGGTTTGGGCTGGAGGGGGGGTGTTCAGCTGAATCACACTTAAGTACAGGAGACACCAAACACGGCCTTAAATCCAGGCTTATTCAGGAAAGATCTTTAAGCGTGTAATTATCTTTAAGCACATGCTTAGGTGCCTTCTAACTGGGGATGCCTGGCTGAGTTAGGGCCGGAATTACCGGGCTGCTCCCGTGTTTACCCCAAGCCGTGGGCGCTGCCCTGGGACAAGCCCAGCGGGCCAGCCTGGGCACCCTGGCCCCGGGGAGGGTCTCGGTGGTCCCTCTGCAGCCAGCAGCTCCTGCAGGTGCTCGGGAGCTCCGGGAACGAGCGACGCCAAAGCCCTTTGAGGTCCTGCTCCGCCGGGGCCTGGGATCAGCTCAGCGCTGCAGAACCTCGCCTTCCTGTTGTGCAAAGAGCCAGCGCAGCTGTATCGGCCGCGATAAACATCTGCAAGCCCTGATAAACATCTGCAAGCCGAGCAGGGCTCCGGAGGCGCTGGGGGCCGGCCCGGGCAGGGAGCAGCTCTGCCAGCGGAGCCGCTGCCGGGCTGCCCGGAGGGACGGACAGCGCGGGCAGGAGAGCGCCAGCAGGGCTCTGGAGACGGGGGTGCTGGGTTTATAGCCGAGGTTTTCATGTCACAGGCACAGGAGGCCAGCCCAGCCAGCCGAGGCCGCGGGGAAGCAGGAAATGGAAGCGGCTCGTGGCTGGGGCTGGTGGCTCGCAGGAGCCTGGCGGGGCCAGGGGGGCACGGGGCACCGGCAGCGGCTGTGGGAGCCCGGTGCCAGCCCTGCCCTGGCACCCAGCACCTCCCGGGACAGGGTTCACATCCTCACCAGTCTCCCTCGTGCTCTGGTGGATTGAGGTGTTGCCAAACAAGGCCGAGCTGTGTTTGGGAGCCCCGCGGCTCTGGGGGCTCTGTGGGGAGCACAGAACCCCGGGATTATGCAGGGTGGGAAAACCCTCCCAGAACATCGAGCCCTGGCTGTGCCCGACCTCCAGGGTGTCACCAGCCCAGAGCCCTGAGTGCCACATCCAGGTGTTCCTCCAGGAATGTGCCTCCAAACTCCCTGGACAGTCTGTTCCAGTGCCTGGCCACCCTTTCCAGGAAGAAATTCCTTCTGAATTTCAGAGCAGGCTCCCTCCTGGAGCTGCTGCATGGTGGGAGCCTCTCCCTGCTCTGCTCCCCCTCCTCTGCTCCTGGTGGGACACCCTGGCCATGCTCCACTGCCCTCAGGGTGGGCACAACCCCTGGGAAAGCTGCTCTGCCTAAAGCGCCCCTGCTCATGGCAACCAGGTGAACTCGAAGGTCCTTTCCAAGCTGAATCCCGCCAGGGTTTGATGATTGATGAGCTGTGGGCTCTGATCTGGGTGGCTGTAGCACCCACAGCGTGTCTGACCCTGCCGGGGGCAGCAGCCCCAGCCCTGCTGCCTCCGCGGGGCTGCTGGGCTCTCCCGAGGATCAGCCCTGCACCTCTGACCTTGCAGAAACTCCACAGGGCTGCTGGGCTCTCCCGAGGACCAGCCCTGCACCTCTGACCTTGCAGAAACTCCACAGGGCAGCTCTCACTTCCTGCAGCACTGCTCACCTGGGTTCAGAGGATCTTTTTCCGCGTCTGACAGGTTGCAACACCCAGCCTGGAACCAGAAGGGCGCTGATTAAAGAACAAGCGCCGCGTTTAACGTGGTGTAATGATTTCCACCGAACCTAATGGCTGCGAAACAGAAACGAGTTATCTCTGGCACATCAAAGAGCTGGAAAAATGTAGTCAACGGTACCTCTGAGCTATTCTGCATATCAAGTGGCGAGATAGCATCGTGAATAATGAAGGATTTGCAGCAGCGGGGTTGCACAAACAGCAGTGAAGCAACGCTCACCTCGCACCTCCTCCCGGGCTACATCAAAAGCCCCAGGAAGGGCAATTTCCAAAGAGCTGCACTTCCAGGGCTGATGGCCCGGAGAGGAGCCGGGGTGTGCCGCAGCCCAGCGGCCAAAGCCGCGGTTGGCACGCAAGCCCCGGTGCTGCAGGGAGCAGCCCTGGGTGCCACCAGGGCTGGCATAGCCCAGCTGAACTCCCGGTGCTCCTGGCAGGATGGAGCCTCCCTCCCTGGCACTTGCTCCATCTCCCTTCCAAGATTCCTTCTTCGCCAGTTGTTTTTGTTCCAAATAAAAAACTCCCCAGGGGCAGCTCCTTTGTCCCTCCCCTGTCACCCTGGCAGTGCCCTGGGAAGGCTGTTCCTCTCTGGTTTGGAGTCACCAGGTGTTTTATGTTCTCCATGAGAATGTCCCTAAATAAATACCGGGAGTGTTGAACCTCCCTGAGCCTGCTCTCCCTGCCCCATCCCTGGATGGGTCCAGGTCAGACCAATCTGATCTTTTGGAAGAGAGGGTGGAAAGAGATGGTTTTCCAGAGCCCTTCCAGCCCAAAACACTCCGTGATTCTGTGATTCTGTGATTCTGTGATTCTGTGATTCTGTGTTGCTGTGATTCAATGATTCCGTGATTCAATGATTCTGTGATTCTGTGATTCCATGTTCCCGTGATTCTGTGATTCCATGTTCCCATGATTCTGTGATTCCATGATTCTGTGATTCCATGATTTTGTGATTCCATGATTCTGTGATTCCATGATTCTGTGATTCCATGTTCCCGTGACTCTGTGATTCCATGATTCCATGTTCCCGTGACTCCGTGATTCCATGATTCCATATTCCCGTGACTCTGTGACTCGCTGGCTCCCTGGCCAGGCTGTTCCCCCTGGCCCTGTGGAGCAGGGCGGGCTGCAGTCCTGTCCCGAGCACACCCAACTGCCTTGGGATCACACACAGTCTGCTGTCCCCTCCCGGGAGCCCCGGCAGCGCGTGGGAGCGAGGGGACAGAGCAGCTCCGCGTCCGCCAGTGCCACCCGGGCTCCGGGAAAGCCGCAGCACCCGGAGCCGCCCAAGCCCGGGCCAACGCCGCTGTCCGGCGCCCGGAGCTGGCAGCGGATAGCACGGCCGGGCACGGCTCGGCCCGGGCGGGACATCCCCGCTGCTGCCAGCGCTCGGCCCTCGCAAAGCCGAGAAAGAAACTCGCGGATCGCGTTGGGCGAGGAGGATTCTCCCAGCGCCGTCAATACCCCGGGGCTCGCCGTGCCCCGGCTCGGCTCGGCTCGGCTCGGCTGGGCTCCGGCTGGAACCGGGCCAGCCCCGATCCGTGGTTTCGCTCGGGAGCTGCGGCCCGGTTTGTTAATGGCTCTGGTATTTCTGGCAGCCGAGCTCGCTGCACGCCTTCCTCCCGCGCATGCTGCGGGGCTGTCCCGGGTCGGGACGGGATTAAGCCGGCCCAGCCGAGGGAGCTGCGGGTGAGCAGGGGGGGCTGGTGGGGTGGGGTGGGGACACCGGCCAGGCTGGCAGGGGACACTGAGGGGTGGCCGAGCCCCACTCTGCCACCTCCCACACACATCCCAGGGGTTTAAAATGATTTTTTTCCCCCTGTTTTACCCTCACCCAGTGCCTGCTCATATCCCAGGATGTGTTGGGAATTCTGCAGAGCCTGGGTTCGGGCAGGAAAACGAAGTCATGCCTGGACAGGAGCTCTGGTTGTTGCCAGCCCTTGGCTGGTCTGGCCTTGCCATCCCAGCGGGGCTGTCCTGACCCTGGGCAGCAGGAGTGCGGGGGTGGAAATGCAGATGTCCAGGATGGAAATGCAGATCTGTGACCTCTCCCATTGCTGGGTTTGCCTCTCAGAGCGGATCCCCCACTGCCCACCGTGAAATGGAGCCTTAGAGGGAGATCAGGGTGGGTTTAATCATCAGTTAGAATCGATCCAGGGCACTAAGGCTGCCTCTGCCCTGTCTGCAGTGCCTTTTCCTGCTGTCCCCGTGTCCTCGGGAGCCTGATGGAGGGACCTGATGGACGAGCAAGCGCCGCCAAGTAGGGGAACCGGGCAAGGATCCCAAATCCCGGGGCTGAACCGGCCTGTCCTGAGCCCGGGGAGGGGGAGCAGCCCTGCCGTGGTGCCACAAGGACCCCCCCAGCCCGGCTCAGCTCGCAGAGCACAAAGAACAGCAGAATAAGCCGGGCTTGTTTGTGCTCCCAGGCCGGCCATGAATAAAACATCTGGCAGCACAGGCCGCCTTTGTCCGGCCGGGATTTTAATGGGCCCCGAAGAAATGGGCGATTGTTCCTTGTGTCCCTGCCCGGCCAGGGGCTGCCTCCGGCCACAGACCCTCCGCAGGACCCGAGTCCCCGCAGGGAGGTGGCTCTGGTGGCGCTGCGCTGGGGGCCTGTCCTGCCTCTGAGCTGTCTGAGGAGTCTTCCTCTCCAGTGAGTCAGAATCGCCGAAACTTCGGGTGTTCCAGGGGATGGAAGGTCAGAGCAGCTCACGCAGAGCTCTGCTGCACCCCGAGCCCTCCTGGGGCTGGGATCCGGAGCTGGGGTGGTTTGGGTTGGAAGGGATCCCGTCCCTGGGCAGGGACACCTTGCACTGGAGCAGGTGCCCCAAGCCCTGCCCTGGGACCTGCCAGCGTGGGACATCTGCTCCAGCCGGGAGCTGACAGGGCACCCCACTCTGAGACCACCCCAGATCCACTGGGGAACATTCCTAAAGAATCTGGGATTTGCTGGAGAATCCCAACAGGCCCAGGAGTGGAAGAACTTGTTGGTTCCCCCACCCCAGAAATAACTGGGAAAGCTCCTTCCCCCACGGAGCCATGCTGCAGGCAACAGGGCAAGCAGCGCTAACAGCAATAATGAAAATGACGAGAATAATTATTAATAATAATCGTGAACAATAATAAACCAGTTCACTGGGAGCCTGATTGAGTTATTTATCCTCTCCAGGGCATGCGCAGTGGGATTATTTATCCCCACCCCGTGTCTGTCCCCACGGGAGCGTGACCCCGTGGCCCCGAGCATTTCCGTTGTCGTGTCCCTGTGGAGGTGACACCAGTGCCACCCCCGTAGATGTGACACCAGTGCCACCCCCGTGGGTGTGACACCAGTGCCACCCCTGTGGATGTGACACCAGTGCCACCCCCGTGGGTGTGACACCCTGTGAGGATGCTCAGGATGCAGAGCAGGTGCCTTGAAATAATTTATTATGAACAATGCAGCTTTTCAATGTTCCCCAAAAGCCAGGTTTTTGGACAGGTTTTTGGACAGGTTTTCCACTCCCTGTGGTTCTCTTCTCCCTGGATGAAGGCTCTCAGTCTGCTGGGCTCGGGGAGAAGAACCAAACAATTCTAAGGTCTGATTTTTCTTTTATTTCTTCCCCCAAACACACAGCAGCGATTCCAGAGGTGCCAAATTAGTGCCGAAATCTTCCTCCCAAACAGGCGGGTCAGACCTGGAGCCGAGGATTTCCCGGAATTCCCAGGCCGAGGAGATTTCAGCAGCTCCCATGGGGACATCCATGGGTGTCCCCAGCACCGCGGGGCTCCGGCAGCACCGATCCCAGATCCCAGATCCCACAGGGAGCGCATCCACGGCTCCGGGATGAGCTCTTATAGCGCTGGGTGGTGGGGGAGGAGTGTTTTTTGGGAAGGAGGAGACCTCCGGGAGCCGGCTGAGCCCGGGGAGGCTCTGGGAGAGCCGGGAAGCAGCAGCAGGAGGAGGAGGAGGAGCGGCGAACGAGCCTTGATTGCTCGCTCCAGGCGTGTTGGCTCCGCATGCATAAAAACAATAATTAAACCTAAGATGTGGGAGGATTATTAAAGGTTTTATGGCATCTAATCCTTTTTGAAACCTTTCTGTAGGCTGGAATCTGAGGCTGGAGCAATAAAAATGCAAACTACACCCAGATTCATTCCGGGCACCGTCATTTTCCCTCCCCAGCCCCTGCCCCCGGTGGTTGCGGGCTGTGGGAGCCGGGCGGCAGGGAGGAGCCGGGAGAGGCGTCACCTCGTGCTGCTGGGAGCTGGATCCTGGTGGGATCCAAGGTTTGGGAGCCTCGGGGCTCGCAGGGTTGGCATCACACCCGGCAGGATGCGGGACCACGCGTGTGAGTGGAAACGGATCCATGGATGTCCCAGTCCCACCTCCCAGCAGCGCCCCTCAGGTGCTGCCATCCCTCCACAAACAGAACTGAGCAATTCTGGTGCTCCCACGAGCCGGAGAGAAAGAAATAAATAAATGAAAAAAAAAATCAGGCGCCTTTCGCGTTTCAGTGCCGGCAGGAATTTTTTCCCCTTCTTTTTTTTTTTTTCCTTCCTTGTTTTTTTCTACCTCCCCTCCTTCAGGATGGCTTATCTCCATGAAATTAGTAATTGGCATTTCTTTCTGAAGCCGGGGAGAGCGCCAGCAGCCAGTAACACCCACGCCACACTCCGCTCTCTGAGCGAGGCCCCGCAGCCAAAGAAGCCAGGCTAATAAAAGTAATAACAAGGAATTAAACGGGAAGAAAAAAAAAAAAAAAAAAAAGAGAGAGAGAGAGAGAAAGAAGAGGCAGAAAGCGCTGAAATCAGATTTAACTTTCCCTTTTGCTCCCCGGCTGTTTGGGGTGGGTAAAGCCGTGCCAGGGAGGGGCGGGCGGGTTTCGGGCGCCCTTTGGGAGAGCAGGGGTGAGTCAGGGCGCTGGGTGCTCCCTCCTGCTCCTTCCTTCCCCAGCCCTGGATGCAGACGCGGATTTACAAACCCCGTTTCATCTCCGCAGAGCCCCGAGGGCTGCAGCCGCAGCCTTCGCCACCTCCTCCTCCTCCTCCTCTCCCGGAGCTCCCGGCTCGTCTGGCACGTCGGGGCGGCACCCGCAGCCAAAACAGGTTTGGGTTGATGGTTTCCAGCTGCTCATTACCGCTCCTTGGCTTCCTTTGGGGTTTTTTCCATGCGTGCCAGCTCATCCTGTGCGGTGCTTGGAGGGCCCAGAGCCCTGGCAGGGCCTGAAGGGCTCCGGGAGAGCTGGAGAAGGGCTGGGGACAAGGATGGAGGGACAGGACACAGGGAATGGCCTCAGACTGACACACGGAATGTTGGGAAGGAATTCCTGGCTGGGAGGGCGGGCAGGCCCTGGCACAGGGTGCCCAGAGCAGCTGAGGCTGCCCCTGGATCCCTGGCAGTGCCCAAGGCCAGGCTGGACGGGGTTTGGAGCACCTGGGACAGTGGGAGGTGACCCTGCCCATGGGATGGTCTCTAAGGTCCCTTCCAACCCAAACCACGCTGGGATTGCCTGAAATCGGCCTGCTGTGCTTATCCCGGGTTATCCCGGGTGGGTCTGGGGACAGGGACACTGCGGGGCCACCCCGGGTCTCACCGGGAGCTGAGAGCGGCGGAGGGGCCGATCCGGGCAGGGCGTGCCCGGTGCCTCCCGAGGGCTGCGGCCGATCCCTCTCGGGAATCCCAACCTCTGGAAAACCACGGGGGCTGGCTCAGCGGCACAGCCCCGTGGGATCAGTGTGGGAGGTGCTGCTGCAACCAGGCCCGGCCTCCCGAGCCATCCCGAGCCATCCCGAGCCATCCCGAGCTGCTGCCATCCCGGGAGAGGCCGGGATCAGCCCATCCCGCTCGGCTCTGGCTCTGCTGGCACCCCCAGGAGGGACACTGGGGCAGAATGGGGGGTGGAGAAGGGGCTGGGGGCTCCGGGACCACTCCCGACCCTTCACGGCCTCCTGCTCTGCCCCGGATCGGATTGGTGATTCACGCTGCTCCCACACAGCTCCCGGGGCGGGTCATTCCCTGGAGAAACAGGAATTCCAGTGGGGATGGCGCTCACTGTGGTTTCCAGTAACTCCCAGTAACTCCCAGTAACCACCGCTGGCACTGCAGGGATGGAGGAGGCTGAGCACTGGGAAGCAGCTGGAGATGTCCCATCCCTGACCCCATCCTTTCCCATCCTTTCCCACCCTTTCCCATCCCCTCCCTCCCTCCAGGCACAGGGCTCCCACTGCAGGGCAGGGAGCATCCATGAGAATCCAGCAGGAGCTCGGCTTAGCGTGGCTGTCCCGGCTCACGAGCACACGCTGTTCCTGGAATTCTCTGAATCAGGCAGTGGCTGAACAGGTCTAGGTAGAGCCCGGGCTAAAATCCCTCTGGATTTGGGCACAGGCCTGGGCTAAAATCCTTCTAGATTTGGGCACAGGCCTGGGCTAAAATACCTCTGGATTTGGGCACAGGCTCGGCACCATCCCGGCTCCCTCCCCCACCATCCCCACTCCCCCAGCAGCCAGGCCCCAGTGAAATGCTGTCATTTTTATATTTTTTACCTTTCCTTCCCCAGCAAAGCCCAGAAATCGCCGTGGATGGATTGGGGGCCCGGCAGTTTGCACGGGTCCCGTTTGCCGGGCTCCTCCTGCCCGGTGTCCGCGACTGCAGCTTCCATCATCCCATTACACGGCTGCCACGCGGCCGGGAGCAACTAATTACCCCATAAATCAGCTCCTGCCAGGGCAGGGACAGAGCCATGGGGCTGCTCCGGAGAGGGATGGCACGGACGGGGATGGAGGCGGGCTGGGAAGGCTGGAGAGGGACGGGCTGGGCTGGGATAGAGCAGGGATTGGGCTGGGATAGAGCATGGATTGGGCTGGGATAGAGCAGGGATTGGGCTGGGATAGAGCATGGATTGGGCTGGGATAGAGCAGGGATTGGGCTGGGATAGCCCATGGACTGGGCTGGGATAGAGCGTGGATTGTGCCTGGATGTTCCTTGGGCCAGGCCTGGATCCATGACTTTGCCTGGACACTGTGAGCTGCGCTGAGGTTTTCCATGGGCTGGGCCTGGACATTCCGTGGATTGTGCCTGCACACTCCATAACTTTGCCTGGATTGTGCCTGGCTGTCCCTTGGATTGTGCCGGGACACTCCAGGACCGTGCCTGGATGTTCCATGGGCCAGCTTTGCCTGGATGCTCCATAACTTTGCCTGGACACTTCATGACATTGCCTGGACATTCCATGGCTTTGCCTGGCCACTCCATGGCTGTGCCTGGATATTCCATGTGTTCTGCACCATCTCCATAACTCTGATCCCACCAGAATCTCCGTGGAGCAATCCCTGGGCACTCAGGCTGGGAGCAGCTCCTTGGGGTTGGGGTTTTTCCTCCTCTCCCTTTCCCTGAACCCTCCCTGCCAGTTCTCCTGGCTTCCCCGAGGAATTCCGAGGGTTCAGAGCTGAGCCTGCTCCAAACCCTCAGCTCCTTGCGGCCGTCCCTGCGCGGCCCTGATCTCATTGTGGGATTATAATTAGCGACTACAATGCCGTAATTACGCACCACTTAACTTCTTGGCTTTAATATCTGCGGGAGGCAGCAGGAAAGCCGGGGAGCAGATCCCGGCGCTCGCTGTGGGGGATTGGAGAGGGAGGAAGGCCTTTCCAAGGGGTGTCATCCTGGCGTGGGGCTCCTCCTGCCCTCTCCCGGAGCCGTTCCCATTGTTCCCGCTGGGAAGGAGCCGATGGGCAGAGGAACAAAAGAGGGCTGCAGGAAGGAAACGCTTCCCAACCTTCTGAAGGCTCCTCTCAGCGGCAGAAAGGCTTTTGATTTTTATCACTTTTGTTCTTTGAAATAACCTCCCCTTCACCTCCTGGCGTTTCCCTTGCTGGGACGGTGAGATAGGGCTGGGAGCGCTGGGAATTCGGGGCTCCAGGGGGCTGCTGGAAAAGCCTGGGATCTCTTTTTGACATTCCCAGCCTTGTGGCCCATCCGTGTCCTCACCTACAGCAGGAACATCCAAACATTTTGGGGATTTGCCTGGGACCCTGCAGGGCTGGGACCATCCCAAGAGAGCCCCCTGTGATCCCCCGCCCTTCCCAGCCTCTGGAATAACCCGGTTTGGGGGGCTTCTCCTCTGAGTCCATCCCAGCCTTCACCCCCGGTGTCACTTAACTCACGGAGAGCTGCCCCGGCGCTCATTACCCTGGATGAATTAAATTGTTTGTAATTGATAAATTATGCACAAGCGCCTGCCAGTTCCGAGCTGCGGCGCTGATACCAACCCCCCCGGGGGGACTGGCTCTCGTTTTATCTGAGCCCTGCATTGTGCTGGGCCTGCCTGATGTGTGTTGTATTGATTTAACAAGGCTCCTGGGAATGGGGCTGATTTGCTAATTTTATCCCTGAGCGAGATGAATCAGATTTCCACACAATGAGGGCATTGTGTGCCGGGGGGGCAGCGGTGACCCTGGCCTGGGGGGTGGCTGCGGTCACCAAGGGGATCTCAGGGGTCCCTGCCCACCCCGAGGTCATCCCAGTCCCTTTCCCAAGGCTCAGCCCCACCCTGGTGTCCCCTGAGCTGCTGTCCCTGCGCTGTCACCGCTCCAGGCTCGTGTCACCGTCAGGAGATGCTCCCAGGGCTTTTCCTGCCCACTCCGAGCAGGAAATGGCAGGTTTGGCCTCAAAATAGAATCAGAGAATCCTGGAATGGTTCCTCCCGTGGCAGGGACACCTCCCACCGTCCCAGGCTGCTCCAAGCCCCGTCCAACCTGGCCTTGGACGCTGGCAGGGATCCAGGGGCAGCCACAGCTGCTCTGGGCAGCCTCAGGGCCTCACCTCCTCCACAGGGAGGAATTTCTTCCTAAAATCCCACCTAAATCCACCTTGTTGTGGTTTGAACAGGCCAGGTTTGGTACCAGGGAGCGCTGCTGGGACTGCACTGGCGGGAGCAGCAATGTCAGGATGGAAAGGAAGCTCAGGAGAGGATTTAAAAAGCCGTGTTCTTTCCATGCTTGTTCAATTCCACACGGAAATAGTCCAGAGAGGGGATAATGGAAGAACCTGAGCTGTGGATCTGGAGTCTCTGTCTCAGAAATTCTCATCACAGGG
The DNA here is from genome assembly GCF_017590135.1 of Pyrgilauda ruficollis. Lineage (NCBI taxonomy): Eukaryota > Metazoa > Chordata > Aves > Passeriformes > Passeridae > Pyrgilauda > Pyrgilauda ruficollis. Next base: position 216,340 of record NW_024522539.1, read on the forward strand.
AATCCAGGGGTGTTCCCGGTCTCATCTCCCCCTGGGAAGGCTTCCCAAAAGCAGCAGCTGATGCCGGGCACAGCCGTGCCCTGCCAAGAATTCCCTGCCCCGCCCTTTCCCCCCTCACTCATCAGATAACCGGGACAATTAGAAGCTCATGACCATAAATAATGGAGATTATGCAAGGAAAAGCAGCGGTTGGGATCACACATCCCCATCCAAGAGGCTGGGAGAGACCTTTGGCTTCTGGAAGAGGCTCAAACCCATGGGTTTGGAGGCTGAAGCACCAGCTGGGGCTTCGCTTTATCCCTGGTTTCCTGACGTGGTTGTGGTTGGATCTCTCCAGGGCCGGATTTTTGTGGATATTTACCAGAACTGGTGGAAAATCCCGGGATTTCTGGGTGTGGGGTTTCCATCTGTGCTGGGCCCAGCATCCCCCTGGTGTGGGACCATTCCCAGACATCCCCCTGGGTGTGGGACCATCCCCTGGTGTGGGACCATTCCCAGACATCCCCCTGGTGTGGGACCATTACCAGACATCCCCCTGGTGTGGGACCATTCCCAGACATCCCCCTGGTGTGGGACCATTCCCAGACATCCCCCTGGGTGTGGGACCATTCCCAGACATCCCCCTGATGTGGGACCATTCCCAGACATCCCCCTGGGTGTGGGACCATTCCCAGACATCCCCCTGGATGTGGGACCATCCCCTGGTGTGGGAACATTCCCAGACATCCCCCTGGATGTGGGACCATCCCCTGGAACCGCTCTGGAATTCCTGGGTGGGAGCTGCCATCCAAGAGGAGCACTGGGAATCATAGAGCCCTGGACTGGCCTGGCTTGGAGGGGACATTTTGATGACAAGGGCAGGGACATTTTCCACTAGCCCAGGTTGCTCCAAGCGCTGTCCAGCCTGGCCTGGAGGATTTCCCGGGATGTGGCACCTGCCAGTGGAGGAGCGTCCGGAATTCCCAGTCAGGAGCACCAGGAGGGAAATCCTGGCATGGGGACCTGCCCCAGGGGCCAGCAGGGCTCTGCTCCCTCCCACTGTCACCTCTGGGAGTGGTGACACTGCAGGACAGCCCTGCAGGGAGGGGAGAGCCCGGCACATTTTTCTGGATGAGATGATAAACCCAGAGGAGCCAGCCAGCCCATTTTTTCCATGCAGGAATTCTGCATAACTTGTCTGTGCATATGTTCCAGAGGCCCCCAGGCAGCCAAAATAAAATTAAAATTTATATATATATATATAAATATATATATAAGTATTTTTTTTTTTTTAGCTCCTGTTTGAAATGAATGTGCCTGCTTTGCTTACAGCCCTTCCCCCTCCTGCCCTCCAGACCTTCAGGGCTTGGAGCTGGCCTGGTGCTCACGATGGATTTCCAGAATATGGGAATATGCTAAAGCCAAATGCATATTTGGGAGCAGATTTGCCTGTTGGGAAAGGGGTTGGCAGTGGGAGGAAAATGGGTTTGATGCCTGGGTGGGGAAGTCTCTGCTGCAGCTCCAGTTGGAGGCTCAGGAGGGTTTGATTCAGAGGGAATTCTGGCTCCCCTTCCCCATGGGAATGTTTGCTGAGTGAGGGGCTGGTCCCAGGGATCTGGAGAGGGCACGGAGCTCCCTGTGCCCTGGGATTCCCAAAAATGTGCTGGGATCCCTTCTCCCCCAGTTCTGGATCCCTTCTCCCCAATTTTTGAGGCCCTTCCTTCCCCCAGTTCTGGAGTCCCTCACGCCCAGTTTTGGGGTCCTTTCTTGGTTCTGGATCCCTCTCCCCCGGTTCTGGGTCCTTCTCCCCCAGTTTTAGGTCCCTTCTCCCCCAGTTCTGGATCCCTTCTCCCCCAGTTCTGGATGCCTTCTCCCCCCCAGTTGTGGAGTCCCTCTCCCCCCAATTCTGGATCCCTGCTCACCAGTTTCTGGGGGCCTTTGTTCCCCCAGTTCTGAAGCCCCTCACCCCCAGTTTTGGGGTCCTTCCTAATCCTGGTCCTGGGTCCCTTCTCCCCCAGTTCTGGATCCTTCTCCCCCAGTTTTTAGTCCTTTCTCCCCCAGTTCTGGGTCCCTTCTCTCACAGCTCTGGATCCTTCTCCCCCAGTTCTGGATCTTTCTACCCCAGTTCTGGATCCTTCTCCCCCAATTCTGGATCACTTCTCCCCCAGTTTGGGGTTCCTTCTCCCCCAGTTCTGGATCACTTCTCCCCCAGTTTTTAGTCCCTTCTCCCCCAGTTTTGGGTGCCCTCTCCCTGCCCCTCCTGGATGCACCAGGGGATGCTCTTCCCTCCCCCAGTCCATCCCTGCAATTCCCGCCACGGAGCTCACTGGGAAAACAAAAGCGCTTTTCCCACTCGCTGGCTGCCCTTTTATTTTTGGAAGCCACACATGCAATCACAGGCACATGGCCTCAGCAATTAGGGAGAAAAGCACTTTTCTTCTGCAGGCCCAATTACCCATCCTCTAATTGACATAATTATTATCTTGCGCTTTTCTAATAATATTTATTGAACGCCACAAATCCTCGTTGGCAGCGGAGCTGCGCTGGGAGCTCAGCGGTTTCCCCTCCTAACAGGGGCCGTGCTGGAAGGAGGGATCAATACGGTGAGAAACAGGGAAGGAATTCCTCCCTGTGGAGCCGGGGAGGCCCTGGCACGGCTTTTCCATGGAATTGGCTGCCCCTGGATTCCAGGGCCGGCTTGGACAGGGCTGGAAGGAACCTGGGGTGGGGAAAGGTGTCCCTGCCACGGCAGGGGTGGAACTGGGTGGGCTTTAGGCTCCTTTCCCACCCAGGCATCCCCTGATTCCATGGGCTGGGCAGGATGCTCCCGGTGATTCCCGCTCCCGGCAGTGCCAGCCGGGGTGGCCGCCGCCGTCGCTCGCTGTCCCCCGGCGCTGCGGGGCTCTTGTTTTCGCTCGGCCGTAAATAAAAGCCGCTGTGATCCCGCCTGGAGGATGGCTGGGAGAAAGCCCGGCGCTGGGGAAGGAAGGGGGAAGGGAGCGCTGATTTATTCGCTCCTTGCCGGGTGCCGGAGCCGCGGCTGTTTGGGTAAATGTGACTGCCCCGAGCCCTCCGGAGCCTGGCGGGCCCTGGAACCCGGCCCGGGGCTCCACGGCTCGGGCTTGATCCTGCTGGGAGCCGAGAGCGGGGGAGCCGCGCCAGGGGTGGATTTGGGAGGGCTCTGCTGACCCCCGGGGGCCGCTCTGGTTTTCCCCACGGGATGGAGGCACCAGGAGGAGCTGGGAGTGCTCCGCCTGCGGCTGGGGCCGTGGGACAGCCCGAGGGCTGGGGACCCTTCCCTCGGGCTGCCAGCTCCCCCCGAGCAGGGGGCGAGGGAGGTGTCACCCAGCCAGGGTGCCCCAGACCTCCAGGACGTGGATCCAGGGTGTCCCACACCTCGAGGACGTGGATCCAGGGTGCCCCAGACCTCCAGGACGTGGATCCAGGGTGCCCCACACCTCGAGGACGTGGATCCAGGGTGCCCCAGACCAGGACGTGGATCCAGGGTGCCCCATACCTCCAGGACGTGGATCCAGGGTGTCCCACACCCCGAGGACACCCCGATATCCCCCTGGGAGCTCCAGGGCAGCCCGAGGCCTGCTGAGCCCCCTCAGGCTGCCAGCTCCCCTGAGCAGGGGGTGGCAGAGCAGCCCCCGGGCTGAGGGAGCCCCGGAGCTCGGGACCCCCCCCCAAACTCCCCAGGATCTCCCTCTCCCGGCTGCCTTCCCGCCTCCCAGGGGCTGCTTTTGGGGCACAGCATGGTTGGCGATCTGAGCTCGGGGCGAGGCGCCCAGCCCGTGCCGGGGGCTGCAGGGTGGCACGGAGGGCACGGCCCCGAGGTGCCCAGCCCCGTGACAGGAGCTGCAGGGTGGCACGGAGGGCACGGTCCCGAGGTGCCCCGAGGTGCCCCGAGGTGCCCAGCCCGTGCCAGGAGCTGCAGGGTGGCACGGAGGGCACGGCCCCGAGGTGCCCAGCCCCGGGCCGCCCTCCCCGGCTGCAGCCATCCCCCGGGAGCGGCTCCCGGGACGTGCCCGGCTCCCGTCCCTTCCCCGCTCTCTCCCCTGAACCCGTCTGCCGCCCAGCCCATCTGTTTGCCTGCAGAAGGCGAGGTTTATTTTCTTCCCCCTGAACTATAAATAGACATTTCAGCACCGCTCCCGCTGCCAGCTCTCCGTCTGCACATCCCCATTTCCATAATTACCGCCGCGAATCCCTAATCCCGGCAGGAGCTCGCGCAGGTTCGAGCAGCGGAGCCGGCTCCTAAACGGGTGTAATTTGGGTCTTTAGTGAAGTGACAAATCTGCGGGCGAATAGCAGCGGCGAGCCGGGAACCTCCCGGAATTCTCACCCCTGATTCCTCCGGAGCACGGCGGTGACAAGCGAGGTGGGAACGATGAATTATCCCAGCCACGGATCCCAGGGGAGGGGCTGGATCTGCTGCCGGGAGAGCCGGGCATCAATCTTTCATCTTGCCTGGTTTGTTTGCAAATGGCCCTGAAGGACGGCGCTGGAGCCGGGCCAGGACTGGCGCTGGGATTTTTCCGGCGCCTTTTCCAGCTGCCGGCTCTGAGCACTTTCCGGGGAGCTGCTTTGGAGCGTGGCACATCCCGGAGGTGATGCCCGGCCCTCTCGTGTGCCCAGGACGCGCCGCGGCGGGCTTGGCACGGCTCGGCCCTGTCCCTGTCCCCGTGTCACCTTCCTTGGGCAGAAGCCGCCGGCACAGCAGCGCTGCGAGGGCACAGAGAGGCACACCTCTGCCCTGCCAGGCACGGATCCGTGGAATGCCAGGGCTGGAAAAGCCCTCGGGACGTCACTGAGCCCTGCAGTGGTGTGGTCACCCCAAACCGTGTCCCCAAGCGCCACATCCCCACACCTTCAGAATGTGGCACTTCCAAGAGGTCCGGGTCCCCTTTTCCCAGGGATGGGATGTGTTGGTGGCTGGCAGGGGCTGCCGAGGTGGAACTGCCCCCGTGATGCCCCCGGGGCAGGGAGCACCTCAGGGCAGAGGCTCCAGCTGGTTCTGCTGAGCTGGAACCCAGCAGCCACTGTCACTGCTTGGGGACAGGAGCTCCTGAGTGTTCCTGTCACAGTGTGCACGGGGACAGGAGCTCCTGAGTGTTCCTGTCACAGTGTGCACGGGGACAGGAGCTCCTGAGTGTTCCTGTCACACTGTGCATGGGGACAGGAGCTCCTGAGTGTTCCTGTCACAGTGTGCATGGGGACAGCAGCTCCTGAGTGTTCCTGTCACTGTCCCCATGGGGACAGGAGCTCCTGAGTGTTCCTGTCACACACAGGCCCTCGGTTCCAGTAGTTCCAGGTCTCACAACCTCTTCCCCCTGAATTCCAGCTGGTCCTGATGCTGGGACATGCAGCCCTGCTGTGCCCAGCCTGCTGTGCTGCCTGTGCTCCCTCTGCCACGTGGGGCTGGCAGGAGCAGCAGGAGCCTTATCTCCTGTCCCCAGCACCCCAAATCCCGGTGGGAGGGAGCTGGAGCTGCATTTGCAGCACGTTTCCCAGCGCGGGGTGGGATGCCTGGGAGAAACCTGCTCAAATCATCATCACTTTGATTCCCGACAAAAGAAAGGAGCTGGCTGAGTTAAACGCCTTCCCTCTGATGTGCTGTTTAGTTATTTTGCTTTCAAGAAAAATAAATCCCCCCTCGGCGTGTTTGCAGAGCTGATTTGGTGCTGCAAACACGCTGCCATTGGAGGCCAAGGCAGCGGCAGGAAAACAGGGAGGACAACCTCGGAGCAGGGTCTGGAGCAGGCTGGAACGGCCCTGCCTGGGGCAGGAGGGGCCTGGGGGCTGCTCCGGGGGAAGGAAACCCCAGCTGGGCTTGGAGACCTTCCCCCAGCCCCCTCCCTGCCCTGCTGGGCGTTTCCTGGACCCTGACCCCGGGTGATTCCCAATTTCCATCCTGCACCCAGCTCCTCTGCCACTGCCTGGGGTGTGGGGCTAGGCTGGGGGACCCCCTGTGTCCCCCTGTGTCCCCTGTGTCCCTGTGTCCCCTGTGTCCCCCTGTGTCCCTGTGTCCCCTGTGTCCCCTGTGTCCCCTGCATCCCCCAGGCCCCAGCCCTTTGCCTGCACACCCTTCCCCATTTGCATTGCTTTGCATCCGCCCTCTGCTGCATTTGGGTTTTGTTTGCATCGTCAGGGGCAGCCCCTCCCCGTGCAGATGTGCCAGATGTGCCAGATGTGCCAGAAGGGGGTCCCCGGCGTGGCACGGGGGCTGGGACAGCCACAGCGAGGGGCAGGGCAGTGCAGGGCCCGGGGAGAAGGTTCAGGAAGCTCCAGGAGAGGGGGAAGGAAATGAGGCAGCAGCTCACTCCTCCCTGGCTGGGATGGATGCTGCTGGCCCCAGCCAGGGAATTCCAGGGAATTGCTTCTCCTTGCCCAAAATTCCCGAACTTTTACAGAGCTGGGGGTGTTCACCAGGAGCCAGGGAGGGCCCAGAGCCCTGGCAGGGCCTGAAGGGGCTCCAGGAGAGATGGAGAGGGGCTGGGGACAAGGGATGGAGGGACAGGACACAGGAAATGGCCTCAGACTGACACAGGAAATGTTGAGAAGGAATTCCTGCCTGGCAGGGTGGGCAGGCCCTGGCACAGGTGCCCAGAGCAGCTGAGGCTGCCCCTGGATCCCTGGCAGTGCCCAAGGCCAGCTGGAACACCCTAGGACAGTGGAAGGTGTCCCTGCTATGGCAGGGGTGGCACTGGATGGACTTTAGTGTCCCTTTCAAGCAGTCCATTCCAGGATTCTGTGAATTCCCAACCCTGGTCCCATTCCCTGGGCAGGGAGGGCTCCCGTGGCTGCGCCAGCAGCTCTGACAGCGAAATCTCCCGCCTGGTGTCATCATTACGGAAAGAAGCTGTAAATCTTCCCTCGATGCTCTGCAGCTCCGGGATGCCTCGGGAGCAGCCGGCGTTGGGAAGCGGGGTGGGGAACACCGGGATTGACGCGCTGCCAGCCCTCATTTCGGGAAGGAGCTGCCTGGGCCCGGGGCTGCTCCTCCCCGCGGCTCCCGACCCCACACCGTCACCCTTTGTCCTTCCCTCCCCTCGCTTCCCGGCAGGAAAGCAGCGGGAGGAAGGAGCCCGCGAGGCCGGGGATGCCGTTCCCAGGAAAAGTCGCTGTTTGGGGATTGTCAGCACGGTTCTGCTGACCCGCAGACGCCTTTGTTGGCCGCAGCTCCCAGCCTTGTCATCTTCCCACCTGCTCCCGTTTAATCCTGCTCGGGGGGGAGCGTTCCGAGCCACCCCTCGCTCTCCTCCGCCAGCCCTTTAATCTCGGGGAGGAGGGGATTCTTCCTTTCCCTCTGACATCCCTGCCTCTCCTGTGAAATGCAAATTAATTAGATTCTAATTACTCACCGTGCGCTGGAGCTGTTTCCCTCTCGTGTTAGGTTTAGCGGAACATCTTTGTTGTCAGCTGCGCCTTGCGGGTCCCGAGCCCGCTAAAGCCGAGCCTGGCTCGGCGGCAGGAGGCAGAGCAGGGAGCGCTTCCCCTCCCGCTGCCAGCCCGGCCGAGGAGAGCTCCCCGCTTGTATCGCTCGCTTTTCCCCCTGGCTGCTGGAAAACATCGAGGGAACGCGGAGGGAGCCCCGGCCCGGCCTCGCTCCAGGCGGGGTCTGTGCGGCCCGGGGGCTCCTGGGCACGGGAAAGCCTCAGGGACCCCAAACTGAGACAGGGGGCTCCTGCCTGGGGCCTGGGACCCCTGTCCGGGACACGGGACCCCTGACAGGGAATCTTATTCAGGACCTGGGACCCCTGACAGGGATCCCTATTCAGGATTTGGGACCCCAGTCCAGAACCTGGAATCTCCGACAGGCAACCCTACTCAGGACCTGGGACCCCTGCCTGGGACTTGGGATCCCTCTCCAGAGCCTGGGATCTCTGACAGGGAACCCTATTGAGGACCTGGGATCCCTGTCCAGGACCTGGGATCCCTGTCCAGGATATGGAATCTCTACCTGGGATCCTGTTCAGGACCTGGCACCTCTGCATGTCCCCCCATCCCATGCCCGGCCCCCTCCCATCTGCTCACAGGCAGGGCCGGGACCCCCTGTGCTGTCCCCTCATTCCAGGCATGTCCATCCCGGGGGTCTCTGGGAGGTCCCTCCCTGTCCCCTCTGTGTCCCCACCCTGCCCCCTCCCCTGGCCGTGTCCCGCTGTCGCATCTGCTGTCCCCTCCCCTGTCCCCTGCCACCCCCGCGGGTCCGGCCGTGTCCCTGTCACCCCCTGCCCCGCCTGAGCCGCCTTTCCCATGGGAACGAGAGGCTTGAGATTCCCCAAGCTGGGGGGGTGTGGGGGAGAGGAGGGGAAGGGCACGGGGAGAGCTCCAGGGACAGCTCCAGGGACAGCCCAGAGCCGTGTCCCCTGCTGCCACCCCCATCCCGCCCCCCCACACCCTGCCAGGGGTGCTGCTGTTTGCTGGGGTTTAGGAATGATGTCAGTGTTTGGGGATGATGCTGGTATTTAGGAACAATCTCAGTGTTTGGGGTGATGCTGCTGTTTGACTTGGTGCTGGTGTTTAGGAACAACCTCAGTGTTTGGGGTGGTGCTGGTATTTAGGAACAATGTCAGTGTTTGGGGGTGATGTTGATGTTTGGGGGTCTCTCTGGTATTTAGGAACAATCTCAGTGTTTGGGGGTGATGCTGGTATTTAGGAACAACCTCAGTGTTTGGGGATGATGCTGGTATTTAGGAACAACCTCAGTGTTTGGGGTGGTGCTGGTATTTAGGAACAATGTCAGTGTTTGGGGGTGATGTTGATGTTTGGGGTGGTGCTGGTGTTTAGGAACAACCTCAGTGTTTGGGGGTGGTGCTGCTGTTTGGGGGCCTTGCTGGTATTTAGGGATGACGCTGTTGTTTCAGGGTGTTGGTGGTTTTGGAGGATGATGCAGATATTTCGGGATGATGACAGTGTTTGGGGGGTGATACTGATGTTCAGAGATGATGCTGATATTTAGGATTGATTCTGATATTTAGGGATGTTGCTGATATTTGGGGGTGATGCAGATGTTTGGGAATGACGCTGATATTTAGGGATGATGACAACCTTTGGGGGTGATGCAGACGTTTGGGAATGATGCTGATATTTGGGAGTGATGCTGACATTTGGGGACGATACCGATGTTTGGGGATTATGCTGATATTTGGGAATGACGCTGATATTTGGGGGTGATGCTGATGTTTGGGGATTGTGCTGATATTTTGGGATGATGGCGTTGTTTGAGGGTGACACAGGTGAGGCCACAGCTCTCTGGCAGTGCCCATGTATCCACCATCCATGAGGAAATTTGGGAACCATCCCAGTCGGTGAAACCCCTGCGGGAAGCTGGGACCCAGCCCCGGGATTTGTCCCTTATCCCGGGATCCCTCCTGGGGATGCAGGGGACACAGAACGCCCTCCTGGGTGTTCCTGGCACTCTTTGTCCCCCTGTCCCCACAGCTGCGGGCTCCTTCCTTGCCCCGGGCAGGGAGGCCCGGGCTGGGAGCGCTCCCTGCTCCGCAGCTCCTCCCTGCCCGCCGCGGTGGGAAGCAGCCCTGGGATTTGCATGGGGCCGTCATTAGGCTGTAACTCTCATTTAAGGCAATAAAGGTGCTTAATTTCGCAGGGAAAACTTAATGGAGCCCTCGGTTCCCAGGCGCTGCTTCCCTGACGCTTTACAGCCTTTGGAAGTGTCGCTTAACGACGGCCACAATCCCAAATCCCTGCCTTCTCCTGACCCTCAGGAAACAAAATAAAGCTGCTTGGAGAGAAAAAAAAAAAACCAACCCAACAACAAAAAGCAACGGAGCAGGTGTTGTGGAAAAGTCGGGAGATGCAAATCCTTCCTTCTCATTAATGATTGTATTTATTCCACGATTCCACCTGTCCGGATGACGTCTCTCCCTCCCGGAGCCTTCTCACAGCAGATTAAAGTGCACTTTTATCACCATCCTGAAAGGCATTTCAGGAGGGAACATTAGTTCTCCTACATTATTCCCGCATGTTAGAAAAAGTGTCTTTTTAAAATATTAGACAGCGATCGAGGTTAATTTAAACCACATCAAACACGCACGGCTGCTCTGCCGGAATCCTCCCCCAGCGCCGGCAGCTCCGGGATGCTCCGGCCCCGGGCGGAGCTCGGCAGGGCCCGGGAGCTCTCCCAGCACGGGGGAGAGCCAGGACAGGGATGGGGGAACCCAAAATCCGCACAGGGGGGCACGGAGAGGTCCTGGAGCATCGGGGCAAAATCCATCGAGTGCAAAATCCATCGGGGCTGCAGCGCCGTGGTGGGTCAGCCAGGTGTCTGCTCATCCAGGTGTCTGCTCATCCAGGTGTCCCCTCATCCAGGTGTCCCCTCATCCAGGTGTCTGCTCATCCAGGTGTCTGCTCATCCAGGTATCCCCTCATCCAGGTGTCCCCTCATCCAGGTGTCTGCTCATCCAGGTGTCCCCTCATCCAGGTGTCTGCTCATCCAGGTGTCCCCTCAGCCAGGTGTCCCCTCATCCAGGTGTCTGCTCATCCAGGTGTTCCCTCATCCAGGTGTCTCCACATCCAGGTGTCCCCTCATCCAGGTGTCCCCTCATGCAGAGGGCAGGGATGGATGGGATATTGGGAAGGAATTCCTGCCTGGGAGGGTGGGCAGGGCTGGACTGGAATTCCCAGAGAAGCCGTGGCTGCCCCTGGATCCCTGCAGTGCCCAAGGCCAGGCTGGAGCAGGCTGGGACGGTGGGAGGTGTCCTTTTCCATGGAACAGGACAAGATTTGATGTCCCATTCCAGCAGAACCATCTCTCCCATCCCATCCATGAGGATGGGAAGCTGCTCCGCCACCAAAGTTTTCAGGGCAGCCCTTTCATCTGGTAAATAATTTATTGGGGATTTGCATGAGGGTTGAACTCCTGAGCTGGGCCTGCTTCAAAGGGCTGTGCCCAGCAGACTCCGAGTGGGAATTCTGCATCCTTGGAGCAGCCCGTAACCAGTCTGCCCTGTTTGGGAATGCCAGGAGTATCCAAGCTGCTTATTTAAAGCTTTAAAAAGCACCCGACTTCCTTGAAGTCATTAAAGCCTAACCTTTAAACTCCAGGAGTCTAATGGTTCAAGCCAAGCATAATGTTGAGGCACATCTGTGATAAATCTGCTTTTAATCTGCACAAAGTGCTTTCCGTGGATTCCGAGGTGAACGTATGAGGTGTTGGCTGAACACACTGAGTGCCAGTAAAACCCCCCCGATCGTAATCTATTACCTTTTACACAAAACAGCATTTAGTTTTATTAACTACTGAAATATACTGAAAACTGTTAAGAAAGCAGCGTGTAAATCTCGGAGATTCATGCTGCTTGATTTTATGGAGGCCTAATTCCTCGCCAAAGCAGCAGCCAAGCGCTTGGGCCAATGACTTAATCGTTTGTAGCTGATTAACAGCAACTCCCGCCTCGTTCTGGAGAAGCGCTGCCTAAGGAGGGCTGGAGGGGGCTCTGCCGGGACACCCCCGCACCCCAAAATTCTCCCTGCAGGGCCTCAGGTGTGGCTTTACAGGTGGGGTTTGGAGCTGGAGCTGCAGGTGAGGGATCACGGAGTGCTGGGATGGTCGGGGTGGGAAGGGACCTGAAAGCCACCCAGTGCCACCCCTGCCGTGGCAGGGACAGCTCACAGTGTCCCAGGGTGCTCCAGCCCGCCCAGCCCGAGCCCAGGCTGATCCCAGTGCTGCTCCCAGGGCTCAACTGGGGCTGGCTGCGGCCAGGAGGGAGGTTTGGGGTTGGGCTGTGGAGCTGAGCCCCATCCCCTGGGTTTGGGCTGTGGAACTGAGCTCCATCCCCTGGGTTTGGGCTGTGGAGCTGAGCTCCATCCCTGGGTTTGGGCTGTGGAGCTGAGCTCCATGCCTGGGTTTGGGCTGTGGAGCTGAGCTCCATGCCTGGGTTTGGGCTGTGGAGCTGAGCTCCATGCCTGGGTTTTTGCTGTGGAGCTGAGCTCCATGCTCTGATCCCTGCTTCCCCAGCCAGCAGGGCTAATTGTCAGGAAAACAGGCATTGCAGGGGAAAAACCCTGTAAGCCGCAGCAAACCGTAAACATGGGAATAATTAAAAGACAGAGCGGGCCAGAAAGTCAGCACTCGGGTCGGTGATTTAGGGCCGTGCCCGGGGCTCTCTGGCCGGGCTGCCCCAGGCCCCGGGAGCAGGGAATGTTGCTCGGGGTGCCAGCAGCACGAGCAGGAGCTGCAGAGCCGGGCACGGCGTGGCAGGAGGCAGCTCCGCACGGATTTGCCAGGGCACGGCTTGATTTTAATAAAAAGCTAAATTGAAAAAGGTTGTTGGAAAAGCTGCTGCAGATCTAGAGGGAAATAACTCCGGCTCAGGGCTGAGGAAGCCAAAATGTGTTTTGGTTCTTTCCACTTTTGGAAGAACTGTCGAGTGTTGTTGGGTTTGTTTTTGTTTTTTTTTTTTTTTTTCTCTTGCTCTCTCCCCGTTCCTCCCCCTCCTGTGATTATTCAATTTGCCATGAAAGCTGGGACCAAACCAAACCCTCGGTGCCAAAACCTCCGCACTTGGAGAACATTTGGGCCTGGAGCTGGAGCTTAAATTACATCTTGCACATGGCCCCAGCCGCACCGGATTCCAGTCCAAGACACACACGAGTTCCTGGTTGTTGGAACCCGGCTCTGAAGGAGCCGCTCTCCGCCCGGGGGGGTCTCTGTCTTCCCAAAGCCAGGGGGAAAAACCATCCCGGTGCCCTGGAACGCGTTCGTTCCTCCCGCAGGGAGCGCCAGGTGCCGGCGGGGGCCGGGGGCCGGGGCCGCCCTTTTGGGGGTTTGCAGGTTTCTGTCCCAGGGTGGATTTGGGGTCCCTTCTCGCTGGGTCGGGCCCTTTTGGGGGTTTGCAGGTTTCTGTCCCAGGGTGGATTTGGGGTCCCTTCTCGCTGGGTCGGGCCCTTGTGGGGGTTTGCAGGTTTCTGTCCCAGGGTGGATCTGGGGTCCCTTCTCTCTGGGTCGGGCCCTTTTGGGGGTTTGCAGGTTTCTGTCCCAGGGTGGATCTGGGGTCCCTTCTCTCTGGGTCGGGCCCTTTTGGGGGTTTGCAGGTTTCTGTCCCAGGGTGGATTTGGGGTCCCTTCTCTCTGGGTCGGGCCACCTGTCGCTCCCCTTTTCGGTAGGAAACACCAGAGAGCAGCTCCTGCTGGGACCTCAGAGCGAAGGGGCAGCGACAGCGGTGGCGGGACGTGGTGACAACGAGCTGGGAGCAGCCCTGGCCTCGGGAGGAGGCGCTGGAGCCGCCACGGCCTCCGTGCCATCCCCGGGGCCATTTCCAATGGGATCGGCCTTTCCCAGGAGCCGGCTGAGCCTCTCCAGCCTCCATCTCCCGCTCCATCGGGAGTCTCCCTTCCCGTGGGGTCATCCGAGCCACGGCCAGCAGAGCTGTCCTCTCTCCTGTCCCACCCATGGCATCCCCTGGGATCCCAGCCACGGCCAGCAGAGCTGTCCCCTCTCCTGTCCCACCCATGGCATCCCCTGGGATCCCAGCCACGGCCAGCAGAGCTGTCCCCCCTCCTGTCCCACCCATGGCATCCCCTGGGATCCCAGCCACGGCCAGCAGAGCTGTCTCCCCGCCCTCTCCTTTCCCACTTCTCCCGTTTCCCTTTTCCCCCGCATTCCCACATCCCTCCCCGCTCCTTTGCATCCTCCACAGCCACAAACAAGGCACATCCTCCTCTCCCGGAGCCCGTTCCCGGGGAGCTCCGGGCCTGCTCGGGGCGTTCCGGGGCCGATCACCCCGAAATGCTGCGGTTTGACAATTAACAGCTCGTTCCAGCGGCATTTGCATTTCGCCGCTGCCGAGCAGGAGCCTTTCATCTCCGCACCCAGAGCGGCGTGTCCGGGCAGGCTGCGGGGGCTTGGGCCATCAGTGATCCCCCGGGCCGGTCCCGGGGCTCGGCTCGGCGGCAGGGACCGAGCGGTGTCAGCTCCGCCCGACCCGGCTCTCCTTTGAAGGCGCTCGTCCCAATTATCCCCAATTCCCGGCGGAGCAGCAGAAGCCAGACAGCTTTGAACCTGCGGGAGGATTTGTGCCGGTTCCAGGTGGGAGCAGCCGCAGCCACATGAAAAAAAAAAAAAAAAAGGTATTTCTGGAGCTGTTAAAGAAGTGCCTTTTAATGGTTTAATAAAATAACAGCGCGGGAACGAGGCCTCTCTGGTGTCCAGACCGGATTCCTCCAGAGCATCGTCCGGGAAGGATTTTCCAGGCAGCCTGGGATGTCCCTAATGAAGGAGCTGAAAGGGACCGGGGAGGCTCCTCACGGTCACTCGGAGCTCGCCCAGAAGGACGAGGTGAGGGAGCACCCGAAGGTGGAACAGCAGGGCCGTAATCCCATTTATTTTGGGATTTATTTGGGGCTGTCTGGTGCCCCTTTCCAGGCACCCCTGATAAATGCTGGCTCGGGCAGCTTTCACTGCTCTCTTAAAGCAAGAAATGGCAACATTCATCATCTAAGCAGGAATTTCTCGTGCTCCAGAGGCATCATTTGATGTTTTATCCTTTCCCTCGGGTTTGGGGGCCGTGCAGGTCGGGTCCCAAACCCCCTCAATGAGCTGGAACCGAGGATACAGAGCTGTTGGTGCCACAGCAGGAGGGTGATGGGGCCAAAAGGGAGACCCCAAAGAGCCCGGCAGCTCCAGTGAGCCCAGAGCCCTCAGAGCAGCCACCTTGCACCAGGGAGGAGCAGGGCTCCCCTGGAATCCCAGAATCCCGGGGTGCTTTGTGTTGGAAGGGACCTTCAAAGGCCTTCCAATCCCCCCAGGGAGCCCTTCCACCAGCCCAGGCTGTGACTGCCCATCCCTGGAAATATCCCAGGCCAGCTTGCTCGGGGCTTGGAGCAGCCTGGGATGGTGGAAGGTGTCCCTGCCGTGGCAGGGGTGGCATGGGATGGGCTTCAAGGTTTTCTTGCATTCCAAACCACCCTGGGATTCCGTGAAGCACAGCTGGATCCTCGTCCTGTGCACCCAGGGCACGAGGCCGGGCAGCCAAAGGTGCCCAAAGCAGAGGCAGCCCCAGGGATCCGTGCTCCCCGTGCAGGGCAGCAGCTGGCAGCGGGGCACGTCCCAGCCTGTGCCCTCCGTGGGCGAGCGGTGGCCGGGTCAGGGCTGTGCCTTTGGCTCCGGGCTCAGCCCCGGGCTCCTTGCACAAGCAGAGCAGAGCTGGGCTGTCCTGCCCGGCTGGGCTGGGAGCTGGGAGTGCAGAGCACGACAGGGAGCTGGGTTTGCTGCCCGGGAGTGCCCACACACAGCTCCCTCAGCCCCAGAGCCGGGCTGCAGCTCCCTCAGCCATCCCAGACTGCGGCAGCCACCGAGCAGGGGCTGCCCACAGAGCAGCAAACAGCCCTTGGGTGCTGGCTGGTGCCTCCCAAACCCACATCCCAGGCCTGGAGCTGGGCTGAGGGGCAGCACGAGCTGTGGGAGCACAGCCCAGGCAGGTGAGGTGGGGTATTGGGAATTAGGAATTGTTCCCTGGCAGGGTGGGCAGGCCCTGGCACAGGGTGCCCAGAGCAGCTGTGGCTGCCCCTGGATCCCTGGCAGTGCCCAAGGCCAGGCTGGACACCGGGGCTGGGAGCACCTGGGACAGTGGGAGGTGTCCCTTACCTGGAGAGGTGGAATGGGATGATCTTTCATGTCCCTTTCCACCCAAACCATTCAGAATTCCAAGACTTTGGTAGTTGACACAGACTGGAAAGCCCTGACTCCTCAAGAGCTGCTCCCAAACACCTCAGGGAGAGGCAGCTGCTGCCCTTCCAGAGCTGGGGATGGCCTCCGTGCCCGGGATGATTCACTGCGAGCTGGGCTGGGCCCTTCGGTCGGGGCTGTTCCGCAGGCTGGGCTCAGCTCCTGCTGCAGCATCACCCACGGGCCCCTGGCAGCTCCCAGCCCTGCCCTCTCCCAGGCTGGCTGTTCCCTGGGAATTCCCAGCCAGGCTGGGCTGGGCTGTGCCCCTCCAGCAGCAGAGAGGGAAGGGCCTGTGCCAGAGCCCCATGGAAAGCTCCTGGCACTGGGCTGGCACGGTGGCCCCCAGGCTCCTCGGGGTTGCCACAGGGATTGCTGTGCTCCTCCCAAACCTGCTCCCAGCAGTGCCCTGGCTGTCTCTGAAGTGTGGAGCCCTTCCCAAACTTCCCGGCTGGCTGACAAAGCTCTCTGGGATGTGGTGCTCCCAAGGATTTGCTGGATCTTCCCAGAACAGCCCCGCGTGTCACTGCCCTCTGGAGAGAGGGGACAGAGGGGAGAGAGGGGACAGAGTGGGGGACAGAGGGCAGAGCTGGCTGCTCCCTCCTGCAGGAACCAGAGCTGACAAGTGCCAGCCCTGCTGCCAAATCCCCAGCCTGGCATTCCCTGCAGTGTTGGTCAAACACTGAAATCCATTCATTTGTCCAAAAACAAACCCGCAGGGCTCTCCACGGGGACAAAGCCACTCCCTGTCTGTTCCTGTCACTGTCCCTGGGTGGCAGCAGGCACAGCCCCCTGCCAGCCCCACAGATGGCACCGGGGGGTGGCACAGCCCCCTGGGGTTTGCTCGGTGGGGTTGGAGCTGGAGCTCTGGCATTGCAGAGCTCGGGAAGGATTTGGGGCTGTGGGGCTGTGGCCTGAGCTCTCTCCCCTCCATGCCTGGTGCTGCAGGGCCAGGACGGAGCTGGGGGCGCTGCTTTGGCCCCAGGGCACCCGGGTTAAGGTCAGGCTACAAACCATGGCCCACCAGGGTGGGGGCAGGGATGGATGGATGGATGGATGGATGGATGGAAACATGGATGGATGGAAACATGGATGGATGGATGGATGGATGGAACCATGGATGGATGGATCTATGGATGGATGGATGGAACCATGGACGGATGGATGGATGAATGGATCCAAGGATGGATGGAACCATGGATGGATGGATGGATATATGCATGAAAGAAGCCCCAATCCCAGCAGTGTTGGCTTTGGATGAGCCATAGGATCAGTGCCACCAGCTCCACAGTGACAATCCCCCAGCACAGAGACCCCGAGGAGCCCAGCAGCTCCCGGGAGCAGCAGAGGGATCCCAAACATCCCAGCAGCTCCCGGGGGCAGCAGAGGGATCCCAAACATCCCAGCAGCTCCCGGGAGCAGCAGAGGGACCCCGAGGAGCCCAGCAGCTCCCGGGGGCGGCGCTGAGCCCGGGCCGCTCCCGCTGCCGGCACTCTCGTGTCTCGGCGGTGAATGTCTTCCTGCTTAAAAGCTCTCCAAATCACAGGGGCAGCTTGTTTTGACATTTGATTAGCCACAGAGAACAACTTGAGAGTGCTTGAGCGACTGAGCGAGGGAGGGAGGGAGCTCCGCCGGGGAGCGGAGCCGAGCGCTCCGGCCCCTCCCGGGAGCGGCACCGGCCAGGGGCGGTGGGCAGCGCTCCAGGCGGAGATAAGTGGGCTGCCGGGAGAGGCGAAGGCGAGGAGAGGAAGTGGTGAGTGAAGTCAGCCGAAAACAGTTTCTTCTGCTCGTTCTGACTCATAAATTTCATTAATACCCAGGCAGCAGCATCCCCCCAACCCCCGGAGCGGCACCCAGGGTGGAAATCCCCCCACGCCGGGGGGACGACCCCCCTGTCCCCACTCCCGGCGGCTCCGCAGCTCCGTGAGCGTGTCCACCGGGTGTCCGCCTCCTGTCCGGCCGCCGGCAGCGCCCCGCCGTGCGGGAGGGGTTTGGGATCATCCCCCCGCAGCCCGGAGCTCCCAGGGATTTGTTTTCTTTCTCTGCCCAGACCTACAACAAGTTGTGTCAGGCCGGTGGTGACACTGCAGGGCTGTTTTGCTTTCCCTCGCTATCATCGCTATCAAGTAGGAGTTAACAGCTCTTGTTTATACAATGCCTATCTGGCCAGGGGCTGATTTAATACCTCCCACTTCTTTTAAGTGCAAATAGACTCTAATGTGTGTATTAGGCTACTTGAGCGGCTGTTCTGCTGAAATACTCGCTTTCCAAATAACTTATCTGCAGTTAACGCCGGCCAGAGGAGAAGAGCAAACTTCTTAAGAATTTAGCAATAAGAAAAAGAAAACAATCCCTTTAATATTCCCCCGTTCCCCGGGCTAAGCCTGTGGCCGCACGGAGCTCGCTGGGATTTCTCAGGCGGGATCCTGGGATGGTTCACGGGTCACAGCCCTGATCCGGCTCCTCCAGAGCATCCCAAACCCGCGCCAGAGCCCTCGGGAGCTGCCGGGGTCCCGCTGCCAGCCCCGCAGCCCTGCCGGCCCCTCCCGTGGCCACCGGCGGGGGGGGAGCAGTAGCCACGCCGCTCAGGCAGCGTCTGCAGCCACGCTTGGCAGGAGAGACAAAGAGAAACCTCATCCCTGAGCGAAACTGCGGAGTTTCTGCTGAGTCACAGCCATCAGGGAATGGGGAGAGCAATTACAGCCGAAAACTGGGAAGGCATCCCAAACAAATTGGTTATAATTAACAAGTAGAAGAATAACACCAGTAATGCCATTAGCAGGCCCAAAAGCCATTTGCAATATAATATCTATAATTAGACAGTGCTCAGCAAAAGCCGGGGCTGAGCTGTTTGCCCCGGGAGGGGAGGGCAGGTGAGCCCGCGGGACCGCGGGCCGGGATCCGGGGGCGGCGGGCACGGGACAGCACCCAGGAGGATCCAGGAGCATCCAGGAGGATCCAGGAGCATCCAGGAGCACCCAGGAGGATCCAGGAGAATCCAGGAGCACCCGGGAGGATCCAGGAACATCCAGGATGATCCAGGAGCATCCAGGAGCACCCAGGAACATCCAGGAATATCCAGGAGCACCCAGGAGGATCGAGGAGGATCCAGGAGGATCCAGGAGCAGCCAGTAATATCCAGGAGCACCCGAGAGGATCCAGGAACATCCAGGAGCATCCAGGAGCACCCAGCAACATCCAGGAGCACCCGGGAGGATCCAGGAGCACCCGGGAGGATCCAGGAGCACCCGGGAGGATCCAGGAACATCCGGGAGGATCCAGGAGCACCCGGGAGCACCCGGGAGGATCCAGGAGCACCCGGGAGCACCCAGGAACATCTAGGAGCACCCGGGAGAATCCAGGAGGATTTAGGAGCAGCCAGTAATATCCAGGAGCACCCGAGAGGATCCAGGAGCACCCAAGAGCATTCAGGACCATCCAGAAGCATCCAGGAGCTCCCAGGATCACCCAGGAGCATCCAGGATTACCCAGGAGCTCCCAGGATCACCCAGGAGATCCACGAGGATCCCAGAGTGACCTGGCTCCAGCCAGGGGGCACGGGGGGGATGTGCAGGGGACAGCAGAGGCTGCCTTCCTCTCCCACATCCTCCGGAGGATTTAACATCCTTGGGCATTGCCATCCCTGGAATGCCCCAGGCCGGGCTGGCCGGGGCTCGCAGCGCCCTGGGACAGGGGGAGGTGTCCCTGCCATGGCAGGGGTGGCACTGGGTGGGCTTCAAGGCCCCTTCCAACCCAAAGTGGAGCTGCTGGGATGGGACCCGGGCTGCAGTGTGAATCCTGGACACGATCCCTCTTCCTGCCGTCCCCACGTCCTGGGCAGAACTGTGTAATTCCAGCTCCTTGGAGCTGTCCCTGCTGCCAGGAGGGCTCTGGGGCTCCCCCTCCCCGCAGCACCCCGGGGTGCTCCTCACCCACCACTCCCAATCCAGGCAGAGCAGTGTCGGGTGTGATGCTGGGAGCCTGCCGGGGGCTCGGGGGGGTCTGGGGGGTCCCGAGCCGGGGTGCTGCCCCCAGGGCCCCCCCAGGAGGCTCCGGGCTGGGCCGGCACTGGCGTTGCTCAAGCAAATCGGCGGCTGAGGGCGAGGTCAGGGGAGCCGGGCTTGTGAAAGGCCGCGGCAAGCGGGGCTGTTGTGGCAACAGCGACAACGCCTGGGGATGTCACCGGCCACGGGAAGGGACCCCAAAGGGCTCAGCCAGCCCCTGCCGCGAGCAGGGACATCGCCCTCAGAGGAGCTGCTCCTGCTCCATCCCGGGGCCTCCCGGTGCCTGCGGGTTCTCGTGGCACCACCACGGAGCCCGGGGCAGGAGGAGAGCAGGGCTGAGCCCTCTCCTGCCAGGGGCGCTGGCAAACCTTGCTGCCGAGAGCAGCTAGAGCCCAGCTCCCCGCAAAGCCAAATATCCAAACATCCACAGGGGTAAATATCCAAATATCCAAATATCCAAATCAATATATAAATATCCAAATATATATCCAAATATCCGGGCTCGCTGCCTCCCGAGCGCTCCGCTGCCTGCCCACTCCGAAATCCTTGTTTAGATAAACTTGAAAGCTGAAGGGAATTTGGCAGGCAGGGTCCTGCCCTGCGCGGAGGGCAGATAATGTCACCTGCAGTGTAAACACACACCAGTGACCGGGGCTGGCACCGCCTTGTCAGCGATAAAGTCACCTCTGGGGCGGCTCCCGTCACGCCGGGCTGCTCCGGCGGGGAGGAGGGGACACAAGGGACACACGTGGGCGCGGGTGTGTGCGGTGTCTGTGCGCACACGTGTGCGGGCCGGGGAGCGCCGCCTTCCCCCGCGGCCTCGCAGCAAATCCGCATCGCCCCGGGGAGCTGCAGCCCCTTCCAGGGCCGCGGGGACAGCCCGGGGGTCCTGGGGCACGGGGACATTCCGGGGGTCCTGGGGTACAGGGACATTCCGGGGGTCCTGCGGCACAGGGACATTCCGGGGGTCCTGGGGTACAGGGACATTCCGGGGGTCCTGCGGCACAGGGACATTTCGGGGGTCCTGGGGTACAGGGACATTTCGGGGGTCCTGGGGCACAGGGATATTCCGGGGGTCCTGCGGCACGGGGACATTTCGGGGGTCCTGGGGTACGGGGATATTCCGGGGGTCCTGGGGTACGGGGACATTCCGGGGGTCCTGTCCTGACCCGTGTCCCGCACGAGGCCGGGGGTGGCGGTGGCTGTGCGGATGTTCAGACCCTTCCAGAAGCGCCTGCGGGATTGTCCCTCCCTTGTGTCCCTCCCGGGGGTTTGGGGGGGCTGTGGGCACCCCCGGGGAGTGGCAGGGGCAGGGAGGGGCCGTGGGAGGATGGGGACAGTGGCTGATCCCGCAGGGGAGTTTCGGGAAGGGGAAGGAAGGGGAAGGAAGGGCAGCTCGGACGGTTTCCCCGAAAGGCTGCGGGGGACAGGATGGTGTCACCAAGTGTCACAACACCCCGTGCCCAGAAGCTGAGCCCGAGGTTTCTCCCCGGACGCAGGGAAGGAACATCTCCAGCTTCCCTTCCCGGCTGTGCCACCTCACAGGGCACCGGGAACGGGACAGAGCCACCCTTGGAGCTGTGACATCCCCAGGGAGGGAGCGCCACACGGTCCCCAAAACCCCAATCCCCCGTGGGGACACCACCCGTGGGGAGCTGCTCTTTGCAAGGCACTGCGATGGTGACACTGAGCGCCACCGAATGTCCTCAAAGCCTTCATCCTCATCCTCATCCCCACCCGGAGGGGTCTCCATCCTCGGGGCACCATGTCCCCACTGATGTCCACACCCGTGGCCAGCTGGGGGAGGAGACAGCAGCTTCTCCTAAGATCCTTCAGAAACAGAAAAACCAACTCAGAAAAAGTAAGAGAAGTTCTGGGAAAAGATCACGGGTTTCTAATTGGGATGTGCAAATATCAATTTAAGCAGACCTTAAATCAATACGAACCAGAACGTTTCCTTTCACCCCTAATCGTTCTTTTGATTTTTTTCCCCCCCAACCAGGTGAGTTTTAATAAGCTAAAATAAAACATCTCCTCTTTCAGCGCAGTCCCAGCATGAGGAATATCAATTAACAGAGCCATCCTCGGCCCTTGGAGCTCACCACAACAGCGCTGGAGCTGCGGCTCGATGGGAATGGGAAGAAAATTACAACCTTTTCAGGGAAACCATTAAGTAAAAATCAGAATTTGTCCATAAGTACCACAGGGGGAGGGGCACAGCCCAGCTAATGGCTTCTATTTTGAGCAATAAAGTGAATTTTCAGTGCAAAATCGCCGCTTTCTGTTCCTCTCCCAGTGGCCTCACGTCCCCTGAGTCTGGCCTCGGAAAGTCCCCGGGACAGAGAGTCTGGCTCAGCCCCACCACGGGAATCACCCCCTTTTCCACATTCCCCAGCTCAGTGGGTGCAGGCTGAGGGCTGGACAGAATCCTCGACCCCTGGAGTTGTTTGGAAGGGACCTCACAGCCCATCCAGTGCCACCCCTGCCATGGCAGGGACACCTCCCACTGTCCCAGGGTGTTCCAGCCTGGCCTTGGGCACTCCAGGGATCCAGGGGCAGCCTCAGCTGCTCTGGGAATTCCAGCCCAGCCAGGAATCCCTTCCCATATCCCACCCATCCCTGCCCTCTGGCACTGGGAGCCATTCCCTGTGTCCTGTCCCTCCATCCCTTGTCCCCAGTCCCTCTCCAGCTCTTCTGGAGCCCTTTCAGGCCCTGAAGCTCTCCCTGGATCCTTCTCCTCTCCAGGGGAACATTCCCAGCCCTCCCAGCCTGGCTCCATAGGGGTTCCAGCCCTGGAGCAGCTCTGGGGCCTCCTCTGGAATTGCTCCAGCTGCTCCAGGTCCCTCTGAGGTTGGGATCCAGTGGGGTCTCACCTGGGGGGCAGAGCTGGGGACAATCCCCCCGTTCCTGCTGGGAAATTCTGGGGAGAAGGGCAGAGTGCTGAGGAAGGGCAGCATGGTGTCCCATTCCCTGCCCAAGGGGAGGATTCCCAGGCACTGTTCCCTTTGCTTTGGGATCTCCCGGGAGCCATGGCAGTGTGTGACACCGGGAGCTCGGCCACGTCCCTCCACTAAACCCCTGTCACCCTCAGAGAGCTTTGCAGGAGCAATAAGGACCACGAAGGTTTCCAGCCTTGCTCCTTGCCATTGATTTTTGGTGTTTCTCCAGCACAGGAGGTTCCAGGAGCTGCTCCTGCTCCGAGTGCTTCGGGGAGCTGTGCTCCCACGTTATCCCAGCTCCAGGAGCTGCCTGCCAGGGGGGCTTTGCTCCACGATGGGGGTCCTGATGGGTCACTCGAGGGACACCCCAGGGGGACTCCAGTGGACATCCCGACAGACACCCCAATGGATACCCAGTGTCAATTCTGATGGATACCCCAAGGGATGGACACACCAGTGGGCACCCAGTGTACATCCTGATGGATACTCCAAGGGATGGACCCCCCAATGTGCATCCTGATGGGCACCCCAAGGGATGGACACCCCAATGTCCATCCTGATGGGTGTTCCTCTGGATACCCCAAGGGATGGATGCCCCAAGGGATGGACAACCCAATGGCCATCCCAATGGACACCCCAAGGGATGGACACCCCAATAGACACCCCAACACCCATCCCAACAGATGCGCCTGCAGATACCCCAATGGATCCCCAACATCACCCCGACATACCCCACGCAGCGCAGGGCATTCACACAGAGCTGCTGCCTGGACAGAGGCAAAGCCCCCCAGAAAAGCCGAAAGGCGGCAAAATGAGGGAACCGGGAAGGGCCGGGAAGGGCCGGGAACAGCCCCGCCGCACTCCGCTCCGCGCTCGCTCCGCTCCGCGTTTTGCCGCGCTCCGGCCGCGCCCCACGTGGGGCAGGGGCGTGGCCGGGCGGCGGCAGCCAATGGGCAGCGCCGGGCGCTGACAGCGCTCGTCACGTCACCAACCGGAACGCTCCCAATTAGCGGCGGGCGGAGGGGGAGGGGGGGGCCGGGGCACCCCCGTCCCGCACCCCGGGGGTCAGCGGGGCGCCCGCACCCCCGCGCCGGGCAGCGAGGAGCGGGGCGGCATTTCGGGGCGCTCCGCCTGCTGTTTGTTATTTAAGCGGCGGCGTTTCATTCCCGTCGAGAAGGCGGCGAGGCGCGGCGTTGCCGCAGAGATCGCGGCGGTGCCGCGGCCCGCCCGGCTCGGCGGTGACAGATTGTTTGAGCTGGAGGAAGCGCCGGCCCGGGCTAATTACGCCGCCATGGCGGGCGGGCGGCGGGCGGGGGCTGCGCGCCGGCGGCCCCGCGTGGCTTTGATTGACAGCGCCGCTCTCCCCGACCAATCGCGTTGGAGCGGCGGCCCGCTCCGCGCCGTGATTGGCGGAGCGGCGCTGAGCGGCGCGCGGCCCCACGTGGGGCGGAGGCTCCGTCTGACGCGCGGGCGAGCGGCCATTTTGTGCGCTGGGCCGGGCCCGGCCCGCCCGTGAGGCCGCCGGTGTTGCGGCCCCGCTCCCTCCGGCCCGCCGGGACCGGGGCTGCTCCCGCTGCGCTGCGGCGGGCGCGGAGACCCCCGCGAGGGCGCAGCCGGGTGTCTCGCGGGCGCGGCGGGAGGCTCTGACGTTAACGCCATTACCCGTGTTCCTCGTTAAAGCCCCTCAGGCGTGAGGGGAGGCGCGGAGGGGGAGCAGCGCGGCCCTCACGACACATCAAAGGGGCCGCGCGGCCGCCGGGGGAGGCTGGGCGGCCTTGTCGCCGCCCGCCGGTGCGGGCGGCTCGTACCGAGCGCTTTCTCGGTGCGGAACGGAGGCGTTCCGGTGCCAAAGCGCCTGTGTTTGTTTTACAGCCCGAACCGGGCCGCCGGAGCGGGGTTACGGCAGCGCCGGGCCCGAGTCACGGCCGGGCCGGGGGGCGCGGGGCGGGGCGGGGCCTGCGCGGGGCGGGGCCCGAGGTGGGCGTGGCTCGCGGCCGCCCCTCCGTCAGACACAAGCTGCCATTGTGACGTTACGCCAGCGCCGCCCAATCAGCGCCCTCCGCTGGCGGCCCCACGTGGGCGCGGCGCCCTCTGATTGGCTGTCGGCGGCGAGGCCGCCCGGGTTTTGTCCCCCGCCCGCCGCCCCGCTCCGCCCGGGCGCTGTGGCGGCACCGCGTGCTCGGGCGCCGCTGCCCCGCTCCGCGCCCGCTCCGCGATGGCTCCCGGAGTTACGGCGATCCCGGCTGGACGCAGCTGAACGGCCGCCCCCGGGCGGGGGACCCGCTCGCACCTCGCATGTCCGCGGCGCCCGGGAAGTCGGATGTGTACGGCCTTCCTCCCCCTCCTCCTCTCCTCCATGGCCGTCGTGCTCCGGCGTTAGTTCCTGGCTTTGCTTCCCCTTCTCCCGGCCGCAGGAATACCGCGGGACCCTCCTCCCGCCGCCGCGTTGTTGTTGTTGTCGCTGTGGCTTTTTGATCTATTTTTTTTTTCCTAATTTTTTTTTTTTTTTCGGGGGGGGGGGGGGGGGGGTGGTTTTTTTTTTTTTTTTTTCCCCTCCGCCCTCTCCTCCTCCGCCCCCCGCACGGACTTTCCTCTCGTCCCTTTGTTCAGTTCTCGGCCTCTCCGGGAGCGCTCCGAGGCCGGCGGGCAGCAGCGGCAGCTCCGCACGTCGCGATCGCCGTAGCGAGGCTCGGCGCGGCTGCTTCCAGTGACCGCGCCCCAGCCCGGCCATGTACCCCCAGGGCCGGCACCCGGTGAGTCCCGGTACCCCCCGCCGCACCCCGGTCCT
>NW_024522539.1:241750-298836 GCF_017590135.1 Pyrgilauda ruficollis
GGCTGGAGCGGCGACCCCGAGCTCGGGGGGATCCCTGGTGCTGGTGGGGGTCCCCCCCTTGCTTGCCCCGAGGCCACCCGGGAGCCATCCCAGCTCCTCCCCCCGCCTCCCGTTCATCCTTCCCGAGGGAAACGGGCACTTTTGTTGCCACAAAACGCTCTTTTTCAAGCTAAATTAGCATGGCGGGCCCCCGGGTGGGCTCGTTGGGGTTTCTGATGGGTTTGGCAGGACCCTGCACCCCCTTTCCCGGCCGCTCCCCGCGCTCCCCTGGTCCCTGGGGGGGAACAAATCCGCCCCCCCGGTGAGAAGCTGGATTTTTGGCCAGACTCCGGGCTGTACCTGTTCTGCCAGGGCTGAGCAGACGCCTGTCACCCAGCTCTGCGCCTCTTTGTTTTTCTAAGTAGCTTAGGAGGA
Source organism: Pyrgilauda ruficollis (assembly GCF_017590135.1). Classification (NCBI taxonomy): domain Eukaryota; kingdom Metazoa; phylum Chordata; class Aves; order Passeriformes; family Passeridae; genus Pyrgilauda; species Pyrgilauda ruficollis. Next base: position 242,165 of record NW_024522539.1, read on the forward strand.
GAAAACAGGAGTCAAAAGGAGTGTCCCCTCGTTAAGTGCCTGCCAGTTAAACCCATAAACATCTGCTTATTATAAGGTGTAATTTCCTTGGCTACCCGTGCTTTAAGCCCAGTTTTGCCCAGGATGCTTTTTGGTAATGACCTTATGCAAATACCTTCTGTGAACTGAATTCAAATTCTCCTTGGCTCTGGTGTTTAATTGAATTTATTTCTATTTTTTTTCTCTCCTTCCCCAGTACTACGAAATGTCGTACGGTTTGAATATTGAAATGCACAAACAGGTGAGTAATTTCGAGGGGGGAAGTTGTGATTGATTGATCTCCTGTTGCCCTTTTCCTCCACCTGAGGTAAAATCGGCCCTGATTGCACTAAATAGGGAATGAGTGCTGGAGGCAGGGATGTGACTCCAGGTGGGATCCCGTGGCCCGGCTGTTAAATTGGCAGCCGCAGGTTGATGGCACTCGGTGGGGTTATTTTGTCGATATTCACGAGGAATGTCGGTTTTAGGCAGAGTGTTTATGCAAAGAGGTGAGAACAGCCTCGCCTCCCGTGCTGGGAGGTCAATACCTGGAATAGCGCGTTCCCAAGGCTTGGAAAACACTGATAGGGGCTGCTGTGCTGGCCCTGCTCGTGTTGTGGGTACAGCAGGGCTGTTCCTAAGGTCATCCCCTGCTCCCGGCCCTGCCCGAGCGTGAGACCGAGCCGGGAATTATCTCCCGAGCTCACCGTGTGTTGCTCAATGTCACGGAGCTGTCTTTGCATCTGGGAAGTGAAGCAATGTTTGGGGCTGGTTGGGCTTTTGGTTTTGTTGGCTTTTTTTTTTTTTTTTTTTCCCCTCCCTTCCAGTCTTCTCTAATGTGTAACTTGCCTGAAGGAAAAAAATAGAGAAGGCCCCAGCAGAATGTGGTGTGCTACCTTGATAAGATTATCGGTAAAGAGCCTAAAGGCTGCGCACATGATGGTAAAACTTAAAGGAATAAAGTTATTATTGAGATTAGACCTGATTATTTGTGCTGCTGCTGCTTACTGGTTTTAGAAGGAGTTCTAATTAAGAACTTAGGGCAGATAGAAGTTGACATCAACTTTGCCGCTCGCAAATCAGCCCCATTCAACTCCAAAGTGGTTTGGCTTAATAGCGGCATCGCCCTCCTCCTCCTCGGAGGCTCGCAGGGCGCTGATGAGATGCAAAGCAGCGTCTCTGAATGCGCCTCTCTCTTCCTCCCCTCGCCTTTCTGCGCCGTAGTCACGGGGCAGCGAAAATAATTCCTGCTTAGTCTTCAGTTTTTTATAAATATCTCCTTCCACGGAGATAATCCCGACTCCAGCCCGGGGCCGCTGCCCGGCCCCGCTGTCCTTGCGCGGGGGCTGCGGGGACCCCCGGGCTGGGGGGACTGTGCTGGGGTGCTCGGGAACACCCCAAAATTCGGGATTGTGGGGTAGGCCCGGCCTGCTGCCAGCAGGGGACAGCGGCCAGAGGGACACGGAGCCTGCGGCCACCTCGGCAGCACCGGGGGGCTCCGGGGTGACCTGGAGGGATGGAGTGACCCCAGGCCAGGCTCTTGGGGCTCAGGGTCTCCTCTGCCCACCCTCCTCCTACCTGGGTGTTGGATGGCTCCGCTCGGTGCTGGGAGATGCTGGAGTGACACCCCCAGATGTTGGGTCGGTTCCGTCACTGGGGGATGCTGGAGTGACACCCCAGGATGTTGGGTCGGTTCCGTCACTGGGGGATGCTGGAGTGACACCCCAGGATGTTGGGTCGGTTCCCTCGCTGGGAGATGTTGGAATGGCACCCCAGGATGTTGGGTCGGTTCCCTCGCTGGGAGATGTTGGAATGGCACCCCAGGATGTTGGGTCGGTTCCGTCACTGGGGGATGCTGGAAAGGTGGCCTGGGATGTTGAGTTGGCTCCCTTGTTGGGAGATGTTGGAATGGCACCCCAGGATGTTGGGTTGGCTCCCTTGCTGGGAGATGTTGGAATGGCACCCCAGGATGTTGGGTTGGTTCCGTCACTGGGGGATGCTGGAGTGACACCCGAGGGTGTTGGGTCGGTTCCCTCGCTGGGAGATGCTGGAGTGATGGCCTGGGATGTTGGGTTGTTTCCCTCGCCGGGAGGTGCCGTTCCCGAGACGTTCCCGAGTGTTTCCCCCGGTCCATGGGTGCATCCCGAGGTTTGGCAGCGCCGGGAGGTGCGGGTGGAGCAGCCCCTCCTCCGTGTGCCGCGGGGGTCTCGGGGCTGGCCGAGGAGCCTCCGAATTCCTCAGAATTCCCGCTTTGGCTCATCCCCGCCTGTCCTGGTGGTTCCCGGTGCCGGCAGCCCGGGATGCCCGGCGTGGTCACTGCTTTGCCGGGAGCTGTGCGAGCCATTCCAGCAGCATCCCGTGCCCGCCCGGGCTCTTCCCGGTGACATCTGCCGGGAACTTGGGGAAGCTGGAGCTGTCTCCTTCTTTAACTGACAGCATCGCAGCAAACAAAGCAGCCCGGGCTGCGCTTCCAGGCGAAAATGGGGCGAGGAGCGCCGGACCGCAGCGGGCACCCGGGGAGGGTTTTCCCCCCTCTCCGGGGCCGCAGCATCCCCTGAAAGGCATCCCCGGCACAGCATCCCCCCGCCAGGCATCCCGCAAGGCATCCCGCTAATTGCGGCGTGGTCCTGCCGGCATCTGGCTGAGGGTGGCTGGTCCTGAACAAACAAGTTTATCAGCTGACCTGTTTAGCGGTTGACTTGTGTTTATCTGCACACAATCAAGTAGACTGAAGTGCTTGAATTATTCATGCAGTGTCCTGCCCTCCAGACTTGACTGCTTGTGATTACATCTGCTCCAGACAAACATTGATGGATACTTCATCTTTAAGCAAAAGGGGATTGTCTGTCTGTGGGCTTATATAACAGATTATCTCTTCCACGCTGAATATTAAGTGTGTGCATATGTGGCTGCGTGTGGGGTTGGGTTGTTGTTTTTTTTTGTTTTTTTTTTTTATGCTCTCCCCCCCTCTTTCTTCTCGTTTTGTTTCTCATTAGGGAAAAAATGGAGTTTCATAAACAGCTCCATATGCAAGGAAATATTTAGGAAGTGATTCCCCAGTCGGCTGCAGTGAATTGCTCCTTACATCAGTCTTCCTGCTGAACTCAACTCCTTCCCCGGGCTCAGCTTTCCTAAACCCGACTCCAATCAGGAGTTTTCTTTTGAAACCCCGACAAAACTTTTTTTTTTTTTTTTTCCCTTCGGTCGGGTTAATTGATTTTTCCAAAAGAAACTTCCCTTCCCCTGTCGGCCGTGCATTGTTTCTGTGCAGATCTCCGTGGATAATCGCCGAGGGCAATAACCATTCCAAAAGGAAAACTCATTTTGCGTGGGGAAACGGGACACCTCGGAGGACAGAACCTTTGTGCTGCCTTTGATTTCTTGTTATGGCTGAGAACGCTCCACAGAAGCACTTCTTGTTTTCCTGCCTAATGCTTGGAACAAACCTAAACCCCCCAACACTTCCAGGGGAGAGAGGCAGCTTTTTGTGTGTGTGTTTCTAGAATATTCTGGGAACACAATATCCTTTCTGTCGTGCTCGTTAGCAAGGAGTGCCAGGTAATAATTTGCTAAATACTTCAGAAGCCGAGTAATTTGTGAGCTGTGCTCTCAGCACTCCCAAGGCAGAAGGGAATTCTGTCTTCCCTGGTTGGATTTGGGGGGCTCTTGGCTGAGTTTTGGGGGCTCCTGGCCGAGTTTTGGGGCTCTCTGCAAGCTTTACCCCATTGCTGGTGGTAATTCCCTAATGAGGGGCTGTGTCCTGCCCCTCCACACCCCCGCCCTGAATTTAATTCTCATCAGCCAGGCTCTCCACTTTGCTAATAACGATAGCAGCCACAAATAGCTTTCAACATGCCATTGACAGCCCGCTTGGAGAGAGCACTTGAAATAGTGGTAGACAGCTGAAAGTACCCATAATTGTGCGCCCGAGTGAGAACCACACTGCTCAAGGGCCTGATTTTCATGTGCTTAAAGAGACAATATCCTGGTTTCAACAAATGCTGCTGGTGCTTCACGCCTCAGTGTGATTTACTCCTCCTCCTGCCGGGGGGGCAGGGTTTGGGGGGGTCTGGAGGGGGCTGTGGGGTGCAGAGCCTTGGGGTTTGGGGGGAGCTGTGCTTTGGAGATGAGCAGAAGGTTGGGGTGGTGCTGGGGCCGTGCTCCTGCAGCCCCTGCAGGGCTCGAGGTGCCCTGTGGGTGTGCGGGTGGATTTGTTCTTTCCCAGGGAATGCTGACATTCCCGAGGCTGCCAGAGCTCCAGGAGCGTTTGGACAACGCTCTGAGTCACAGGGTGGGACTGGTGGGGTGTCTGAGCAGGGCATTGGTTAATCCTGGTGTTCCCTCCCACCTCTGGAGATGCCTGGATTTGAGGGTGTAAGTAGGGATGTTTTGGGGTGTTTTGCAGTGTTCTGTGTTCAGCACCTTCTCCCCATCCTTCATCCCGCTCATAAACCCAGCAGCAGGGACAGGACTTGGGGCTGGTGTGGCCCAAAATCTGTTCTGGGGCTCCACCTGCCATGGCCTGGTGGGATTCCCTTCCCAGAATATTTTCCATCTGGGGGAGAGGTTGAGGGGTGTGTGATGTGTGCAGGGTGTTTTGGGGTTGTCTTGTGCAGGGTGTTTTGGGGTGTTCTCTGCCGGTCTGGTGTTGCTGTGCAGGGTTTTTTTGGGGTGCTCTGTGCAGGGTTTTTTTGGGGTGCTCTGTGCAGGGGTTTTTGCGGTGCTCTGTGCAGGGTGTTTTGGGATGCTGAACAATGCCAGTGGGGCTGGTTCCTGCAGGCAGCTCCATCCTCCCAGGAGCAGGGAGCCCAGGAGGGATCTGTGTCCTGTCCTGTGCCATGGGGGGATGCTGGCACCTGCCTGGGGGGGTCACCCCATGCCTGGCACATCTCTACAGCTCCCGTTTGCCTCCTGGACATCCAAGGCTGAGACAATTTGGCACAAGGAGCGTCCCCAGCACCCAGAGCCCTGTCTGGGTGTCCCCCCCAGCCTGGATCCAGCCTGGAGCTCTGCACTCCCAGCCTTTGGGTCAGTTCTAAGGCTGCTCTGCTGTGACTGACACCCGGGGGGTTATTTTTAAATTCCCTCTGCCCCATCCAGGTGTAGGGCTGGGAGAGCAGGGCCCAGCCAGCCCCAGCTCTCTAACACCGAGCTGCCACCTCTGCGAGCCCAGCAGCAGCTCCCTGTGTCCCCAAGTGCTTCGGATGCTGCTGGTGGCTCTGGCCATTTTAAGAGCAGGTGACAGGAGCCTCAGCCGGGGCCAAGTGGTGCCGGTGTTGATTTATCACCGGTGCAGATGTTTTCTCTGGTTTCGCTGAAACCCCACGCCGGGAGGCTCTGGGCAGGGAGCAGGGCAGATTCCTGGCAGGGGCACAGAGCGAGGGGGGATTAGTTGGGATTTCAGCTTCTCCCGACTCCTTGCCCTTTTTAACAGCCAGGAGGATCCCGGGATTGGCTCCCGGGGTGTTTGGGAGCCTCTGCCCGTGCCCCCTGCGGGTGTTTGATCCGCCCTGGTCCAGGGAAGATGCAGGGCAGCGGAAGGGGATGCGGAGCTGGGATTGCCATGGCAACCTGCAGTGGGAATGGAGGCTTTCCTTGGCAGGAGCAGCTCGAGGTGGGGCTCAGGGGCTCTGGGCAAGGGGATGGATGAGCCCTGTGAAGGGGAAGGTGTCGGGCATGGAGCCCTCCCCTGTTCCTGGCATTCCAGAGAATCCCCTTCCCTCCCGGTTAAAGTTGTAATGGGGACAACTGGAGTTTAATGTGCCAGGGAATGGGAAAAGGGAAAGTGAGCAAATATTTAAAGACTATTGAATCTCGTGTTCGCAGGAAACCTCACTGTTGTAAACATAATATTTTGGACATCCAATATCTCTGTGCTCGCTGGATCCCACGTGGGAAGTCTCTTTCTGTGTGGAACGGGGAGCTTGGCTTCACATCTCACTTGGAAGTTTTGCATTTAGAGGTGGAAGCATCACGTGTGCTGCTGCTCAGGGCTGTCCGGGGAAAACCCAGCTCCTTCCCTGGCTGCTCCATGGAATCAGCCTGGCTGGATGCTGTGTTTCTCCAGGGTGCAGCCCAGGGAAGCTGGCTGGTGCTGTCCCCTCAAACATGGATCACATTTGTTCTAGAAGCCAGGAGCTGCCAGGGCAGAGCTCCTGGAGCAGCGGCCGCATCCCCATCCAACAGCCAGAGCTGGAGGAACAAATCTTTAATGGAGCTGCAGCTAAATATAATCTGATCAAAGTGCAGTGCCAAAAAGCCTGGAAGGAGCTTTTCCCGTGGCAGGGCACGGCGGTGGCACCACGGGGCCTGGTGGCACTCATGGTGCCAGCCCGGCTGCTCCGGCCACGGCGCCGGGGCTGGGCTTGGGTTTGGCACTTGGAGCTTCCAGCCCGGCTCTTGTGGGAGTGCTGGGTGCTGAAAACCCTGTGCTGGCCAGAGCCTGGTGCTGGGGACAGAGGTCACCATAGCAAAGCGTCCCTGCAGTGATGGGACACAGGGAGTGGCTTCCCACTGCCGAGGGCTGGGACAGGCAGGATACTGGGAAGGAATCCTTCCCTGAAAGGGGGCTGGGACACTGGTGCCTGTGACTGCCCCATTCCTGGAAGTGTCCAAAGCCAGGCTGGAGCAATCTGGGCTCCTAGAAGGTGCAGGGAGTGGAACTGGATGAGCTTTGAAGTCCCTTCTGACCGAACTGTTCCAGGATTCCGTGATCCCCGGCTGCCTGCTGGATCCGTGCATCCTCACGCTCAGGGCCACGATGATCCCGGTGACTTGGTGGCTGTGGCCAGGGTACCTGAGTCCAAGCCGTGGTCACTTCCAGCCGTCCCTGCCTTGGCACGGTGTGCCAGCACGTTCCCTGCCTCTGGAATTGCTAAGAAAAGCATCAGGTGTAACCCAATCACCGGGAGTGCTTCTGGAGGAGAGGATGGCCAGGAATGTTCCTGTGGCTTTGCAGCCCATGGGGAGCTCTGTGGGGACCCCTTGGAGCAGGACCCGGAGCTCTGGGGTCTGTGGGGCTGTTCCCTCCATGGGGTGACTCCAGGCTGGGGCAGATCAGGATTTTCCCAGTGTCTCCATTCCCTGGTGCTGCTGGGAATGCTGATGGTGCTTGTTTGTGTAGCAGGAGCAGAGTGTCCCACCATCCTCATCAAGGGCTGGGTGTCCACTGGGATTTCTCCCCCAAATTAGGATATTTGGGGATTTTCCTCGGGGTGCTTGAGAGCAGGTGGAGCTGAGGGCTCCTTTGCTTTGGCTGGGCTTAAAACCCAGGGGTGCTGTAGGAGCTGTCCCGGGGAGCTGGGCTGTGGGATCAGCAGGGTGAGCCACGGGGTGGATTTGGGGTGCTGTGGGGAGCACAGGGGGGTGTGGGAGCAGGGCTGGCTGTGGCTGTCCCAGGCAGGAGGCTCCTTGGCAGCAGGAGGCCGGAGCTCTCCCGGTTAATCACTTGTGCTGTTGATAAGGAGCTGCTGGGGCTGGCGGAAGGAATTTCGGGGCGTTTGATTCCGTGCCAGCGCTCGGCTCCGGCCATTGTTGTGGCGCTGGATCCTCGCGGCCGCTCGGCCGTGTTTGACTTGGAGCTGGAGCTGTTTTCACAGCTGCCTCGGCCAGGAGCAGCCAGAGTTAACCCCTGGGAGCCAGGACACGGCCATCCTGCCGGGAGCATCCCTGGAGAGGCACACGGCCATCTCTGGGGTGGGACACAGCTGTCCCACCAGGAGCATCCCTGGAGAGCCAGGACATGGCCATCCCACCAGGAGCATCCCTGGGATGGGACGTGGCCATCCCATCAGGAGCATCCCTGGAGAGGGACAATGCCATCCCATCAGGAGCATCCCTGGAGAGGGACAGTGCCATCCCACCAGGATCATCCCTGGAGAGGGACAGTGCCATCCCACCAGGAGCATCCCTGGAGAGCCAGGACATGGCCATCCCACCAGGAGCATCCCTGGGGTGGGACATGGCCATCCCACCAGGAGCATCTCTGGGGTGGGACATGGCCATCCCACCAGGAACATCCCTGAGGTGGGACATGGCCATTCCACCAGGAGCATTCCTGGAGAGGGACACGGCCATCTCTGGGGTGGGACATGGCCATCCCACCAGGAGCATCCCTGGAGAGCCAGGACATGGCCATCCCACCAGGAGCATCCCTGGGATGGGCCGTGGCCATCCCATCAGGAGCATCCCTGGAGAGCCAGGACATGGCCATCCCACCAGGAGCATCCCTGGGATGGGCCGTGGCCATCCCATCAGGAGCATCCCTGGAGAGGGACAATGCCATCCCACCAGGAGCATCCCGGGGGTGGGACGTGGCCATCCCGCCAGGAGCATCCCTGGGGTGGGACATGGCCATCCCACCATGAGCATCCCTGGAAGCTCCCACAGAGCTAATTCCTAAGAAAAGCATCAGGTGTAACCTGATCTCCAGGAGTGCTTCTGGAGGAGAGGATGGCCAGGAATGTTCCTGTGGCTTTGCAGCCCATGGGGAGCTCTGTGGGGACCCCTTGGAGCAGGACCCGGAGCTCTGGGGTCTGTGGGGCTGTTCCCTCCATGGGGGTGACTCCAGGCTGGGGCAGATCAGGATTTTCCCAGTGTCTCCATTCCCTGGTGCTGCTGGGAATGTTGATGGTGCTTGTTTGTGTAGCAGGAGCAGTGTCCCACCATGCCCAGCAAGGGCTGGGTGTCCACTGGGGTTTTTCCTCCAGTAAAGCTCCCCCAGGGTGCAGCTGGCAGGTGTTGGTGCATCCAGGCTGTCTCCAGAGCAGGATGTGAGGCTGGCAAAGGGAATCCCACCCGTGGGCAGGGAGCAGAGCAGAGCCCCAGCCCTGCTGGGGACTCATCTCCCTGCACAGGGCAGGTGGCCTTTGCCAAGTGTGCTTTGGAGAAACCAAACCCCCACGGCAGCCTTGGGAGCGGGAGGAGATGGAGGGGCCACCAAACCCTGGATTTCCTGGGATGCAGCAGCTGCTCCCAGGATGAGCTGGCTGTTTTCTTGGAGCACAGTCCAGGCTGGTGTGACACTGCCAGGCTGCTCCAGGACACTCATCCCCTGGTGGGAAGGGGATGGAAGTGTCCCAGGGAAGCAGGGAAGTGTCTCTGGGCTGGAGAGCTTGAGGGGGCTCCCAGTGCCTGTGCTGGGAGCTGCTGCCTCCATGGGAGGGGACAGGGAGAGGGGTCAGAGAGGGGATTTTGGGAAGGGACAGGGCGGGGATTTTGGGAAGGGACAGGGAGAGGGGTCAGAGAGGGGATTTTTGGGAAGGGGCAGGGGGAGGTGGCCATCCCATCAGGAGCATCCCTGGAGAGGGGAGGGAACAGGGAGGGGATTTTGGGAAGGGACAGGGAGAGGGGACAGGGAGGGGATTTTGGGAAGGGGAAGGGGCAGGGGGAGGGGACAGAGAGGGGATTTTGGGAAGGGGCAGGGAGAGGGAACAGGGAGGGGATTTTGGGAAGGGACAGGGAAGGGATCTGTGGCAGGGGGCAGGGAAGGGATTTTGGGAAGGGACTGGAAGGGCACACAGTGCTGCTGCCAGGAAGCCTGGTGCCACCCGTGGGAGGCTGCTGCTGGGTGCTGACTGCTGCTTTTCCGTCTTCCCTTTTTTCAGACAGAAATTGCTAAAAGACTGAACACGATTTTAGCCCAGATCATGCCTTTTCTGTCACAAGAGGTAAGGACTTTTCCACGCCCTCTTTTGAGGGCGTGTGACTTCTGCCGGGGGTTTCCCCTCCCTGGCAGGCAGTGCTGAGTCCCTGGGTGGGGGCTGCATGTGAGAAATGGGATTTAAATCCTGCCTGAGTGCTGGAGAACCCTTGGGGTGGGCAGAGCTGGGCCCTGCAGGGGCTCTGCTCAGCTTGGGGGGGCTGCACTGAGCCCAGAAGGCTGCGAGGGGCTTCCCCTTTTCCCTGAGGAGCTGGGAGGTCCCCCTGGGCTGGTGCACCCAAAATAGGGCAAAAAAATAGGGAAAAACAGGCAAAGTAGGGTCCAAAAGCAGGGAAAACCATGCCTGGGGGGTTCTGCAGCGGGCTGTGGCTGACCCAGGCCCTGTGTCCCCACAGCACCAACAGCAGGTGGCCCAGGCTGTTGAACGTGCCAAGCAAGTGACAATGACGGAGTTGAATGCTATCATCGGGGTACGTGGACTTCCCAATCTGCCTCTCACCGTGTGTATTCCCCTTTTATTCCTATCATTTACCATATGCAGAGGCAACCCTGCGCTCAGGAGGGCACACAGGGTGGCTCCCAGTCCCCAGCCATCCCAAAATCTCAAAACTGCCCCAATCCCACAGCTCCTGGCTGTCCCAAAACCCCAAAACTGCCCCAATCCCACAGTTCCTGGCTGTCCCAAAACCCCAAAACTGTTTCAATCCCACAGCTCCTGGCTGTCCCAAAACCCAAAACTGCTCCAATCCCACAGCTCCTGGCTGTCCCAAAACTGCCCCAATCCCACAGTTCCTGGCTGTCCCAAAACCCCAAAACTGCCCCAATCTGACCCCAGCAGGACAGGGCTGGGAGCTGCTGCCCCCCTGGCAGCTCCAGGATTGCAGTGGGATGTTCTGGGGAGATTTGGGATGGGAGCCTCCCCAGCCCCTGAGGCCAGGCTTGTCTCTGCCGGGCTGTTGGTGTGGAATGTGCTGTGCCCTCTGAGGAGTTGTTGTTCCATGCATTGACCCTTTCCCACACAGATTGAAGGGTTCTGATTGAAAATTAACAATTCTAATCCTTTCTGTAATTGCTGTCACTGCCTTGGTCCTGCAGCAAACCCTGGGACATCGGAATTCCCAACCCACGTCCTGGGCAGGTGGCTCCAGAGCTCCTCTGGCTTTGTTTCTTTGTGAAAAGACTCATTTATAATGATTTTTATTTTTTAATAACTATTTACACTTCGTAGGCTTCAAGGATCTTTATAATTTTCTGTGTCTAACTTGCTCTTCCATCCATTTTCCTGCCTTTTATGGGTGTCACCAACTGTGGAATCGTGCTCTGGGCTCCTGCAGTTTTTGGGAATGAGGAAGCAGCTGGATCCCTCTTGGTGGGGCTGGTGCCACCTGGGAAGTGCCCCAGGAATGGGAGCTGAGTTTTGGGGTGACCCTGCAGCCTCCTGCTGCTCCTCACCCGTTTGGGGTGGGCTGGGGATGGAGCAGGAGCCGCTGGAAGTGGCAGATCCTGGAATTCAATTAAGGTGGATGAGGAGGCCCGTGACCCCCATTCCCTGGCTAATTGCTTCCCTGGGTCACAGCGAGGCCCTGCTGTCATTAACAGCCAGCCCAGCCCTTTAATTGCCTCCCTGAGGAGCTCCCAGCAGGAATCACGGGCATCTCCTCTGGGCTGGCCCAGCAGGGAGGGACACGCTGCTGCTCGGTGATCCCACGGCTTTCCATGGCTTGTCCAGGGGCCTGGAGCTGCTTTGGGTGCTGGGTCCGTGCTCCTGCAGCTGCTCCAGAGCTTCCCAGAGCAGAAGATCCAGAGGATTTTGCCTTTTTTCCTCCCCTCTGTGCAGGGAGTGGTTGGTTGCTGTAGGCTTGCTGCTGGCAGGAGGTGATGGTGATTCCATGGCCTCCCGTGGCTTTCAGAGATGGTTCCAGGCTCATCCCAGAGCTTGGAGCTGGTTGGGGTGGAGGATTTGTGCTCCTGCACCTGCTCTGGTGCCCACAAAGACACAAATTCCAAAGGATTTGGTTTTTCTTCCTCCCCTCTGTGCATGGAGTGGTTTGTTAGTGTGGGGCTGTTGCTGGCAGGAGGAGATGGTGATTCCATGGCTTGAGGGGATGGTGATTCCATGGCCTCCCATGGTTTTTTAGAGATGGTTCCATGCTCCTCCTGGAGCATGGGGCTGGTTTGGGTGGCAGCTCCAGCCCCTGAGCCCCCAAACACAAAGGATTTGGTGTTTTGCCCTGCCCTCAGCAGGGTGTTTTTGTAGGACTGCCCACATGGACACGTCCCTGGGCTGGTTTGCTCAGCACTGGGGTGTCCTGGTGTCCCTGGGCTCCAGCCCTGGGTGGCCCCACTGTCCCCAGCCTTCCCCAACACCCCGGTGCAGATCCTGCAACACCCAAACCCCCCCCCAAACGGTGCAAAGCTCTTTTTTTGCCCCTTTTGAGGTCAAGAACTGTTAATTTTATGCATCTGGGCCATTGTCTCTCAGCTCCTGCGCTCGAGGCTGGGCTGAAATGGAGCCTTGATTTGGTTGTGGCCCTGGAAATGATTGCCCTGGAAATGATTAAACTCCGTCACTAAATTTAACGCCGGCGCTGAACTGAAGTGCTGAACCATTAAATCGGGAACAAAGGCATGGAGCGTGATGGACATAATCCAATTAAAGCCACTCCACCAGCAGACACTCCTTGCCAGCCTTCCTCCCAAATCTGGACCCTCTTCCCGTGTCCCCAAATCCGTGTGGCACCGCTGAGGGATCCCGGGCGCTCCGTGGGCGCTGCCCCGGGCTGGCTGTGCAGGGATTCGTGTCTGGGATTGTTATCCCTCCCCAGCCTCCTGTTTCCTGGGACACTGGGGACATCACTCCCAGCACAGGAGGAGCCCAAAGTGATGCTGGAATTCAGTTGGAGCCCCAGTGCAGCATCCTGAGTTGTGGATGGGCTCAGGCACTCCACGATCCTGGAATGCTGCTCCAAACCCTTGTCCTGTGTGTGTCACTTGTCCAGCAGGACCTCAGTCCCTGGGCAGGGGGATTTGGGGTTCCCAAAGAGCCTCCCCATCCCTGGAATGCTGCAGCAGGCCCTCGGCCAGTGTTGCTGTTGGAACACAGCATTTCCAGGCTTGGGATAAGGGATGGGATGGGGCCTTTCCAGCAGGGGACACTCTGTGCCACCGAGTGCCAGGTGGGGTTTGTGCCCCTCCTCGCAGTCTCCAGGACCTTGTTCCCAAGGATGTGCGGGAAGGATGGTGCACTGGGAACCTGGGAATGCTGCAGCACCACCCTGGGATGAGCCCCAGGCTCCTTGGCTCATCCTGCTCTCCTTGCCACGGGAATGACCTGCCTGGGACACGGATGGAGCTCTGCAGCCCTGCTCTGGCATCCTGGCTACCCCGGGACGAGGCTTCAGGACATCCCACACGGATTCTGCTCTTCCCTGCCAGAGGGGAGAAAACCAAACCCGCGTGGAGGTGTTGCTGTGGGCCACCAGGGATGCTGTGTGCTGACCTTGCCTCCACGTCCTGGCAGGGGCTGTTCCTGCAGCTCACCGAGCCCCCGGCTGGATTTATCTGTTGGCAGCCTGAAAACCAGGAAGAAATCCCAGTTTTTTCTTCTCTGCTGGAGCAAGTCCAGGTGCTGATTCTTCTCCCCACGGTGCTGCTGCCTGGCTCGTGGTGGGGCTGTGCTGTCCCCTGGGCTGTTCCAGGGTTGGAATTGCCATCCACGCCCTGGGGGTTGGAGTGCTGCTGTCCCACGAGGCCACGTCCCTTTTGTGGGTGGAAAGCTGCTGGGATGAGCTACAGCGTGCAGATGTTTCTGGAAGCTGGAGATTGCTGAGGATAAACCGCTGGATGCTGGTGGATTCCAGGGATGGAATATGGAAATACCAATGGAGAGCTCCCAGGAGAGGAATGTGGGAATGGTTGGAGGTGCTGGAAAACCACCCAGGGCCGTTCTCTGCTACAGTGGCCAGCCCTGCCTCTGGCAATCCTGTGAAATGGGGGTTGGGAAGAGCCCCAAGGATTTGTTCCATTTGTTTTGGTGCCAGAGGATTGATCCTGCCACTGAGGAGCTGCTGAGGGACCAACCTTGTGCCCCTCGCCCCCAGCTCTGCTCCGTGTCCTGGATTTGGGACACTCTGGAATGTCCATCCTGAGGATGCTTCCCATCCTGCTGGCAGAGCCAGCTCCTGCTTTTGGAGGGCTCAGGGATTTATGGATTTCCTGCAGCAGAGGCCTGATGGCTTTCTCCGTGTGGCTGCTGCTGCAGCTGGGATGTCAGAGCTGCTTCCGTGGATCTCCTGCGCCTGGGGCTGTGGCCTCTGCCCTCAGCTCCCACCTGGAATCTTCTTCTGGATGGGGATTTCCCTCTCCATCCCACAGGGATGAGAAGGCAGCTCTGGAAGGGGTGGGTGGCCCAGCCAGGGCCTGCTCCATCCTGCTGTGTCCACGGAGTGGGACAGGACATCAGCACCTGCTGCCCAAAATGGGCCCTTCCATCGGGAATGGACCAGAGCTGCTCCCCCAAAACTTGGACTTGGTGTGGGGAAACTTACCATGGAATCATGGAATGCCTTGGGTTGGAAGGACCTCAAATCCCACCCAGTGCCACCCCTGCCATGGCAGGGACACTGCCACTGTGCCAGGCTGCTCCAAGCCTCATCCAGCCTGGCCTTGGGCACTGCAGGGATCCAGGGGCACCTGGGTGCACCTGCTGCAGCTCTGGCCAAGATGGGCTGGAAATTTCCTTGATGGAACTGTTGGGAGCATGAATGGAGCCCTCCATCCCCGGGGATGCTGTTTTGGGGAGCCCTCCATCCCCGGGGATGGTGTTTTGGGGAGCCCTCCATCCCCGGGGATGGTGTTTTGGGGAGCCCTCCATCCCCGGGGATGCTGGTTTGGGGAGCCCTCCATCCCCGGGGATGCTGGTTTGGGGAGCCCTCCATCCCCAGGGGTGTTTTGGGGAGTCCTCCATCCCCGGGGGTGTTTTTGGTGTGTTCCTGGGGGTGTCCACTGGGCTGGCCCTTGTGCCAGCACATCCTGCTGTCCACCCCTGCCCCTCAGAGTGCCCTGGGACAAATCCTGATCCAGGCTGGTTGTGGGGATCTGGAGTGGGCTGGGGGGGCTCTGCTGCAGCCTGGGGGTCCCCTCGTTCCAGGTGTCCCCTCATTCTGGGTGTCCCCTCGTTCCAGGTGTCCCCAGCCCGTGATTCCTGTTGTGTTCAGATGCCCAAATGTGATTTCCCTGGAGCTGCTGGGATGCTGCTGGAGGGGCTGTGGGTGCAGGCAGGAGGGTCCCGGGCAGCAGCAGCAGCTCCAAGACCCTCCTGGCTGCACCAGGGCAGGCCTGGGGGCTCTCGGGAGTGGCTCCTTGCATTTCAGCTGGTTTTCTTCCAGGGTTGTGTTTGAAGCAGGGAGTGTGTCTGGTTTTCCCTTCTCTCCCCAGAGCTGCAGTTCAGCTTTTTCCAGCTCAGCTGGGGCGGGCAGTGAATCTCCATGGCTGGGGGAGTGCTGGGATGGGATGGCTGGGATTCAATCCCAAAAAACCCTGGGAGCAGCTGAGGGCCTGTGCCATCCTGGCAGGGCTGCAGCTCCAGGGAATGTGGGGGGTTATGTCCAACCCCATGGTGGGAATGGAGGATCCCTGCAGGATTTATCCCCTGTCAGAAGGGGCTGGGAGCAGCAGGATCCTGATGGGACCAGGCCATTGTGTGGAATTTTCCTCCCCCCATGAAGCACCTGGAAGCTGCTCCTGAGCAATTGAGCAGAGCTTCCCTGTGCTGAGCTGCCTGGGAGGCTCCTGGGTGCTGGAATTTTCTCCCTCTGACTGGTTTAGCTGCTACCCTCCAGCCATGGAGTCTCTCTGCCTCCTGGGTGGGATTCCTGGTTTGGTTTTTTTTTCCCCCCCTTTTACTGCTGGAAAAGCCAAACTAACCATGTCCTCAGAATTCCGGGAATGCAGGATTGTCCTGGGGAGCAGCCATGTGTGGGGAGAGGGCTGTGTCCTTGGGGACATCCCCGGGGACATCCCTGGGGACATCCTGGGCACCTCAGCCCTCCTGCTAACGGGGCTTCTCCTTCCAGGCATCCAGCGGGGCCTCTCCCAGCGCCACCGGGACCGTCCCTTCCCGGGACCGTCCCTCGGTGTCCCCCGTCCCCCGCTCCCTCCCGGCTCACTGGTGCTTTCGTTGCAGCAGCAGCAGCTCCAGGCCCAGCACCTCTCCCACGCCGCCCACGGCCCCCCGGTGCAGCTGCCTCCGCACCCCTCGGGGCTCCAGCCGCCCGGGATCCCGCCGGTCACCGGCACCAGCTCGGGGCTGCTGGCCCTCGGCGCCCTGGGCAGCCAGGCTCACCTGGCCGTCAAGGACGAGAAGAACCACCACGACCTGGACCACAGAGGTGAGAGGGGCAGCTGATCCCGCGGCCTCAGTCCCGGGGTGGGTTGGTTGGAAGGAAGAGGAAGGTTAAAAATGACACCGGGGGGATCCCGGCGGGATTTGGGCGCTTGCAGGGATCCGGCTGCTCTGGGCACCCTGTGCCCCTTCACAGGGAGCAATTCCTTCCCAATATCCCACCCGAATCTCCACTTCTCCGCTATGAAGCCATTCCCTGTGTCCTGTCCCATGTCCAAGTCCCTCTCCAGCTCTCTTGGAGCCCCTTTAGCCCTGCAAGGGGCTCTGAGTTCTCCATGGAGCCTTCCCTTCTCCAGGGGAACGTTCCCAGCTCAGCTCCAGCCCTTGGAGTAGCTCTGTGGCCTCCTCAGGAGTTGCTCCGGGTCCCTCAGATGTTGGGGGAGCTCCCTGGTCCTGTCATGGCTCATTTCCCACCACCCCATCCCTCAGGTCAGCTGCATTCAGATCATGGGATTACCCTTTCAGGGATGCAGAATTCCCTAAAATGATGCTCAGCCTTTGGTGGAGCCTGGCTGCAGTTCCTGTGCTGTGCCTTAATGGGAAAGCAGCCTTCACCCTCCTCCTCTTCCTCCTCCTCTCCATCACCACCAGAGCCTTGCCGTGGTCAGGGATCCAGCTCTGTGCAGCAGGAGCTTGGTGTTTTTCCCCATTATGTGGGATCTGACCATTTGTTAGCAGATGGAAGGGTCTGTGGATCCAGCTGCAAACCAGTGGTGTTCAGCATTGTCCTGGCAGATCCCCCTGTCCACCAGTACAGGAGGATTTGGGATATTTCCACTCTCCCATTGGCAGGGCAGGTTCCCACAGCCTCCCTGAGCTGTTGGGCTCTGCTGGGGGATTTGGGGTGGGAAAAAAAGCGGTGAGACAAAACCATTGGCAGCCATGCTCCTGTTCCATTCCTTTTCCTGCATGGATTCAGATTGCCAGAGATTCCAGGGAAAATGCACAATTTGGGTACAGAGGAAGGGCTGAGCCACCTCCTGGGTGTGGAGCTGTGCCCCCAGGGCCGTGGGGTGACTCCAGGGACAGACACCTGGGGCTGCTGCCATTCCCTTTGGATCCAGGGCATGTCCAGCTGTGTTTGGCCAGATAAATCACGCAGACAAAAAGGGGCAGGAATTGGATGGGAGAGATGGATGGAGGGAGATTCTAAAGCTGGAGAGAGCCCTGACAGGGCTTGAGTTAAGAGCACGAGGAGGTTCTGGTTTTATTTTTCTGGTTTAAGACTTATCCTAACTTTATTTTCCTGTCTCTGTTTTGGCTGTGCCCTCCCCTCTGCCCTGGCATCTCCTGAAGAGCGAGACTCAAGTGCAGTAAGTGCCATTCCTTCCTTTTGCTCCCACTGGCTGGTGGCTGCACGGCTGAGTTTGATTTATCCCTTAAAAACCCACCTGGTGGCTGGGAGCTGCAGGGCTGCCTTTGGCACAGCTCGTGTTAAATAATAAACCAGGCAGTAAAATCCCTCATCCTGCCTGGAAGGGCTGTGCTGGGATGAGCGGAGTCACCTTCTCCGTGGTGGCGGTTTGGAAATGTGATTTAAATTCCTCTGCTTGTGGCAGAACGTCAGGAAATTCCATCATTTTGGCTGAGTGAGCGTGGTCAGACCAGAACCCCTGGGTGCTCAGGGAAGCTGGTTCCTTCCTGATCACTCCCCCAATTTCTGGGGCCACCTAATCTGGGATGGGGTTGGTTATTTCTCCGTATTATGCAGGACTTGGAAGCTTGAGCAGCTCCTAACCAGGGAAATCCCTGGATTTTGGAGACACCTCGGAGGCTGCCCTTGGGATGGATTCCCTGGGAGCTGGGATGGAGAGGATGTGGAGGGTGGCAGGAGCCAGGTGGGGGCTGCCCTGCTCATGGAATGGGGCTGAGCCAGCACCTCCCACCCCAGTGCTCAGGGAAAATGGGACATCAGGAGGAATTCCTCCATGGAAAGGGCCGTGAAACGTCGGAAGGGGCAGCGCAGGGAGGCACTGCAGGTGTCCAGGCAGGGCCTGGACGTGTCCCTGAGCTCCCTGCGCTGGTGACAGGGTGGGGCTGGCTCCAGGTCGGGCTCGGTGATGCCGGAGCTCGTTCCCCAGCCCAGCATTCCGTGTGAAAAGCTGCCAGGACAAAGCCCGGCTGAGCTGCGGCTTGGCAGCGATTTCCTGCCAGCCCCGAGCCCACAAACGGCCCTTTGGAGAGCGGGGAAGGGAAGGAAGGGAAGTGCTCTGCGAGGGGGGAGAGGCAGAGGGGAATTGGGCATCATTAACCCGCTCCTCGGGCGGGCAGGGGGCCGTCGGAGCCGGGCAGCTTCCCAATCCATAAACTGCGAGCCGGGGTATTCCCCGTGGAGGTTTAATGTGTGCGATAATCAGCGTTAGTCATTCATATTTTCCCCAGCCTTTGCCTGTGCAATAAAAAATATTTAGTTCCTTGGCGGCGGGCCAGGAGCGGGGCTGAATGGATCGATGCCTCTAAATGCCTGACATGATTCTCTGGGAGCTGGGAGGGTTTTCAGCATGACTGCCTGGGAAGAAAGAGCTCCGTGTTATCCAAAGCTGCTTAGTGGGGACCGAGGAGAAACATGAACTGCTTTGGTTCTCCCTTTCAGCCGGGGAAGAAAGGCGGGCACGGCTCAGGAACGGCGGGGCTGGCAGGCTGGGGAGAGAGCAGGGATGGATCCTGCTGATCCCAGGGACTGGGGAGGCAATGTGCAGGGAGAGAACAGAGATGGATCCTGCTGATCCCAGGGACTGGGAGGGAATGTGCAGGGAGAGAACCGGGATGGATCCTGCTGATCCCAGGGACTGATGGGAGAGGGCAGGGATGGATCCTGCTGATCCCAGGGACTGGGGAGGGAATGTGCAGGGAGAGAACAGGGATGGATCCTGCTGATCCCAGGGACTGGGGAGGGAATGTGCAGGGAGAGAATGGGGATGGATCCTGCTGATCCCAGGGACTGAGGGGAGAGAATGGAGGTTGATCCTGCTGATCCCAGGGACTGGGGTGCGAATGTGCAGAGAGAGAATGGGGATGGATCCTGCTGATCCCAGGGACTGAGGGGAGGGAATGCAGGATCAGGGCCAGGCATTCTCCTCTTGTGCTGCCGTGTTTGCCTCCAGCCTTCCCTGGGAATGCCAACATCTCCTGGGCTTTGCTGCTTGGAGCAAGGGCAGAATTCCCCCTGTGCCATGGCACTCCTGGTCACGTGGGTTTTCCAGAACATTTTGTGGATGTCCTTTGGTACCAGAGCTGGGATGCAGCCGTTCCTTTGCTCCTTCTGGCTGAGGCTCCCAGCTCTGCCAGAGGGAGAACTCCGGGCTCTGGAGCTTTCCTGGGAATGCCAGCATGTCCTGGGCTTTGCTGCTTGAGTCAAGGACAGAATTCCCAAGGAGCAGAGCTGTGCCATTCCAGAGCTGGGTTCTGCCATTCCTGGCCATGTGGCTTTTCCCAGATGTTTTTATAAACAACCTCCTCCTGCTTTTTCCTGCTATTGCAGCAAAGCAGCTCAGGTGTCCATGGGCATCCTCACAGCATTCCCAGTGCTCCCAGCGAGGCTGATGCTGGATCTGTCCCCTGGATCCCGTGGCATGGGGGCAACCAGGGGGTCTCATCGCTGCTGGGACAGGGCTGTGTGTGTCCCCTGGGGCCTGCTGTTTGTGTAGCCTTGTTTCCTTCTGTTCCCCCTTCAAAGCTTCTCCCATCCCCACAGAATAATTCCGTGTCCCCCTCGGAGAGCCTGCGGGCCAGCGAGAAGCACCGGAGCTCCACGGACTACAGCATCGACTCCAAGAAGCGGAAAGCGGAGGAGAAGGACAGCATGAGCCGATATGTGAGTGACAGTGACAGCCCTGCAGGCCACGGGGACACCTGGGCAGCACCTGGGGGCAGCAAGCGGGGTTGGGGTGCTGCTTTCCAGCTCTGATGTGGGTCAGCTGGGGCAGAGAACCATGGGGTCGTTCAGGCTGGAAAAGGCCTCGGAGGCCATGGTGTCCAGCCATCCCCCAGCACTGCCAAGGCCACCATAATCTGTGTCCCCAAGTGCCACAACCACTCCCCTGGCTGAAGGCACCCCTGCCCTGGCAGCCCCTTCCAACACCTGACCACCTTTTCCATGAAAAAATATCCCCTGATCTCCAGCCCGGGTGTCCTGCTGTTGTTGGGGGTGGTTTGGCTCCTTGGGGGGCTGGTTCCCCCAGTTTCTGGAGCTCTCTGCGGGGTGTGACACGCTTTGTGTTCCAGGACAGCGATGGTGACAAGAGCGATGACCTGGTGGTCGATGTCTCCAACGAGGTGAGCTCTGGCTTTGGGATGTGGGAGCTGATTCCTTAGGAACCTCCCAACACCGGCCTGAAGGGGAAGCCGGAGGGAGCCCCTCCTTCCCACTGTGGGAATTCCAAGGCTTTTCCCACCTCACAGGACCCCGCCACCCCCCGGGTGAGCCCGGCCCATTCCCCCCCGGAGAACGGCCTGGACAAAGCCCGCGGGCTGAAGAAGGGGGACGCTCCCAACAGCCCGGCCTCGGTGGCCTCCTCCAGCAGCACTCCCTCCTCCAAGACCAAGGACCTGGGCCACGTACGTCCCTCCTGGGGGTCCCTGGGGCAGGGGCTGTGGCTCCCAGCAGCTGGAGCTCATCCCTCGTTCTCCATCCCTTCTCCCCCCAGAATGACAAATCCTCCACGCCCGGCCTCAAGTCCAACACTCCGACGCCCAGGAACGACGCTCCCACCCCGGGCACCAGCAGCACCCCGGGGCTGCGGCCCATGCCCGGCAAACCCAGCGGCATGGACCCCCTGGGTGGGTACTGGTTGTCACCATTGTCCCCAGCACAACTTCGGCTTGTCCCTGACAATGGGGAACAGCAGCTCTGCGGGGATTGCATTTATGGGAGTCAGGTTTATGGGGGACCTAATCTGGGTCTGGACAGATGATGGGGTGAGGAGGGAGGGCTGGTCGTGGAGTGAGCAGGGTTGTGATGAGGGGCCAGCCTCAAGCTGTGCTAGAGGAAGTTCAGGTTGGACATCAGGAGGAATTTCTTTGTGAAAACGGTACCCAGGGAGAGGTGGTGGAGACCCCGTCCCTGGAGGTGTCCAGGGATGTGGCACTCAGTGCTCTGGGCTGGGAGGAAGGTGGGGTTGGACTCCATGGTGTTGGGTTTTTCTGTGGCTGTGCTCTGCTCCACTCCGTGCCCGTGTGTCCCCCCAGCTCCGTGCCCGTGTCCCCAGCTCCATGCCCGTGTCCCCAGCTCCGTGCCCGTGTCCCCAGCTCCGTGCCCGTGTCCCCAGCTCCCTGCCCGTGTCCCAGCCGTGCCCGTGTCCCCACCCTGACCGTGTCCCCCTCCCGCAGCCTCGGCCCTGCGGACGCCCATCTCCATCGCGGGCTCCTACGCGGCGCCCTTTGCCATGATGGGGCACCACGAGATGAACGGGTCCCTGACGAGCCCCGGCGCCTACGCGGGGCTGCACAACCTCCCCCCGCAGATGAGCGCGGCCGCCGCCGCCGCCGCCGCCTACGGCCGGTCACCAATGGTGAGCTTTGGAGCTGTACGTAGCACTTTTAGCTCCTTTCTCGCTGGGGGGAGGGCTGGGAGGTTGGGGCTGCTTCTCAAAGCCAGCTGTGCTTTGGATTGAAGGGCTGGGGATGGAGGTGGGGTGACGTGCATGTGCCACTGGATTGGGGTTTTTCCTTCCTCTTCCTTGGCCCTTTATCCCATTCCTCAACCCCCTTCCCATTCCTCTCACTAAACTGTTTTAAGGCAGAGCAAGGAGTCAAACGCTGCCACTAAAGCAGAGACTGGGGTCTCTGCCACTAAAGCAGAGACTGGGGTCTCTGCCACTAAAGCAGCTGGCGCGGCTGGCGTCCCCGTGGTGGGGCTGCTGCTGTCCCCAGGGCTGTGTCCCCTGCCTTCACCCGCCTCCCGTGTTGTTAATCATCTTCTCCCTGTTAACATCAACCTCTGTTCCCCACGGTGTCATTTATGTTTCCTCTTTCCCCCTCTGTCCTCCCTTTCCTCTTCCCCCCTTAACATCCTGCTGCTCTTCCCTGTTACCAACTCTTTGTCTTCTGTTACTGTCTTATTCCTCTTCCCGTTACCTCTCTTCTCCCCATCAAGGTCCCTTTTTGTCTTTCACCATCAACGTCCCTTTTCTTCTTTCCACATCAACGTCCCTTTTCTTCTTTCCACATCAACGTCCCTGTTCCTCTTTCCCCAATCAGCATCCCTTTTCCTCTTCTCCCGATCAACGTCCCTTTTCCTCTTTCCCCATCAACGTCCCTTTTCCTCTTTCCCCATCAACGTCCCTTTTCCTCTTTTCCCGATCAGCGTCCCTTTTCCTCTTTCCCCATCAACGTCCCTTTTCCTCTTTCCCCATCAACATCCTTTTTCCTCTTTTCCCACCCCGTTGCACTCCCTTCCTCTTCCCCCTCCACATCCCGTTTCCTCTCCGCCCCCTTCCCCTTCCATCACCGTCTCCCCCGTCCCCAGGCCGTCCCTCACGGTCCCTTGTGTCCCCAGAACAGGGATAACTACATCCGCTCCTGCAAGCTGCTGCCGGACGGGCGCACGCTGATCGTGGGGGGCGAGGCCAGCACTCTGACCATCTGGGACCTGGCGTCGCCCACGCCGCGCATCAAGGCCGAGCTGACGTCGTCGGCGCCCGCGTGCTACGCGCTGGCCATCAGCCCCGACGCCAAGGTGTGCTTCTCGTGCTGCAGCGACGGCAACATCGCCGTCTGGGACCTGCACAACCAGACCCTCGTCAGGTGAGCCCCCGCCGGGCTCCTGCTGCCCAGGGGTCCTGCGGTGGGGTGGGGTGGGAAGGACCTTGAGGTTGTTTTTGTCCCGTCACGTTCCTTTTCGTCTTCTCCTGTCTGTGTTCCTTTTCCTCTTCCCCCACAACATCCCTTTTCCTTTTCCTTTTGGCAGTGTTCCTTTTCCTTTTGCCAGTGTCCCTTTTCCTTTTGGCCGTGGTCCTCTTCCTTTTGTCAGTGTTCCTTTTCCTTTTGGCTGTGTCCCTTTTCCTTTTGGCAGTGTCCCTTTTCCTTTTGGCAGTGTCCCTTTTCCTTTTGGCAGTGTCCCTTTTCCTTTTGGCAGTGTCCCTTTTCCTTTTGGCAGTGTTCCTTTTCCTTTTGTCGGTGTCCCTTTTGCTCTTCTTTTGTCAATGTCCCACTTCCTCTTCCTTCCATCAATGTCTCTTTTCTTTTATCAGTTTTCCTTTTCCTTTTGTCAATGTCCCTCTTCCTCTTCTTTTGTCAACATCCCTTTCCTCTTCTTGCCATCAATCTCTCTTTTCCTCTTTCCCCACCTCATTGCTGTTTCTTTCCTCTTCTGCCCATCATGGTCCCTTTTCCTCTTCTCCCCATCATGGTCCCTTTCCTCTTTGTCCCATTGATGTCCCTTTCCTCTTTTCCATGGCAAAACCACCTTCCACTATCCCAGGTTGCTCCAAGCCTTCCATCCTGGCCTTAAACATTCCAGGGATGGGGAGTCCCCCATCCCCTCGGGGCTGGAACCTGGAACACCCTCTGGTGATGCTTCACCATCTCTTGGTGCTCATCCCTAAGCCAGCCCCATCCTTGGCCAGGCTGGTGCTCCTCAGCCCAGGATGCTCCTGGATGGATTTCCAGGAATATTTGGTGTGTGGACGAGCCACACAAACATCATCTGAGCACCTTGAACGCAGCTCCGTGCTTTTTCTAGCGCTCTCCTTGCAGAACTCCATCATTTTTTCTGCTCCCAAGGCAATTCCAAGGGCACACGGACGGGGCCAGCTGCATAGACATCTCCCACGACGGTACGAAGCTGTGGACGGGGGGCCTGGACAACACGGTGCGCTCCTGGGACCTGCGGGAAGGGCGGCAGCTGCAGCAGCACGACTTCACCTCCCAGGTAGGGCCAGGGAACGGGGCCACAGCCTCAGGGATCCATCCCCACGGAAAACAGGGGGTCCTGCTCGGCCCCTGGCCCTTGGAGGGGCTTTTCCTGCTGGGAAAACCCCCTGGGAGCTCCGAGCGTGGCTGTTCCCGCTGGTTTCGGGGTGGCCCGGGAATGCTGGAGCCATGGGGCTCCCTGGATCTTGTGCCAGCTCCTCTTTTCCATCCTTGCAGGATGAGGCTGCTGTTGAGGAAGCAGCTCTTTTCATGGGATGCCTGTGGATGTAACAGGGATCTCTGGGTGCCCTGGGGGTGGGATGAGAGCAGGGGTCAGGGATCAGGATCCTGCCTCCTCCAGCAGAGGCTGCCAGAGCCCTGATCCAGAGGGGCAGAGCTGGAACCTTGTGTCCCATTGGCAAGGGACACACAGGGATGGAGCCATCCCATCGCAGGGATCTGCCTCTCCCCGCCTGCTCCACCCATCTGCGGCTGGCCAGCAGCTCCAGCAGTGCCACACATCCCAGAGCAGCTGTGTTGGGAGAGTCACCTTGAGGATCTCCCATCCCACCCTTCCGTGGAGGGCTGGGAATTCCCGCTGATCTCCGCTTATCCCGCTCCTATCTGCAGATCTTCTCTCTGGGGTACTGCCCGACGGGCGAGTGGCTGGCGGTGGGCATGGAGAGCAGCAACGTGGAGGTGCTGCACCACACCAAGCCCGACAAGTACCAGCTGCACCTGCACGAGAGCTGCGTCCTCTCCCTCAAGTTCGCCTACTGCGGTGAGCCCGCAGCAGGGCAGGGATGGATCCTGGAGAATGGGATGGCATGGAAGGAACCTTAAACTGGGACACCTCCCTCTATCCCAGGGTGCTCCAAGCCCCATCCAGCCTGGCCGTGGGCACTTCCAGGGGTTGGGAAACAGGGATGTCCATGAACCGCAGGAAGGGATGGTGCTCAGCGCAGCAAGGAGGGCTGAGCACGGATGTTCCAGCAGGATCCATCCCATGGATGCTGCACTTGGGGTTTATTCCCATAAACCCATCCTGGTTGTGGTGGGGTTTATCTCCATAAAACCATCCTGGCTGTGGCTGTGGTTATCCCCATGAGACCATCCTGGTTTTGGCAGGGTTTATTCCCTGGGTTATTCCCATAAGCCCATTCTGGTTTTGCCAGAGTTTATTCCCATAAACCCATCCTGGTTTTGCCAGGGTTTATTCCCTGGGTTATTCCCATACCCCCATCCTGGTTTTGGCAGGGTTTATTCCCATACCCCCATGCTGATTTTGGCATGGTTTATTCCCATAACCCCATCCCAGCTGTGGCTGCAATCAGCCATGGAGCACCACTGGAAGTGGGAAGCAGCACTGGGATTGTCCCAGCAGAGTGGGGCTGGGCAGGACTCCCCAGGGACCCTCCAGGTTTTGCCATTTGTCCCAAATCTCTGGGCTCAGACAGACGGTGGGGACAGGGAAGGGTTGGGGAGGTGGCACCAGCAGGGTTCGGCTGCTGATCCCAAATTCCCAACGCAGGGAAGTGGTTTGTGAGCACTGGGAAGGACAACCTGCTCAACGCCTGGAGGACGCCCTACGGAGCCAGCATCTTCCAGGTAGGAGAGCTTGGGAAAGGCACGGGGTGGGGGCTGCTCCCAGATTCCCATTCCCAATTATCCTGGAGAGAGGGGAGATCCTTTGGGGCGGCCGGATGGGTGTCAGGTGCGGGATGTGGTGCTGCCCCCAGCATGGATGCTGCTGGGAGATCCTGGAATCCCACCCTGATGGGTTCTGTCTCCCTCCCACCTGCTGGGTTCTCTCTCTCCCACCCTGATGGGTTCTCTCTCTCTCTCTGCCACCCTGATGGGTTCTGTCTTTCTCCCTCCCACCTGCTGGGTTCTCTCTCTCCCACCCTGATGGGTTCTCTCTCTCTCTCTTCCACCCTGATGGGTTCTGTCTTTCTCCCTCCCACCTGCTGGGTTCTCTCTCTCTCTCTCCCACCCTGATGGGTTCTGTCTCTCCCACCCTGCTGGGTTCTCTCTCTCTCTCTCCCATCCTGATGGGTTCTCTCTCTCTCTCCCCCACCCTGATGGGGTTGTTTCCCACCCTGCTGGGTTCTCTCCCTCCCACCCTGCTGGGTTCTCTCTCCCCCACCCTGCTGGGTTCTCTCTCTCCTACCCTGCTGGGTTCTCACTTTCTCCCACCCTGATGGGTTGTTTCCCACCCTGCTGGGTTCTCTCTCTCTCCCTCCCACCCTGATGTGTTCTCTCCCCTCCCGCTTTTCCCAGTCCAAGGAATCCTCGTCCGTGCTGAGCTGTGACATCTCTGCGGATGACAAGTACATCGTCACGGGCTCTGGGGACAAGAAGGCCACGGTCTACGAGGTCATCTACTGAGCCTGGGATTTCCAGCACTCGGGAATGCTCCGGGAATGCCGAGGGGAGGCCCCGGGCCCGGCCCAGCTCCGCCCGGCACCGCCACACTCGGATTTATTTGGAGATCTGCAACTCTGGCACACATGGAAGCCCTAAACGGATTTTTATTTGGTTTTAAGGTTTTGGGGTTCCTTTTGATTTTTTTTTTTTTTGTTGTTTTGTTTTCTGGTTCTTTCCGTCTGGCTTTGGTGGCACTATAAAGGACTCCTTTTTTATTGGGACTTTTTTTTTTGTGCATCCCGCATAAGACTTGTGAAAAATGTAAATACTGGACTAGGAAATAGCGTGGGAAGGGGGGACCCTCCCAGTACACTTAGTTGTGTATTTTTGTCTGCTGTAATTGTATTCCACTGATGGTTTTGGTGGTGGCAATTTTATTCTGGGGGTTTTTTTTGGTTGGTTTTTTTTTTTGTTTTTTTTTTTTGTTTTTTGGGGTTTTTTTCCCCCTTTTCCTTCCCCCCTCCGGAAGCGTCCGTGGGGACTTTGCCATCCAGGCTGAGCAGAGATGTCCACTGGTGAAAAGTTGTTCCTCCTGTCGTGCGTCGTGTGTTAGTGATGGTGGGGAATCGCTCGGATCCTCAGCTACTGACGGGACATCAACACAATCACCTTGGGGTTTGTTTTTTATAGATGGATTTATGGATTTACCCTTATTTTTTTTTTTTCCGTGCTTGGATGTTTGAAGAAAAGGGGAAGCCCACGCAAGCCCTTCTTGGTCTTCGGACAGAAGCAAATGAGGAGTGATTTCAAAGAAAGCTTAGAAAATTCAGCTCAGGGAGCCACGAAAGATAATAGCAAACTTATGTGTTTTGTATTCAAATGAAAGTAAAGAATTAGAATTGATAACCTTGAAAAAAAAAAAAAGACAAAAAAAAAAAATACAGTTTTTTTTAAAAGCGAAAAGTTTACTAACAAGTAGGGTTTGTGTGTGGTGGGGGGCTGTTTGTGGTCCTTGTGGGCTTTATGGTCTTGTGTCTTCTGGTTTTATGGAGCAACTCCCTCCCCCCACAGGCCTTTTGTACTAAAGGGTTCCGAAAAGGACAAAAAAAGGACAAAAAAAAAAAAAAAAAACGAAGACCTAACGGGAAAATAAAAGTATTTGTGTAGCAGAAGTGCTCACCTGTATCGTAGCACACGGCAGAGGATTTTTATACCGCATTTTTATGGATTATTTTTGGCGAGTTGGATCTGGTCCAAAAGGAAAAAAAATAAAATGTTTAGGGTTGAGGGGAGAAGGGTTTGGAGAGGGGGGAGAGGAGAGGAGGATGGAGAGGTGGGACCTGGAATTGCAGCCCTCCCAGGGGCCTCCATCCCATCCCATCCCATCCCTCGGGCTGCTCCCGGGGCAGACGGAGGGGCTGGGAAGGAGGAGAGCTCTCCTGGTGTTCCCATCCAAATGGAGGGTTCTGAGCTGAGCTGGGGGAATGTTCCAGGCCGGGTGGCTCCGTGGGAAGGTGGGATCAGTCTGGGGCACTGATGACCCAAGGAAGGAAGAGTTCTCTAAAGCTGCTTTTGGGGAAAGGCATTTTAGGGTGGTTTGGCTCAGATTTACGACTGGCCCTGGGGCCAGCGGAGCCTTGCAGGGGTCCAGGGCTGTCCCAGGGGTGTTTTGGGGTCGGTTTTTGGGATCTGTGGGGGCAGCTGTGCCCCTTTCTGCACCCTGACCCTGGGCACGGCATTCCCAGCTCCGTGGGCTCCGGAGCGCGCTCTGCAGGGATGGGGCTGTGCTGGGCAGGGCTGGGGGGCTCTGCCCTCTCCCCAGGGCCCCCCTGGCAGTGGGGTCACCCCCAGGCTCCCGGGGGGCTGCAGCTCAGCTGCTCGGTTTTTCTCCCCGAAATGCCAGGAGTGGAATGCAGGAATTGCAGGAATTGCGTGTTCCGGAGCCGCCCGGAGCCAGGCTCTCAACTTCACACCAAAGTATGTAGCAGAATCTGTACAGCTGTTAATAACTACCACTGGTTTTTGTAAAAAAGGGCCAAAAAGAGAAAAAAAAAAAAAGAATAAAAAGTCAATGTACTGAAGCTCAACCGCAAGCAAAGTGTTTCTAAACCCTCTGATCCATGGAATTTCACGGAGGTGGGGGGAAAGGCAGGACAGGGGAGGGTTGGGGGGCACGGAGAGCCCTGACAGGGACCCCCGAGTTTGGGGGTGGTGCTGGAGGTTGGATGGAGCCCGGGACCGATGGGAGAAATTCCCAGCCCTCAGCATCTCCCCCATCCCGTGGGATGTGCTGCCGAGGGCTGGGCTCCTCCCGGCGCATCCCAAACCCCCTCCCTCCCTTCCAGCACCCTGCCACTTCTGCTCCTGCCAGGATTTTGGGATGCAGGGAGCGGGCTGGGAGCAGGGAATCCTGTTCCCGGGATTGCAGCAGCGCCGTTCCCAGCGGCATTCCCGAGCTGCCGGCCCCGCTCCCCGCTGGAGACAAAGCCCTTCCATGAGCTGGGCCAGCTGGAGCGTCCCGTGATGGATCGGAGGTGACAGGACCTGCTGCGGGGGAGGGATGGAGGGATGGAGGGCAGGCCAAAAAGAGAGGATCAGGGGCAGGGATCAGGGGCAGGGAAGTGCTCGGGAGCGCATTTCCATCCCACTGGAGGCTGGATGTGCCAGGGGCTCGCACGGGCGACCACTGAAAGGTCGGAATGGCAAGGAATCCTTTGCTGGGAGATGGGGGGAGCCCGGGCAGGGCAGGGGAAGGGACCCCCGAGTGGCTCCGGCTGCGTTTCCAGCCCAGCACAGGGAAAGGGTTCCCCTCCCTCCCCAGCTGCCCTCGGCACTCCACGGCGTGGACTCGGCTTTTCCCAGTGCTGGGGAGGAGCTCTTGGGCTCTCCCAGTCCCGTTTGTGCTGTCAGCTCCCAGATTTTGTAATTCAATTATTCCCACCCCCTCTGCCACGCTGGAATTTTCAATTATAAATCCATGAGGGCTTTTTAAAGGTGCTCTCAGGTCAGGCTTGGCCCACGCTGGCAGGAAAGGCAGAGCTGGAAATGGCCAGAAACCCACATGGGAATGGCTTCCCCGGGATCCCGAGGATGTGAAGGTGGCACCTGGCACACGGCATTTTTGGGTGGCATTGCCCTCTTCTTGTTGGTGATTTCCTTGTGTGAGCGTGGGATCCCTGCACAGAAGGGCTCCCGAGGAGGCGGGCAGGGGTTTGGTCCTGGAGGCTCAAAACTGCTTTTCCCAGGCTGGGGCTGTGTCCCTGAAGGAGAGCACTGGGAAAGGGGCAGGGACAGCAGAGCCGTGCTGGGCCGTGCCATGCTCTGTGTCCCGTGCCATGCTCTGTGTCCCGTGCCATGTTCTGTGTCCCATGCCATTCCATGTTCCATGTACCATGCCACTTTCCATGTCCCGTGCCATGTTCTGTGCTCCATTCCAAGCTCTGTGTCCCGTGCCACCTTCCATGTCCCATGTCCCATGCCATGTTCTGTGTCCTGTGCCATGTTCTGTGTCCCATGCCATTCCATGTTCCATGTACCATGCCACGTTCCACGTCCCGTGCCATGTTCTGTGCTCCATTCCAAGCTCTGTGTCCCGTGCCACCTTCCATGTCCCATGTCCCATGCCATGTTCTGTGTCCTGTGCCACGCTGAGCTGCGCCCACCCCAGTCCAAGCTCTGTGTCCCATGCCACCTTCCATGTCCCATGTCCCATGCCATGCTCTGTGTCCCGTGCCATGCTCTGTGTCCCGTGCCATTCCATGTTCCATGTGCCATGCTCTGTGTCCCGTGCCACGTTCTGTGTCCCGTGCCACATTCCATGTTTCATGTACCATGCCATGTTCTGTGTCCTGTGCCATGTTCTGTGTCCCATGCCATTCCATGTTCCATGTACCATGCCACTTTCCATGTCCCGTGCCATGTTCTGTGCTCCATTCCAAGCTCTGTGTCCCGTGCCACCTTCCATGTCCCATGTCCCATGCCATGTTCTGTGTCCTGTGCCACGCTGAGCTGCGCCCACCCCAGCAACAAAGCAGAGCACACACCCAGCTCTGCACACATCCGCACGATCTGCCCACCGGGGAATCCGGGATGACAGGATCCCCCTTTCCATCCTTCCCATCCCTCCCCATCCCTTCTCATCCCCTTTCCATTCCTTTCCATCCCTCCCATCCCTTTCCATCCCTTCCCAACCCATTCCCAACCCTCCCCATCCCTTCTTATCCCCTCCCCATCCCCTTCCATCCCTTCCCATTTTTTCCCATCCCCTTCCATCCCTTCCCATCCCCTTCCCATCCCCTTCCCATCCCCTTCCCAACCCTTTCCCATCCATTCCATCCCTTCCCATCCCCTTCCCAACCCTTTCCCATCCCTTCCATCCCCATCCCATCCCTCCCCACCCCTTCCCCTCCCTCCCCAGCCCTGCTGCCCTGGTGCCACCCCCGGCTTGGGGACAGATGGCGGCGGCGCTCGGGGACACCCCCAGCTGCCGCTGTCGCTGGCTGCCGCCGCCGAGCGTGAATTCTGCTGGCACGGCTCCCTTCGGCGGCCCTGCCTCTGCAGCTTTAATTACAGTAATTGAGTTATAATGAACGATTGTGCGGGGCCGCTGTGCCCGCGCTGGGGGCGGCCCTGCCCGCGCTTTGTTCGCCGCTCCGGGGCTGGCATCGCTTCCAAAGGCTCGCCCCGGGCCTGGGATGCTCCTCGTGCTCCTCTTCCCGGAGCTGCGGCTTCCCGGGATCCCGCTGGATATCGGCAGGAACGGGTCAGAGCTCCAGCGGCTTAATCCGCCCCGGAAAAATAAAAATAAAAATAAATATAAATAAAAATACCAGCAAGCAGAGCCCAGGCGGGAAGGGAAACAGCCCGGCAGGAAAAATCCCGGCGCTGCTGGAAAAATCCGTCCTGGGGCTGGCACAGGGTGCCCGTGGAGGGAGGGGATGGTGACACTGGGGACTTGGGACAGGACACGGGGAATGGCTCCCCACCCCAGAGGGCAGGGAGGGATGGGATTTTGGGAAGGAATTGTGCCCTGGGAGGGTGGGGAGGGCTGGGATGGAATTCCCAGAGCAGCTGTGGCTGCCCCTGGATCCCTGGAAGAGCCCAAGGCCAGGCTGGAGCCCCCTGGGACAGTGGGGGGTGTCCCTGCCATGGGCCTGGATGTCCCTCCATGTCCCTTCCCACCCAGACCGTTCCAGGATTCCATGATCCACCCACCAGAAATCCCCTTTTCCCTGGATTCCTGTCCCTGGCACTGCCACTGCTGTCCCCAGGGCTGTCCCCTGACATTCCAGGCTCTTGTCCCACCCTGCTCCAGGGGTTGGATTTGCCTTAAACCCCCTCCTCTGTCCCCCACCGATGTGGGACGAGCCTCCCCCACCCTGCTGAGCCCGGAGCATCCCTGGTTTCTCCCTGGCATTGCCATCCAGGATTTGGGAACTCTGGGTTTGGGGGCACCTCTTGGAGGGCCCTGGGAGAGCCCCAAGTGCAGCCCCGTCCTCACCCCCTGGGGGAATTTGGGGTTTTTTGGCTTTTCTGGGCAACAATAAAAACTTTCATTGGAGCAGAACCCGGGCTGGCCAAAAGGAGCCTCGTTAATTCCAGGGAATTGTTTCATCTCAGCTCAACAGGAATAATGAATCTTTTTTTTTTTTACCATTATTGTTATTATTTTTTTTTACAAGATGAGCTGGTGAACAGCCAACTTCCTCCGGGGGAATTCCTGGGGAGCGTTGATCCCAGCTGGAATTTACCTGGGGGAGGGGAAAAAAAAAATTTTTAAAAAAAGGAGGAAAAAAAATAAAAAGAGAAGGGAAAAAAAAAGCTGAAGGTTTTAAAGGCTCAAATGCTGCTATTCATAACAACGTGTGATTGAGCTCAGCCTTTTCCTGACAGCTCCCAGATGGAGCCAAGGCTTTTCCACAACACCCTCACACAACACTTCCCTCCGGAGCCAGCTCCAGCCCCAAACAAAAACTGGGAGCACACAGAGGCCTTGTTATCCCCGGGAAAGCCACGGAGCCCCGGGGGCTGCAGGGACCCCCGAGCTGGGCCCTGCCTGGGAAACCCAGCCCAGGGCTGGGGGTGCCTGTGTCACCCCCAGGGTGTCCCCATTTTTTGGGGAGGTCCCAGGGGTGCAGGGCTGGGTTTGTCCCAGGGCTGAGCAGTTCAGTGTTAATCAGAAAAGATAAAAAATTGCATTAAAGCGCTGCTGGGGCTGCGGGGGCAGCTGGGCCTTAATGAGATCTGGGAGATTTTTATGGTTTAATAAAAACTCTGTGCGTTTCCAGGCTGGGAGAGCACCCAGAGGGCTCCTGGGGCAGGGCTGGTGGCACTTGGCTGGCACCGTGTCCCCTCTGCTTCCCTGGGATTTGCAGGGATGGACATGGGATATTCCAGGCTGGCAGCAAAGGGCCAGGAGCGAAGGGAGGAGCTGCCTGCACCCCGGGATCAGGGGATCCGTGGGTTTGGGGAGGCTGGGAATGCAGGAGGGAAGGGCAGAGCTTCCCTCGGGAGCTGGCAGGGCCGGGAGGGGACGGAGAATCCCAGCCCTGCATCCCTGTCCCTCCCTATCCCCATCCCAGTCCCTCTGAGCTCTCCTGGAGCCCCTTCAGGCTCTGAAGGGCTCTGAGCTCTCCCTGGATCCTTCTCCTCTCCAGGTGAATATTCCCAGTTCTCCCAGCCCGGCTCCAGAGCAGCTCCAGGGCCTCTGGAATTGCTCCAGGTCCTCCAGCTGTTGGGAATGTCCACCCTCGCCAAATCTGGGGCTGGACAGGGACACTGGGGGACAGGGACACGCTGGGCAGCCCCCTGTGCCACCCCAGGAGCTGTTCCTGGGCATACCTGGAACGCTGAAGGAGGAGAACAGGGATTGATGGATCACCGGGATTTCCTGGGCTGCTCCCACAGCGCCTGCCGGGCTCGGAGAGGGACCCAGGGGAGCCCAGGAGGAGGAGGAGGAGGAGGAGGAGGAGGAAGCCGTGTCCACTGGTCTGCAGGCAGAGCTGGGGCTTCCATCCTCACGAGAGCACCAGGAGATTCTGATTTTTCACTCTGGCATTCCAGGTCCTCTTTCCAGCCGACATCCTTGGGTGAGGGTGAGAGGTAGAAAGGATCCCAGCAGACACTGGATTCAGTTCCTCACCTTCAGACACCGGGCAGAGCTGGGGCTTCCATCCTCACGAGAGCACCAGGAGATTCTGATTTTTCACTCTGGCATTCCAGGTCCTCTTTCCAGCCGACATCCTTGGGTGAGGGTGAGAGGTAGAAAGGATCCCAGCAGACTCTGGATTCAGTTCCTCACCTTTAGACACCACTTAGATCTCTTAATTCCGTGGCAGCTCGTTGTTTTTGGGGTTTTTCCTGCAGGATTTGGTGTTTCCACGTTTGCACCAAATCCTGGTGTTTGCGTTTGGTGTCTCCATCTCCCCCTCACATTCCCAGGTGCCGTTTCCCAGGAAGCACAGGGGGACACCCGACCAAGAGGGATTTGTAACCACCAGCAGCAGGTAATTAAAGAAAACCCATTAACAACAGGTGATTGCAACACGGAACAATTAACGACGAGTAGTTAGAACTCCAACTTGGCAGCAATCGATTTGACTTGTTAACTCCGCAACTTTTAAAAAAATTGGACAACTTTTCTACTCGTAACACCTTCCATCAGCTGCTCTCCCCTCCCCGGGATCCTCCCCCTGGCACGCACTCCCGGACCACCCTGGGAAGCAAATCCCGGGAATTTATGGGGAGGCTCAGCTGGCCGCTGGGTTGGGTTTTTTGGTTTTTTTTAATTTCACATTTTTCCTTTCTGTCCTGGCCATAAATTTTTCATGGAATTTACAGAACACCAGCAGATCGCCGGAGAAGAGACAGAGCAGCTCCAGGCTGGGACGAGCCAGTCCCTACCCCAAACAGCCCCAA
This sequence comes from Pyrgilauda ruficollis, assembly GCF_017590135.1. NCBI lineage: Eukaryota > Metazoa > Chordata > Aves > Passeriformes > Passeridae > Pyrgilauda > Pyrgilauda ruficollis. Next base: position 276,382 of record NW_024522539.1, read on the forward strand.
ATCCCCATTTCCCAGATCCCTGCCTGCTCCCAACATCCTCAAATCCCCATTTCCCAGATCTCTGCCTGCTCCCAAACATCCTCAAATCCCCATTTCCCAAATCCCTGCCTGCTCCCAAACACTCCCCAAATCCCCATTTCCCAGATCTCTGCCTGCTCCCAACATCCTCAAATCCCCATTTCTCAAATCCCTGCCTGCTCCCAAACAGCCCCAAATCCCCATTTCCCAGATCCCTGCCTGTCCCCATCCCAACCAGCCCCAAATCCCCACTTCCCAGGTCCAGGGTTTTCCACGGACAAGGAGGATTTTCCACAGGCAGGAAGTTTTCCAAGGATAGGAAGAGTTTTCCATGGACAAGGAAGGTTTTCCATGGACAAGGAAGGGTTTGCCATGGACTAGGATTGTTTTCCAAGGACAAGGAAGGTTTTCCAAGGACAGGAAGGGTTTTCCATGGGCGGGAAGGTTTTCCATATGTCCCCATCCCAAACAGCCCCAAATCCCCATTTCCCAGATCCCTGCCTGTCCCCATCCCAACCAGCCCCAAATCCCCACTTCCCAGGTCCAGGGTTTTCCACGGACAAGGAGGATTTTCCACAGGCAGGAAGTTTTCCAAGGATAAGAAGAGTTTTCCATGGACTAGGATTGTTTTCCAAGGACAAGGAAGGTTTTCCATGGACAAGGAGGATTTTCCACAGGCAGGAAGTTTTCCAAGGATAGGAAGAGTTTTCCAAGGACAAGGAAGGTTTTCCATGGACTAGAATTGTTTTCCATGGACCAGAAAGGTTTTCCATGGACAAGGAAGGTTTTCCAAGGACAGGAAGGGTTTTCCATGGGCAGGAAGGTTTTCCATAGACAAAGAAGGGTTTTCCAAGGACAGGAAGGGTATTCCATGGGCAGGAAGGGTTTTCCATGGACCAGGATTGTTTTCCATGGACAAGGAAGAGTTTTCCATGGACAAGGAAGGGTTTTCCATGGACCAGGATTGTTTTCCATGGACAAGGAAGGTTTTCCATAGACAAAGAAGGGTTTTCCAAGGACAGGAAGGGTTTTCCATGGGCAGGAAGGTTTTTCCAGGGGCAGGGAGCAGCAGTGCCATCCCCAGCTCGGAGCTCTTCCCGTTCCTCTCCGTTCCTGGCAGCAAGGCCGGTGATCCCTGCACAGGGCCCCTTGCAGGCCACTCCGCGGCTCCTTCCCGGCTCTCCTGCCCTCCTGAAGACCAGTGCACCTTATCCCAGGCTGTTCCAGCAATTCCCACCCCAGGGCCACGGGCAGGGCCCCTCGCTGGCCGAGCTGCCTGCTCCAGGTTGGGAAGGGAGCTGGGAGCCTTCCCAGGGGATTCCAGGGACAGGGCTGGGATTTGTTGCTTCTCATGGAATCCCGGAGTGGTTTGGGTTGGGAGAGACCTCAAAGCTCATCCCATTCCACCCCTGCCATGGCAGGGACACCTCCCACTGCCCCAGGCTGCTCCAGCCTGGCCTTGGGCATTCCAGGGATCCAGGGGCAGCCTCAGCTGTGCCAGGGCCTGCCCACCTCCACAGCCAGGAATTCCTTCCCAAAATCCATCTAAACCTCCACTTTCCCACTCTGAAGCCATTCCCTGTGTCCTGTCCCTCCATCCCTTGTCCCCAGTCCCTCTCCAGCTCTCCGCTCCTGGAGCCCTTCAGGGGCTCTGAGCTCTCCCTGGATCCTTCCCTTCTCCAGGGGAACATTCCCAGCTCTCCCAGCCCGGCTCCAGAGGAATTCCAGCCCTGGGAGCAGCTCCGTGTTCTTCTTGTTTTTTTCATTATTTCAGGACATCCCAAAGCGCAGCCCTGACTGTCAAACCAACCCCAAATCCAGGTTATCCCGACTGGTGGGCTTGGATTGGGAATTTCTGCTCCAGGACGAGCCGGGTCCGGAGCCTCCCCTCGGGTGCTCGATTCCCAAGCCCGGCGGAGCCGCAGGAAAATCAAGCGGCGCTCCGGGCTCGCCCCAGCGGCACTGCCGGACAAAAGGCGACACTTGGGGACATTAAACCGCTCAGGGACAGCCAAGGACTTCTTCAAAGCGGCTGCGAATTGTGTGTGGCCGAGCCGGGAAACACAAGGCACAGGCTCCTCCTGGCTCGGGAAAAAGAATGGAGCGGAGAGAAAGAAAAAGAAAAAAAAAAATTTAAAAAACCCCAAATCTTATTTTGCTTTGGGGAAGTGAAGGGGAGAGCTCGGTGCTCTGGCCTGCCTGCCTGGCAAGCCCACGCCGTGCTCCAGGAGCCGGGAATCTCCTCTTTTCCAGCCCGGGGCGGCAGCTGGGGCAGGACGGGCGCGTTCGGTGCCCGGATTTCCAGGCGGGGACCGGGCTGGAGAGCAGGGACAGCCCCGGGGGGAGCCTGGGGCTGCCTGGGAGGATGCCAGCACTGCCAAGGAAATGCCACGGCTGCCGGGGAAGGTGCCAGAGGCGTTGGGAGGACGCTGGAGCAGCTGGGGAAGATGCTGGGATCCCTGGAAGAGACGCCAGGGTACCCAGGGAATGCCCGGGGACAACGCCAGGGTACCAAGGGCAGCCGGGGGCTCCAGGGGAGGATGCCAGGACAGGATGCCAGGGCTGTCAGGAGGGTGCTGAGCTGCCTGGAGAAGATGCTGGGGCTGCTGAAGAAGATTTGGAGTGCTCGGGGAAGGCGCCGGCACCGCTGCGGTGGATGTTGGGGTACCCAGGGGAGATCTGGGGCTGCTGGAGAAGATGTTGGGGTACCCAAGGAAGACGCGGGGAGGATGCTGAGGTAGCCAGGCAGATCCGGGGCCGGTGCCAGGGTTTTTTGGGGCTGCCGGGCCGGCTGCCGGGGCTCCAGGAACGCCGCCAGCTCCGGCGGGGAGGATGCCGGGGCTGCGGCTCGGAGCCATCCATTGTGGCTGCCGAAATGTTTCGGAATCAGCCGTTTAATGAGAACAAAAGAAATTAATTGGTGGTTTAGGCCTAATGAGACCGCTGTGCAAATTAAACAGCCCTCATCAGCAGAAACAAACAGACTCCTTAAACGAATCGCGGCCCGGCCGGGGCGGGGGGCTCGGCGGCACCATCTGCGCGGCCCCTCCCGGGCCGGGGAGAGCCCCCCGAGCCCCCCGAGCCCCCCGGAGCCCGGCCCGGCTCTTTCAGGCCGGCTCAGCTTGACACCGGCAGCTCGGAGCGGGATAAAGGCGAGCCCCCCGCATTTGCATCTGAAAGGGGCGAGACGCGGCCCCGGCTCGGGGGGCTCGGGGGGCGTTTAGCCCCCATTGAGGCCGCACAAAGGAGCCCCCCCGGGCCGGCTGCCGGACCCTGCGGGTCCTCACACAGCCCGTTTGTTCCCGCTGTTTACTTAAGACGTTCCTCAATTCCCAGCGAGGATTTGGATTTCGGGGCTTGGTTTACTTTCTGCTGGCAGGGAAAAAAAAAAAAAAAAAAAAAAAAAAAAAAAAAAAAGAGGAGGAGGAGGAGGGAAAAAAAAATCTGTCTGATCTTTAATAATCAAAGTAATTAGAATAATCCTTTCAGGGCTGAATGGGGGATTATTTCTTCGTGTCATTTTAGTTTCATCCTCGTTTTGGGCTCCTAAAACGTGGAAAAAGCACTTCAAAAGCCCCACTGTAGTCGCGGGCCCTCTTCAGGCTCCTGGAAATTCCCACCCAGGCGCCCGCCGAGCCCCCGTTCTCAGGGAAAAGCGCCTGTTTGGCTGCAGCCGATTTATTTATTTCGGGCCTGCTCAAATAAACAGCGGGGCCGGCGAGATTTGGGGCTCGTTTGTTGTTTGGCTGTCTCGGGCAGATAAGGAAGCCTTTGATGGAGAGCAGGGACTTTGTGTGTCTAATCTGAGCCCGGCAGCGCCGCCGAAACGCGGCCGAGCCCGCGGGGAGCAGTAATTACATCGGGGGATTAAAAGGTCCGAAACCTCACCTATATTTCACTTTTGTAAACCAGCGAGGAACAAAGAATCCTTGGCTCGCCCCGAGGAAAGAATAATTGACACAATTCGCAGGCTCGGGATGATTATAATGTAAATAAACGCGGCGAGGAGGAGGAGGAGGAGGAGGACGGGGCTCCTTTAGCCCTGAAAGTTTTCAGCTGGGTTTTAACGAGGGGATAAACACGGCTTCAAAAACAGCGCCAAAAAATCCCCCCAATCCCTCCTTTTTTCCCCAATTTCCCCCTCGGGGTGCAGCTCTCCAGGACTGGGGGGAAGAATCCCACGGGGAGCATCGCCCGTGGCTCTTCCAGGAGGGAAATCGCCGGGAATTGTGACAGGCAGCGAGCAGCAGGTACCTGGCGCTATAAACAATGGTTAAAATCATGGAATTCGGGAATTATTCCTCCGGGGAGAGCCCTCTGAGAGCCTCGATTCCAACCGTTCCCGCAGCACTGTCAAGGCACCTCCCCAAGCGCCACATCCACACGGCTGCTGCTGGAATTCGACAGGAACAGGGCCTGGAAAAGCCCTAAAAAAAGAAATAATAATTATATTTTTAATTTTTTTTTTTTTTTTTTGGGCCAGCTTAACTCCTGATTTCAGGTAGGAAAAGGGAGTAAGCTCCGATTGGAGGCTGAAAGTCAGGAGTGCAGGGATGATCCAACCCGGGAAGGGTTTAAGGGGTGCAGGGATGATCCCGAGTCCAACCCGGGAAGGGTTTAAGGGGTGCAGGGATGATCCCGAGTCCAACCCGGGAAGGGTTTAAGGGGTGCAGGGATGATCCCAAATCCAACACGGGAAGGGTTTAAGGGGTGCGGGGATGATCCCGACTCCATCCCAGGAAGTTTTTTGGGGCTGCAGGGTCGATCCTGACTCCTCTGGGTTCTCAGAGCCCGGGATGAATTTCCCAAGCTCTGATCCCCTCCAAGGAGCTCGGGCTCTTTCCCCTTGGAAAATCCGGGCTGGAAAAGCAGCGGAGTGCGAGGAGCCGGGTGCTTCTCCCGGGTTTTTGCAGGGACACACTCCGGGCTCGGGGCTTGGAACGATCCCGAGTGATCAGCAGGGAAGGGCAGGAATGGGAAATGGAGGCGGGGGCTCAATGCCGGCCATAAATGCATTCCTATTAGGAAGTCAATACCCGGCTGGCAGCTCCTGTCTGTGCCGGTCCCTCATTAGACAAAGCCTTGACCTTGACCTCATTGTCCCGTTTGCCGGGAGCCAGAATCCCGGGACAACTCGTATTGGCGCGCTAATCCATAAATATTGATTCATTGTTTGCAGTGTAATTTAAATGTCAGTTATAAGCCCGGGGCAGATAAAGATCTGTATCAACAATAAACTGGAGAGGCCATAAATCCCTCGGGCTTCCAATGGAGCTGCAGCGCCGGCGGCCCGCGAAGGGAAAAGCGAAAAACAAAAGGAAAAGCCTCCCCAAAGCCGCGCGTCCTGCAGGTCGGAAGGAGGGAGGAGATCGATCATCCGGGGGCAGCCCCGAGCTGGGTGGCCCCGGGCCCGCGGTGTCCCCAGGGCCTCTCCCGGTGTCCGAGGGGAGATTCCTGAGCCCAAATTCTGCCGAGCCCAAATTCTGCTGAGAGCTGGTCCCTCCTCCTCCTCCTTTTTTCGTCCTCTTCCTTCTCTTCCTCTTTCTTCTCCTATATCTCCTTCCCTTTCCTGTTTCCCTTCTCCTCCTCCTTGTTTTCATCCTTTTCTTTCTCTTCCTCTTCCTCCTTCCCCTTCCTCTTCTCCTTCCTCCTCCTTTTTTCATCCTTTTCTTTCTCTTCCTCCTTCCCCTTCCTCTTCCCTTTCCTCCTCCTTGTTTTCATCCTTTTCTTTCTCTTCCTCCTTCCCCTTCCTCTTCCCCATCCTCCTCTCCCTCCTTGTTTTCATCCTCTTCCTCCTTCCCCTTCCTCTTCCTTCTCATCCTCCTCCCCCTCCAAGTCCTTCTCCTTCTCCCACAAACCCCCTAAATTTCATTTATTGTTTGTCCACCCTCAGGAGGAGGGGGATAAACCCCCGCCCATAATTTGGGGTCTGCCCCAAGCCCGGAGAACCCCAAGGTTTTGCTTTGGGGTTTTTTTCCCTTCCAGTAACAACCACTGGAATGTTTTTTTTTCTTTTTTCTGTTCCCGTATCTCCGGGAAGCAGCCCCGGAGCTCGTTATTTATTGAGCTCTATCGGTGACTTTAAAGGGAATCTTTTCCATCAGATTTGCAGCGGGATAATCTCCTTACTCTGCTTGACAGGAGGAAAATCCACAGCTCGGAGACTCAGACGCTGCTGCGGAACACGGGGCCAAAAAATGACATTTTTCCAGGGCTGGAGGGGAAAATCCTGGAGGTTGAAGGGAATGCTGGGGCCAGGGTTGCTCCGTGTCAGGGAGGCCCCCGGGGGTTTATTCCCACCTTCCCGAGGGCAGGGATTGCCGGGATATTGGGAAGGAATCCTTCCCTGGGAAGGGCCGGGCTGGAATTCCCAGAGAAACTGGCTGCTCCATCCCTGGGATGGCGGGAGGTGTCCCTGCATCCACGGGCAGATTCCAGCCACACTGCATGGGGAATCTGAAAGGATTTGGGTTCTGGAAGGGCAAAACCAGCCCCAAATCCAGCCCCATCCCCATGCCAGCGCTTTGGTGGGATCAGGGAATCCGAGGGGGCTTTGCTGATCCCGTTGGGGTTTGGAATCCCAGAACTGCTCTGAACACCTGGGGATAGGCCTGGCTGCTGGGAATGCCCCCTCTGGAGTGGACATGGGAAAAGTTCACAGTTCCCAAAGTTTTAACCCTGATTCCCAGGGGAAAATCAGATTTGGGCTGGAATTTGTGTCTCGTGATTTCATTTAATCCTCACAATCCTCTTAGGGAGCAGGACAGCGGGAATTATCCCGGGACAGTGGGAATTATCCAGCAGGAATTATCCCAGGAGAGTGACAATTAACCTGGGAGAGCAGGAATTATCCCAGGGCAGTGGGAATTATCCCGGGACAGCAGGAATTATCCCAGGAGAGTGACAATTAACCTGGGAGAGCAGGAATTATCCCAGGGCAGTGGGAATTATCCCGGGACAGCAGTAGTTATCCCAGATCACAGGATCCTCAGGATCTGCAATTCCCCCCTCCAGCAAATCCCAAGCCTGGAATGAATCCTGTTCCTGCCAGATCCCATCACCAGGACAGGATGAGGAGGGTGCAGCCCCAGCCCCACTGGATCCTCCCAAGCTCCCTGGAGCAGAGGGAATTCCTAGGATCTGAGTCCTTCCCTTGCTTTCCAGCCCATCCCAAACCTATTGGGAATTTCACCCCCTCCTGAAGGACATTCCCAAGGAGGTGCTCGGCTCCCTGTGCCTTCCAGGATGGATCAATCCCAAAATTCCCTTGGAGCAGGGAACCCAGGCAGGGCTCTTTGTCCATTAGTGGAGCATTCCCAAAGCCTCAAGGCTTCCTCCTGGATGTGTCCCAATAATTAAAGGGAAAACTCATCCTTTCTAACGATCGGCTCCGGATCAATCCGCAGCCACGACCTATTTTCCAATCAGCCCTCCACAAAAAAAAAATACCCCAAACCAAATCCACAAAAACGCTTTAAAAACGATTTGTTGTGATCGCCCGGCTCCCCCAAATCCCTCCAAGTATTCCAATCCCTCCTTCCCAATCCTTTATCCCTTAAGGTTCTTTCTGTTTCCATAACCAGGATTCCCAGTCCCAGCTGGGGTGGGAGGGGGGGAATTCCGGCGCCGCCGTTCCCGGAGCTCTCCCAAAGCCCCCTCCCAGTTAAGCCATGTGGGATTACAGCCCTGTAATCTTTGGGAACACATGTTGGGAAGGATAAAAGCAATTTTGTTGGGAAAACCGAAGGCCACGTTCAGCCGGAATCAGCTCCGGCTGCACGGAGCTCCCACCCCTCGCAGGCCCCGTGGGAGGAGGGAATTAAGGGAAATAAAACCCAAAAAAAGCTGAATTTTGGCTGTTTTGTCCCAGATCAGTCCAATTTGCTGATGTGTGCCCGGGCAATAATTCCAGCCTGGGTTTTTCTCGGGCTCGGAGCTAATCTGGATGTAATTCCCGAGCCCCTGGCGAGGCCCAGCCGGGGATTAGGGGTTATATAAATGTAATTTCCTAATTAATCAGCGCGGGGCCAGCCCCACGCGGGGTTTGTCACCAGCAGCAGCACCCGGAGCTCGGCGGGAGCCAGGGAGGGGTTACATAACCGGGAAAGATCCGGAAAATCCACAGCCATTCCCACTGCTCTCGGCCAAACCCCCAAAGCGACACCAGAGAAACCCCAAAAGGATCAGGACACCCCAAACCACCGGGATCTGAGCCTTTCCTGAAGATCCCAACGTCTGAAAGAAAGAGGATTTTGTTTTCTTCCCCAATATCCCATGGAAAAACGCATTCCACAGGCTCCTGGAAAATAAACCGGAGCCTTCCTTGGCTGCCCTATTTTTCCAGGTGTGTTCCACCAGCACTAATTAACTAATTAACTCTCAGGTAGATTGGAGCACTCCAGCCTCCAAATGCCAAAACAAATCCTGCCATAATTCCCAGGAATCCTTTTCATTAGCGGCTGCCTAATTATCCCATTAATAGCACATCCCGGGAGACGGGCGCTCGCTTGGCAGGCAAATATTTGGGATGAAATGAGCAAACACGGAGACAAACGGCTCTGTTTGCCCAGGGATCTGGGAATGCCAAAGGGGTCAATTCCCAGAAAAAAAATGGTCATCCATGGAAAAACCAATGTTTGATCCGGGGGGAGCACGAGGACAGAGAGGGGGCAGGGGCTCCTGTGCTGGTGTCCCTTGGGGAAGGATGTGATTCCCAGAAAATGGGGGATGGGAAAGCAAAGATGATGTCATGGCAGGAGGATGACGTCACAGAAGGATGATGTCACAGAAGGATGACGTCATGGTGGGGAGATTGCATCATGGCAGGAGGATGATGTCATTGCACTAAGATGTGTTGTGGTAGGATGACATCATGGCAGAAAGATGATGTCACAAGGTGATGATGATGTCACAGAAGGAGGATGATGTGTTGTAGGATTATGTCATGGTGGGAGGATGATGTCACAGCAAGAGGAAGTCATGTGAGGATGATGTCATGGCAGAAGAATGATGTCATGGTGGAGGATGATGTCATGATTGGATGATGATGTCATGGAAGGATGTCACGGCAGGACAATGGTGGGGGATTACGTCACAGCAGGAGGATGATTTCATGGCATGATTATTATGATGTCATGGCAGGAGGATGATGATGTCACAGCAATATGATGATGACAATTATGGTGATGTCACAGCATGATGATGATGTCACAGCAGGATGATGGTGATGATGTCATGCCAGGGTCATGATGATGTCACAGCAAGGTGATGATGATAATTACGATGAATGATGATGACGTCACAGCAGGATGGTGATGACATCATGGCGGGAGGATGGTGTTCGTTCCTGGGATAACAAAGCAGGAATGTCCCCTGAGCTCGGGACCCACGGATGCGGAGAGGAACAGGCAGCACCTCGGTGTTCCTGCGATCCCAGCGGGCACGGACAGGAAATCCCACACTTCCCATTCCCACACTCCCATTCCCAGCCCCTTCCCGGCCATTCCCGGCCGGCCGAGGCTGCCGGGACCCCGCCGCGAGGCAGAATGGGGCCGTGCCTGGGAAAGCAAAGGTTAATCGGAGCTTTGCCAGGCTGGCCTTGAATGAGCCCAGCCTAAAATGCAGCTCGGCCGCAGCCGGAGCACAAAGGGGCTTTGAGGCCATTGTGAGCCCGGGCTGGGACCACACAGGGGCCGCGACAGCAGCGGGAACGGGACCGGCCCGGCGGTGGGCTCCTCCCTCCCTCCTTCCTTCCCTCTTTCCCTCCCTCTCCCGCCCAGCCTCCCTCCTTCCCTCCCCTGGAGTTCCTGGAATCCCTGCCCAGAGCGTCCCCTGGATTTTCTGCAGCCTCCAGCCAGAACATCCTCTGGAGTCCCTGTTTCTCCTGGAGGCCCTTCCAAGAGCATTCCCTGGAGTTGCTGGATCTCCAGCCAGAGCTTTCCCTGCAGCCTCTGCCCAGAGCACCCTCTGGAGCTCCTGGATCCCATCCCATTCCATCCCACCCCATCCCAGCCCCATCCATTATTCATGGCCCAGGCTTTGATTAAAAATCCGAGCAGTGATGAATATGCAAAAGCTCCGAGGAACAGATTTGTCAGATCGTCCATCCTTCATCCCCAGAAAGGAAAATCTCCAGAGGTCCTGGAATTGAGGAACCTCCCCCCAGATCCCAGCGTTGTCGTTGGGATAAAACTCCTCTCTTCCCGCATCCAAATGGGAAAATATTTGTGTTGGGAAGCCGGAGCGAGGCCAGCGAGGAGAGGGGCGAGCACACGAGAGGAAATGTGATTTTCATTCACATTGTGACTCGGCAGCCATTTAATTATTTTAATTAGGCTTAATTAGTGGTAAATTTACAATGATATGCTTGATACCTGGCATTAAATCTTCCATGCATAAATGTTTTGTTAAAACGGGAAAATAGGCGCGTGGCACCCTGCCAGCAATTAGTGCTGAATGCGCTAATGACAGATTAGGGCTGGGCCGTGATTCCCGGTGACAGCAGCGCCGGGAGCCGGGAGCTTCCACCGGGAACAGGGAGCTTCCAACAGGAGCTTCCATCGGGAGCAGAGAGCTTCCAACAGGAGCTTCCACCGGGAACAGGGAGCTTCCAACAGGAGCCAGGAGCTCCCATCAGGAACCAGGAGCTTCCATTGGGATCTTCCATCAGGAACAGGAAGTGTCCATCGAGAATAGGGAGCTTCCAACAGGAGCTTCCATCGGGAACAGGGAGCTTCCAATAGGAGCCGGGAGCTCCCATCAGGAACCAGGAGCTTCCATTGGGATCTTCCATCAGGAACAGGAAGTGTCCATGGAGAATAGGGAGCTTCCAACGGGAGCTTCCATTGGGAGCAGGGATTCCATCGAGAATAGGGAGCTTCCAACTGGAGCTCCCAACAGGAGCCAGGAGCTTCCAACTGGAACAGGAATCTTCCATGGGGAACCAGGAGCTTCCAACAGGAACAGGGAGCTTCCATTGGGAGCCAGGAGCTTCTACTGGGAGCTGAGATCTTCCCTTGGGAACAGGGAGCGCCACCGGCACCTGCTGCACCGCCACCGACCGAGCGGAGGAGCTCCCAGGGAAGCACAATTCCCAGGGAAACACCGGTGGCTGGGATGGGACCAACTCAGTGGTGGCCACCTGGTCCCCACACCAAAATCACCTAGAACATTCCCAAACTCAGCAGCTCCCTGTGGGAAAATCCAGCTCCATCCCCAGGCCTCTCCGGGACATCATTCCCGCATCCTCTCCTGTATCCTGGTGTGTCAGCGCTCTCCTCACTCAACTGATCTGTCCCTTCTTTCCTGTGGAGCTCCAGCTGCCGGAATCCTCCTGCTCCTTTGGAGTTCCACCCAAATTTGGGTCTCCTGGATTTCTAACACAGCAGGGAAGGGCGGCAGGAGAACCATGAGGCTGCTCCGAGCCCTGGGACCAGGCAAGGAGCGGGACTGGGGAAGGAATTAACACTCTGCACGGAATCCAGCACATGGAGCAATCCCAATGTTCCAATTACCACTGGAAATCCCGGGAAGATGAATTCCAGTGATTCCTAACTACAGTGAAGTGCACCAAGAGGGTTTTAAGTCTCTTCAATTCCTATTGATCTTCCTGTCTCCCGCTCCTACTGGAAACAATTAGAGGTCAATAAGCGACAGGAGCTGAAATTCCCAGCTGCCAGAGAAACCATTTGGAAATATTTCCTTGTCCTTTTACACCCAGAGCTCTGTCAATGCCGCCATCCCATATTTTTTATGGAAAATAAAGGATCTTAGAAAATCTATCTGTGCTGTCTCCTGGCCTGGGAGCAGAGGGGATGAATCCAGAGGAGGGAAATCCAGAGGATAAACGGCAGGGAAGCTCTGCTCCAACAGCCCCATCCGTCCTGGAAAGGCTGGAACACCGTTACCCTGAGTGTGACCCTGCTGAAAGATGGGAAATCCTTCTCCAGAGCAGCCAGGAAGGAAATCCGGGCACGGAAAGGTGGGAGACAAGTTGGAAATGGCAGGAGGGCAGCGATTCCCTGCCTGTGGATGAGGAGGGGGAATGCTGCAGGACCCTGTGCTGGGGCACGCTCCCAGTGGGATGCAGGGCTTGGATTCTGTGTTGGAATGTGGGTGGGATGCACGTGTTGGATGTGTGGACTGGGGACAGGCACTGGACGCACATGTTGGATACAGGTGTCGGATGAACATGTTGGACACACGTTCTGGACACATCAGTTGGTTGCATCCATTGGTTCTACGCATTAGATGGACATGTTGGATACAACATGGATACAACATGCTGGACACGCATGGATGCACGTGTTGGACACAGATGTTGGATGCATCCATTGGTTCCGTGCACTGGATGCACATGTTGGATGCAGCCATTAGAAGTACATGTTGGATACATCCCTTGGATGAATCCATTGGAAGAAAACATTGGATACCTCCACTGGATGGACATGTTGGATGTATCCATTGGATGCACATGTTGGATGTATCCATTGGATGCACATGTTGGATGTATCCATTGGATGGACATCTTGGATGCAGCCATTGGATGGACATGTTGGATGCATCCCTTGGGTGGACATCTTGGATGCAGCCATTGGATGCATGCACTGGGACCTTGCATTGGATTCCCATGTTGGATGAAGCCGTTGGATGGACATGTTGGATGTATCCATTGGATGCACATGTTGGATGTATCCATTGGATGGACATCTTGGATGCAGCCATTGGATGGACATGTTGGATGCATCCCTTGGGTGGACATCTTGGATGCAGCCATTGGATGCATGCACTGGGACCTTGCATTGGATTCCCATGGATGAGCAGTCGGACACACGTTGGATGCAAACTCCAGGAAAACGCACCGGATTCCCACGGCTGCACATGCTGGACACAAATGTTGGATGCACCCATTGGAATGAGCACATGTGTGTGGGATGCACACTCCAGATCCGTGTGTGAGGCACTGGAGCAGGAGCAGAAGAAGCAGCAGGACAAGTCCCTGGAATCTGTATCCTGCCAGGAGTGATCCAGCCTGAGGGGAGGCACCATTCCCACGTGGAAATCCCGGGATGCTCGGCAGACATTACCAATTTCCCAAGGCACGGGGGGGTGCAGAGCCATGGAGCACAGCTCAATTCACAGCTCAATTCCCAGCTCAATCCCATCAGGAATCATCCGTGGTACATTGAGAGCAGCTGAGGATGAACGGGCTGGAGCATTCCAGAGCCATTTATCTCCTCTTTTCCCGCCTTGTTAACTCTTCCTCCCAAACTCTGCTGTCATTCCCAGCCCAGATCCGATAGAGAATGGGAAGGATCCCTCTCTGGATCCCGGAGTGCAGACAAGAGAAATGCAAACTGCGGGATCCGCTGGATCCCAAGGAGCCGCTGGGAGTCACCCAGCCCCTTCTCCCGGGGATTCCCCGGGCACTGCCACATGTCCTGAATCCTGGAATAACCCCCAGGGCACCTGAGCGCTCCTGAGCTGCCCCAGGCACATTTGGGAATGTGACCCGATCCCGGAGCAGCCCTAAATCAACCCCTGGCTCAGGGCCTGTGCCAGGGGTGGAACTGAGCCACAGCCTTTGGATGCGCCTTTGGATGCGCCTCTGGACAGCCCCTGATTTAGGAGAGGCTTGGATTTCACTCGGATCCCATCAGCCACACGGGGGGAGATTTTCCAGGAGCTGGGAAAAAATAGCAGCAGCTCCAAAGGAAGGAGGAGAAGTTCCTTCCCGGGCCTCTGAAGGAGGAACCACTCCAGAGATCATTAAGCCGAGCTTAGCTGATAATTGGAGCTTATAATTAAAAAATGATTTATTGACACAAGCTTTAGTGGGAAATTATGTTGGAGCTTCCTGTTAAATCCATAAAAGTCCTCGCTCACATCCTTAAACTCCAGGATTATTTCTAACAAGCCTTCTCCCTCGGAGGGGAGGGAGGAGCAGCTCTGTACCTGCTTCATTCCCCCTGGGAAAATCCTTCCTCATTAATTCTGGGATGGGATAGGGCTGGAGGAGCCACTTCAGCTCCACAGAGCCCTTCAGCTCAAGATGAACCTGCTCCAAATCAAGCTAAACTACCCAAAATCAATAGAAACCTGCCCAAAATGAAGAAAAACCTATTCAAAATGAAGAAAAACCTGTCCAAAATCAAGATAACCCCTGCCCCCCGCCCCAAATTCCCAATCCAGAGGATTTCCTGCTCATCCCACAGCTGCAATGCCATCCTTCCTCATCCTCCTGGCTGGAAAAGCCCAGAGAAGGTTTAATTAGGATTTAATTTCGATCTGATAACAACGAAGTGTTTAGCAAATATCAATTATTATCCAGGATATTTTTTCAATTATTTTCCAGGATCCAAACAATGCCACGGATGTGTATCCCACATCCCTAAACCTCCAGAAATCCTGGGATTTTTAATGAACAATCAGCTTTTTAAACATAACAGCGCTTCCAGGAGAGGAAATTAAAGGATTAACCGGAGCCAGGCCGGGATTTAGGAGCTGGAGGAGCAACAGGAGCAGTGGGAAGGCCGGGAAGTGACATCCCAGCCTTGCTCCTGGTTTTCCAGCAGGATCCAGGGATGGCCTGAGCATCCTCCTCATCGCAGAGCTCTCCTGAGCCGGGGGAATCCAGGAATGGATCAGCAGGACGGGGACCAGGAGGGACTTTGGGGAACTCAGGGATGAGGAACGCCACCAGCCTCCTCCTGGAAAGAAGGAACTCATTCCTGATGGATTTAGGGGGGCGATCCGGGGGGCCAGGGGCTGAGCCAGCAGGAATTTCTCCTCCCAGGTGACCGAACAGCTCCGATTTGTCTCTGCCCGCAGCAGAAAAAGCCCCACGGGAGCTCCTCCAGCTCCATCCCAAACAAAGCCTCCCTTTATCCCGCGGCGTTTTGTTCCCATGGCACGGAGGTCAGCGGGAAAGGAGATTTATTAAGGCATAAACAAACCTCGGGAATGCTGCCGGTAATTCCACTTCCGTCCAAAAGCGCGGTGGTTTTTAAAGCTCCTTTAAATGATCTCTTCCCAAAGAAAACTCCCGTGTAATCTGCCGGGGAGGGAGGGAGGGCTGTTGAGCCATGAATTATTCAGGAAAGGCTCTCGGGAGCCTCTGGAGATTATTCCCACCATTGTCCGCCCTGATGGGTCATTATGCGCTCCCCGGATTTAATCTTTGGGGCTATCCAGCGGCACAGAAAAAATGGATGAATAACAATTTTCCTGTAATAACCTTCAACTAACCTTTCAACCGGAGTGAGTAATTCCAATCCTATTTTCACATCAATGCCGCAGTCAAAGCCAGGCAATTATCCCTTATCTCTTCCAGAACCCTCCTCCTTTAATTTTTAAAGGGATGTTCAAGCACTTACTGGAGGCAGGGAGAAGAAAGGAGCCTGGGATGGAGCTCGGGAATGTTTTGATGAGCAGCGATAGGGATGAGCTTTGGATAATTATTAATTTCTCCCCCATTTTGCCGCATTCCTCAGTTCCCAGTTTCCTCAGCCTGCTGGGACAGGGAAGGGATCATCCCCCAATTCCCTGAGTCCCCCCTTTTTGTTCCCAATTCCTGAGTGTCCCCGGCACCTCGGGGTGGCTCTGGCGTGCCCTGGGTGACAGGTGGCTCTTCCAAAGTCACCCACCAGCATTCCCAAAATCCCAGCGCAGCTTCCCGGGGCAGCAAGGCAGAGGAGAACCATTCCCCTCGTTCCCACGAGGTGTCCCCAGGGGGAACATCACCCTCGGTGTCCCCAAAAGGGACATCACCCTCGGTGTCCCCAGGGGTCCCGGGCAGGGACAGGAGCTCGCAGGGGGAACCAGGGATGCGCTGCAGAATGCCCAGGCCTCGGCTCCCCACTGGGAATTCGGATGGACGGAAGGCCGGGAAAAAACCTCGGGAAGGGATTTTGGATCAGCCGGGGCTGGGAGCCGAGTCTGGGGAGCAGAACGGGCCCCATTCCAGCCCTGATCCCTGAGCTCCCCCAGCTCCTCCCGGCTCCTTTCCCACCTGGGCCGGTGTGGGAGGAAGGAAAAACCTCCGGCATATCCCTGGCAAAAAACAACTGGCTCATTCCATAATTCTGCATAATATTACATGGATTACACAGTTATGCCTTTATAGAAAAATCTATTTTATAAAATTATTAAAATATTAAAAAATACACCTATACATCTATAATATATAACAGATAGAATATAACATGTAATATAATATAGTATATATACAATATATACTATATATAGACATACAGAATAAATATATATAACATATAGAATACATTTTTATATATAAATATACCTATAAAATATTTTTACATATAAATACACTTATATATAAATTCTATTTCTATATTTGGGAGACAGGAGCTGCTGTGTCCGTGCCCAGGCCCAGCTTCCCCTTCCCCCAATCCCCTAAATGTCCAAAACTGCCCTTTTTGCCCTCACTTTTCCCGGGAATGTTGCCGGGATCTTTGGCTGCATTTAAAGCCCAGTGCCGGGCAGATCCCTCCTGGTCAGAGCAGGAATTCCATGGGCAAAGGAGCCCATTGTTCCCGGAGAATGGCACCGGGAATCGGGAATGCTCTGCTCCATGTCCCTGTCCCCGTGCCCGGGGATTTAAGAGCGCAGGGATCCGTCAGGACATCCCAAACCCCGGGATCGGGGCCGGGCGGCTTTAAGAGCCCTGGAATGGGATGGGAAGCGGGAGCTGCTGCCAGCTGGCACAGCCCGGAGCTCCGGATCAATGCCGGGATTGTTTGGGACCAGTGGGATCACGGGAACGAGAAAGGAGAGGAACGGAGAGGAAAAACCAGCTGGAGGTGAGGGCAGGGGATGGGGTGGGCAGGGCCGGAGCAGGGATGGGGCAGGAAAGGGATTGGGATGGGCAGGGAAGGGTCAGGAATGGGCAGAACATGGATTGGGATCAGGAGTGGGCCAAACTGGGATTGGGATGGGCAGGGAAGGGTCAGGAATGGGCAGAACATGGATTGGGATCAGGAGTGGGCAGAACATGGATTGGGATGGTCAAAGAACAATCAGGAATGGGCAGAACATGGATTGGGATCAGGAATGGGCAAAACTGAGATTGGGATGGGCAGGGAAGGATCAGGAATGGGCAGAGCTGAGATTGGGATGGTCAGAAAAGGACAGGGATGCTCCAGGCAGGATTGGGAATGAGCAAAGCTTGGACAGGGATGCTCAGGGCTGCAATGGAAATGATCCAGGCAGGGACAGGAATTCCCAGTGAAGGATCAGGGATGCTCAGGACAGGGACAGGGATGGTCAGTGAGGGCACGGGACTGACCACCAGCACCGGCACCGGTGTCCCCAGGGTGTCCCCAGCCACCAGGGGGGCGCTGGGTGCCAGCCCCTCCAGCATCTCTCTGGGATCACAGCGTGGGATCCTTGGGATTGTGCTGTGCAGGGCCAGGATTGCACTCGGTGATCCTCGTGGGTCCCTCCAGCTCAGGACATCCCACCATTCCATGATTCCAGCAGCCAGCCCCCTCTCCAGCCCCATCCCTGCAGGAATCTGGCTCTTCCTCTCCAGGCCTGGATCACACCTGCTGTGAATCCAGGCGGGAATCCGTGCCTGGCTCCCGGCCTGCTGGGAAAGGTGAACACCAGACCTTGTTTGGGGGAAATTCCTTCACCATGAGCTTCCCCATGGAAATCAGGGCATCCCGACATCCAGGGCCTGGCCCTGTTTATGCTCCCAGTCCTCCCAGTCTGGGCCCAGTAGGGCTGGGCTGGTGTTGCCCAAGGCCTCTGTCCCGACACCGTGAGCGCATCTGGCTGGAGAAATCTTGGAGCCAAGGCTCCATAAATTCCTTATTAGTCACCCCGAGCTGCATCCCACGGCTCTGGAATCGCTGCAGGCTGAGAACAGCCCTCTGAAAAGCCATTAAAAATCCCGGGAAATAAACAGAGAGGGGGAGAAGCCGGAGCTGGGTCTGCTCTGAAATGCTGGGAGCTTTCCTATGGAGGGGGGTGGGAATGAATCTGGAACTTGTGGAATTCTCTGGAAGGTGTCTTTGTACTGCGTGGGCTGGCTGTTCCTGGGCTATCCGCAGGAAAACAGGCAGGAATTCAGGGATTGCTCCAACCCTGCCAGGGCAGGAATTCAGGGATTGCTCCATGCCTGCCAGGGCAGGGCCTGGATGCCCCTCTGGAGGAGGAGACATTTTCCAGGCCTTGTCCTTTGCTCCTTCCCTGTGTTCAGGCCTGTCACAAATCCTGGGAATGTGGGAGCCAGCGGATGATTCCGGAGGCTCTGGAACAGCCCCGTCCCCGCCGTGTCCCCAGCCCTGGGGACAATCCACTGTCCTCAACAGAGACCCCACACAGGGAGCCCACCCAGCTGATGACCCAGCGGAGGAAGCATCACTTCCCAAAGATCCAAGGAGTATCCCAGGGATTTCAGGGGCAGGTCTGCACCCCAAGCAGTGGTGCCACATCTGCCCTGTCCCCAGGGTGGCCACTGGGCTTTCCCTACATCCCCAGCTGCTTCACAAGAATCCCTCTGCAGTTCCAGTGAGTGAAGGATCCCTTTCTCATGGAATTGTCCCTCAGGATCCTTTGGTTTTGTTCCATGACTCCCGTGAGAGGAAATCCAGCCCTGGCACAGGGAGTCCCGGTCCCTGGGGGATGTAAATCCATGCGGATGTGGCACTTGGGGACACAGTCAGGGGTGGCCTGCCAGTGTTGGGAGTGGTTGGACTCGATGGCCTTAGGGGGCTTTTCCAGCCCAAATGATTCCATGATTCCATGATCCTACAGAGAGGTGCCCACCCCTGCTGGTGTCCCTCCACTGCAGTTGTGTCAGCCAGAGCCAACCCCTGTCCCCGTCCCACCATCCCAGTGACCTGCAGAGCAAAACGCTCCAATCCCAGCATTCCCAGATCCAGGAGTGGAGATTTCCCGCCCTGGAGCTCCATCCCGAGGAGGCAGCAAAGACAAACATTTTGTCAGCACTGACAAAGCTGAGCTTTTAGGAAAGGGGGGCGGAAAAAAAGGGAAAACAGGAAAAAAAAATTAATTGGGACAACTTCCAGCGGGGAGCCTGGTGTGCTGGAGGCAGGAGAGCCATCCAGAGCAGGGAATGATTTAGAGGGAAGCAGGGAGAGGATTTGGGAAACCATGGCACCGGGTCCCCACGGTGCTCATTAAGGTTGTACAGATTGCAGCTCCCAGCTCTCCAAAGTGCCCGTTATTAATCCATAAAAACATCGCCCGAGTGATTGAATCCGATGATTACTGGAGCAGGCAAACACGGGAGATGGGAAAATATCCTGGCGCTCTCCTGCAAGACTCTGGGAAAGAAAAAAAAGATGGGGAAAAAAAGAAAAGGAAAATGATGTGAAATATTAATGAGAGCTGTTTGCCCCCGGGCACGGAGCGCAATCCAGGCTTTCCCGGGGACATCCAGTGGAAGAGCTGATTACCGGGGATAAACATCCCGAAATATTCGGGATCTTTGGATTTCACCTCTGGTGTGGCCGTCAAAGCTGATTCCCTTATCAGCCCTCTGCAGGCGCGGCCCCGGGGGATCCGGAGAGCCGGGAATGATGGAATTAGCACCGGGATGAGCCTCTGGAAGATGGTGCGGGGCCTCGGGCAAAGCAGGGGATTTATTGCCGGCTTGGATCCCTGGAAGTGCAACCAATGGATTGAGGACACCTCGGGAGTGCCAACAATTACCAGGGAACTGGGGAAGGAGGAGCACCCACCGTGCCAGGCGGGGCTGGAAGCGCCATCCCACGGCTCCCAGGGATGCGGGAATGTCCCCGGAGCACTCGGGTTGTGCTAATTGGGATAGAGTCTGGTTGTCCCAGGTGTAATTTGGATAGAACAAATGGCTGTTGGACAGGGATGAGCTCCCAGTGCTGACAGACAGGGGACACCAAGGGTGATGTCACACGGTGCCACCTGGGCACGGGCGGGGCACTGCCACACCCACACACCTCACCTTTCCCGCCTTTGTCCCAACATTCCCTTCCCATTTTTGTGCTGGTTTTCCATGAATCCTAGAGGCTGGAAAAGCCCTCCAAGGCCATCGAGTCCAGGCTGTGCCCGATCCCTGCCTTATAGCCAGCCCACAGCACTGAGTCCCACATCCAGGAATTCCTTGGGCATTCCTTGGATAATTCCTTGGGCATTCCTTTGGAATTACACAGGGATGTGTACTCCACACCTCCCTGGGTAATTCCAATACCTGGCCACCTTTTCCTTGAAGAAATTCCCACCTGGAATGGTTCTGAGCAAACAAATGGTGCTGCTGATGGGAGAACAGCCCCATTCCCACTGGGATTTAATGGGAGAACAGCCCCATTCCCACCAAAGAACACCCCCATTCCCACTGGGAGTTAATGGGAAAACTCCCACCGAGGAGGGAGCCGAGATCCACGATCCCCAGAAACAACGGAGCTGGGATGCAGCGGAAGAGCTAAAATTAACCCAAGAGCTCGTTAGCGAGACGAGGGAACATCCAATAAAGTGACATTTTCCTTGTAACACGTTGCACTTGGAGGGTTTTCTGTCCTTGGCAATGGATTTGCCGCTCGGAGGTGCTTCCCTTCTGCTCAGCCACCGAGCCCGGGCTCATTAGGGAATTTTTAATTAGCTTTTCTTTTACAGGCAGAGTGGGATTGAAGTTTCCACGTGAGCCGTGATTTGTAGATATTCCCATTAAAATCCCAGTTTGTCCGTGGCCTCTCCTCAGCTTGTCTCCATCCAGCACTGGCGGTTTATTTGTTCAAATCCCAGCAAATCCCAAAAGGTTTGTGGAATCCAGCCCGTCTGGATCCTCGCTCAAGGAGACAGGTTACTCATTCCTTGGGCTTCTCCCATAGAAAAGGTTCCATCCTGCCAATCCATGAGTAAAACCAGGACAAGGAGCACCAAGCCCAGCCAAGCCGAATTCCCAGACTACAGTGAAGCTCATTCATTCATCCCAGGGGATGAGGCAGGGAAAGGAATCCCAATAGCTCTGGGAGAGAATTCCAGAGAAAACAAAGGCCTGACCTCAGCAGATAAGGACTTTGGAATTACTGGCCCATTCCAGGCCTGATGGAAGGGAGGAGAAAGGGGAACTGGGAAAAGCCTCCCTCTTTCCTGAACTCCTGCTGCAGGTTTTCATGGATAAATTAAATCCTGGAATTGTTGCTGGCCCAGAAAGGAAACCACTTGGAGCTGTGATGTTCCAGAGGTGCATGGTGGAAAGGGGGTGGGAGAACACGATGGAGAGGAGAGGGATGTCAGGATGGAGAGGACAGGAATGTCACCATGAAGGGAAGAAGGATGTCATGACGTCATGGCTGTGCCAGCCCTGGCTGAGCTTCCTTCATTATTCCCCTTTTTTTTCCCCAAAAGAAGGGGAAAATTGAAGAAGCAGGAGCACAGTCCTCCCAGATTAAAGCACTCAAGGATCATTTGAATTTTAAATCTTTGAATTTGCCAAAATAAGGAGATGCTCACCTTGGAAATCTCCTGGGAATCAGGAGCGGGGAAGAGCCAAGCCAGGATGCAAATTCCATGAGAAACACGCAAAAACCCTGGTGAGGTTTGGCTCCAGCTAAATCCAACCCTATTCCAGCGCCATCCCAAACGTCTGGGGCTCGCTCAGATAAACAGCTCCACTTTTGGGTGGCGATAAATAAATAAAATAAATAAATTATTAAACAAATCTGTTTGGAAGCCGATAAAGCCGTTAAAAGATTTATTACAGAGCCAGAGCCTGGCCGAGATTGCAGCCTGAAAGGCTCTTCCAGCACCAGCTCCCGCTCTGATTTCCCGGGAAGTGAAGGCCGAGCTCTCCTCACAAACCCCAGCGGGCAGCACCGATGCGGAGAAAATTCCAAGGGACGTAATTAATAAGAATTAATTAACCTGAAGGAGCGGGCTTGCTGCTGGTGGCCTGTTCAGCGAGCGAGCCCCGCGCCAGGCAGTTTTCCTCCCTCTCCCTGTTTCCGCACGGACGAGGAGGCGGAGGCAGCTCCAGCGCTTTGGGGAGGGCGAGGGGATGGAGCCGACAAGGCACTTCCATGGTCCACTTCACCTTTAATGTACGGAAAGGAGTTAAAATGGGAGACAAATTCCTCGCCAGGCAGCTCCGCGCACAGCGCAGCCAGCCCGGATTTCCTTATGCATGGATGGGCTGATGCGCGGATCCGTCATAAAACCGGCATTAAAAATTAGTCGGAGCTGTTAGGCCGGCGCAGCTGAGCAGATGGTTCGTGCTCGGAAGTGTTTCGGGAGTCTCCTTTTATTATCCGCGGATGCCTCGTGGCCTGGGATTTTCATTATCCACACTCCACGGAGCAGTGCAGCTCCACTGCCGCTTCCTTCAGCGCTGATGAGTTCTTGTGGCGTGGGATGGGATGGGATGGGATGGGATGGGATGGGATGGGATGGGATCCATGGGATGGGGTGGATGGA